>NC_064631.1:200310300-200625957 GCF_023864275.1 Schistocerca cancellata | reverse complement strand
GAGAACACGACTTCCAAATGCAATAGTCTTTTGTACTACAACGCCGTTTTCTTCTATCTCTTGAAATAAATGTGCACCTAGTCCTTTGTATGATGAGTCCGTCGCCAAACAAAAATCTTTAGATAAATCCGGGTGTGAAAGAAGTGGAGCAGCAACTAAAGCATCACGGAGTTGTTCAAATTCTGACTGAGCTTCCTCATCCCAACACCAATTAGATTTCTTTCCAGATAGTTCACATAAACGAGGTGTGGCCAAATTGTCCAATCTAACAAAGCGTCTAAGAAAATTACAGACACCAAGGAAACTACGAACATCACGTTTTGTAGTAGGAACAGCATAATTACGAATAGCGTCAAGTTTCTCTGGATCAGGAAGAATACCTTCTGTAGAAATAATGTGACCGAGAAATTTCACCTGTGAACGACCAAATTCAGATTTCTCTAAGTTCACAGTAATGCCAACTCTTGCAAAAATACGTAATAATGAATCCAAAATTTTGTTGTGCTCACTCCAAGAATGTTTAGCAATAAGAATGTCGTCAACATATGAAGTAATATTGTCACGAAGATAAACAGGTAAAATTTCGTTTAAACTACGAATGAATGCTGCTGAAGATACCGTAAGTCCAAACGGTAATTTCCGAAACTGGTAACAGTTACCAAAGGCTAAAAAGGCAGTATATTTTCTACAGTCAGGGTGGAGTTCTATTTGCCAAAAACTTGCGCGCATATCAATCGTGGATAAGACTTTAATTCCATGGAAATGTTGAAGAAGTTCATCTAAATTTTGTGGAAGGTCAGTTTCAGGAATGATGATATTATTTATCTGTCTGGAATCCAGAACCAAACGAATTGATCCATCCTTTTTAAGAACAACGTGTAATGGGCTAGTATAAGGACTGACTGCAGGCTCAATAATGCCCTGATCTAACATGTACTGAAGTTCATTCTTAACCTTGTCTCTGTAAGCCAAAGGAATAGCGTACGTTTTCCCGCGAAATGGTGTGTGTTCTTTTACTTTAAATAAATATTGTAAGCCTTGTATAGTTCCTGTGTGATGACTAAATACTGTAGCATGTGAAGTCAAAATGTGGTGCAGCTCTTCTCTTGCAACGTCATCTGGCACTTCAGCTTTCTTAACCTTTTCATTAATTAATTCTTCGCTATTAATTATATCATCCATCGCGTCTCTGTATCTATTGTCATTGTCATGAATAAACACATTGTCGTCATAATGCTCAACGAAAACATCAGAAGTAAGAAACCTTAAACATTTTGTATCTGACTCAGATCTTGTTAAACACTCGAAAAATTTCAAACTTTTCGGCATTCCGGCAATAGTCAAATTCACACTTCCTTCTTTAAAGTTCAAAATTGCCTTATGTGCGTTAAGAAACTCCATACCTAATATAATTTGTGTACTGAGTAATGGAACAATAATAAAATTAGCAGAAAATTCGTATCCTTGACAATTGAAATTTAGGTTGGTCTGTTGTTTAACTTCTACACCTTTTCCAGATATCGCTCCTCGAATTGTAGTTTTAGAAATAGGTAACACAGGACAGGCAATAGTCCTTTCACATATACGAAAAACTGATTCACTAATGACGTTCAATGGGCTCCCAGAATCTAAAACTGCAGTGAACTTATTCTTACCCACACATACTTCAATAACAGGATGTAAAAATGCGTCTACATTATTTTCCTTTTCGTCTAACAAAATGTCTCATGTCTTCCAGGCGTACGTAGTGTAAAGCCGTAGTGTCATTACTTTCTGAACTGTCTATATTGCTGCCAGAAGCCGAAGCTGCTAGTCATTGTCGATTGTTTGCGTCACGTCTTTGATTATTCGCGTCATTTCGCGGATCCATTTCTACGATTTGCACTTGTCTCTCTGAAGTTCTGTCACGTGGAGGATGCCAATTAGGTCCCTCCTGTCTGTTAGATACAAATTCTTGGTTGTGTCTGTTATTAAAATTTCTGTTTTCCTGTCTCTCTGCATAACTACTTCTTGTGTAATTTCGACTGTCACTTCTGAAATTATTTTGGTATCTACTACCCTGATTATTTCTGTAGTAAGAATTTCTATTACTGTTTGAACAATTTCTGTCTTGATAATACCGATTACTGTTTCCGTATGATTGATCATTCCGGTACGAATTACCGTTATTATAATTGTCTGTGTAATTTCTGTTAGAACGTCTGTTATTGTCATAAGGCTGGTATCTATTGTCCTGTCTGTTACGTCTGTCATTGTCAAAATTACCCATATAACGCCCGTTCCGATCACTATCCCTTTTCTCTGAAAATCTATTGTAATTACTGTTACTGAAAAAGCTACAAGAAGTCCCGTCGTCGTTGTCATACTCAAGTTCTTGCAACAAAGTCTTAAAAGTCTCGATGTCGTCTTTACATCTTCCAGCTAAAGCAATTTGTCTTATGGATTGTGGCAGCTTAGTTAAACAAATGCGAATTAATTCAGTCGGGCTATAAGGGTTGGAAAGGAACTGATTCTTTCGAATCATGTCTTCAAAATATTCTGCTGGCGTGCGGAACTCAGACTGTTTGAAATTACGCTGCATAATAAGACTGTGTTTGACTCTGTCTTGCGTGTTTTCGGACCAATATGCCGATAGAAATGCATGATAAAAATCATTTAGGCTATTACAATCTCTAATGAGTGCGCGCATCCGCGTCGCCGGTTCGTTTTCTAAATATCCACACATAAATTCCAGTTTGTGACTTAATGGCCAATTTGGTGGGAGTGCGTACATAAATTGATCTAACCATGAACATGGATGTATGTCATTCTTAGAATTGCGGAAGATCTTAAATTTCCGAACAGTCAAAAAGTGTTTATAGTCAAAGTTTTCGCCTCGTGGCGACAAAGACCTACCGCGTCTGTTCCAGTCCGAATGTCGATTATTGTCTAGTTCGCGCGCCTGGCGCTCTCTTGTTGCATCCCGTAAATGAAATAAATTACTTTCTTCAAAGCCCTCTGCTACCTGTGATTCTAAATTTCTTCTGCTATATTTTCCTACGATTTCGCCATCAATTTGCTTGACTTGCTTTCGTAATGCCTCAACTTCCCTTTTAACGCGTTCATTAAATTTTCCCTGATTTTCAACATGCTTATTTATGTTCTGGTACTCTTCGGTTTCTGAAAATGGCAATGGAGCTGTGTCATCTGAATCTCTGTCCCCATTTAAACTAAGATTTGTCAATTTATCTGAAATCTCCTCCACTCTTTCCGATAAGTCATCAATTTGTTCTTTCTGTTTATTTACATCTTCCTTAAGTGTCGCGACTCGCGTTTCAGTATTAACGCATTTAGTAGTTAACTGTTCATACTGTTGTGTTAGGTTATTTAGTCTGTCATTTGGTACGGATTCCTCGATTCTCTCAAATATTTCTTCCTTATCTTTTGCACGTTGTAAATTTAACTCTGAAAATTTCTGTACTATCACGCGATCTCTTTCTTCCTGTTCTCTATCCTGTTCCCTTTGTCTAATCTCTACTGCAACTAATCTATTATTGTGAGCATTCAAAATCGGTTGTACTTCTTCTCGAATTTCTTTCTTTAATTCATCTTTCATGTTTTTGAAACATGTCCCTATTCGTGAGTCTAACCGTGTTTCCAAAGTTCCAATCTCTGTTTTAAATTCAGATCCTAACTGTGATCCCAATGAGTCTAACCGTGTTTCCATTGTTTCCCTATCTGTTTTTAATTCAGATCGTAACTGTGATCCCATTGTTCCCATCTCAGTTTTAATTGTTACTATTTGTGAGTCTAACCGTGTTGCCACTGTTTTTAATTCAGATCCCAAATTTAATATTGCACTCATCAACTGCTCCGTGTTAAGTTGTTCGAAATTCTTTTCGCCCCTAACATTTCCCACAAAACTAACTTCCTTCTGCATAGCCATAAAGCTATCTGTATTCGATACTATTCCAGAATCTTCTGTCGTTAATCTCGGGTTCTGTGAATTTTCTGATTGAGAAAAATTTTGAAATGGTTCCGGACTATTTTCCCGACTTATTACATTGTTTTCCACTTCATTATCCATCATACTGTTTTCCTCTGTTGGCGAGTTCGCCATGTTAACAATTTCGTCATTCTCACTATTCATCATTTTTGCCTTTTTCATCGATCGCGTAATCATTTACAAAACATACAAAACTCGTCACTATATGAAAATTACACACAATGACACTTTATCACCAACAATATCAATCACACGAAATGCTTCCTTCAAACACGATTAACGAACAATAGAAGAATGACAATTACCAATCTACACATGCAAAATAGACTACAATTACTAAACTACAAATTACTACTACAATGCTACTGTCTACTATTTTTACAATCAGAAGATTCCAAGGGACGATCCGAAGCAGCGGTCGCCACGTGCATGGGGGCTAAATTAAAATTAAATATGAATGCAAATATTTTTAGTAGCTCTATGTCCGATTACGCAAGTCTCGTAAACGGCTGGCCCTGACAACTAATTGTTACGCTATCTGACTGCATAGAATGACAACAAAGAATGTAAGAAAATTTCTGTTAACACAATTAACTAATTAAGTCCCCAGCAACTATAAAACCTACGAAACAACAAACACAAGTGTAGCTGTTCTGTATGTGGTAGTATGACTCAACGCACATCTGGCACGGTTCTTCTTCAACAAGACAAGAATTTTTAAATATCATTTATACTGACGTGATAAAAGAAAATTAGAAATACTATAATTGTGCAAGAAACCCAGAATTACACTCTAATACAAGAACACAAGCCAGATGCTTTGTTGACTGAACCTGTAATGACACATTATTCAGGACACACAAATAAATAGACAACATAATATTTATTACCTTCATATATATTGACGAAAAGCACTCTGACCATTACAATATCTCCATTGGAATAACATCTGCTATCTCTCCCATCACATAGCTGCATAAAACATCGAACAAACACTCACTACTACCCCATCTCATTCCAACTTCAGCTACAAGCAGTGTCCACCAGCCTGTCGCTGCGTCTCAATAATCACTGCCAGTGGAGGCGGCGGAACAATACTCTCTGGCGCGATTTTTGGCGCTGTGGCTCAGTGTAGCCACCTTTCAACGTACATGGGTCGTCAGCTGCGTACGACCATCGTTAGGCGTATTCGGTGCAGTGTGTGTTCAGGCACACTTGTACTTTGCACATCATTAACGTCTGATGTCAGTTCCGGCAAAGTTCTCCGCCTGTCGTACTGTTCCAGTCTGCTCAGCCTACGACGTTCGACATCTGTAACGAGTGGTCGCGGCCCAATCCCACGACGCCTGGACGTGGTTTCACCTTATTTTCTCTACGCGTTGAAGACAGTCACCACTCCTCGAACACCCGGCAAGTCGTGCAGTTTCCGAAATGCTTGTGCCAAGCCCCTGGGCCATCACAATCTGTTCACAATCGAACTGAAATAGATCGCGCTTCTTCCATTCTATACACGGACAGCACGACCACTGATACTGCATGCTCGGTGCATGTGTTTTACTAGCAGTCGTTCTTCGCCAGATGGTGCTGCTATCACCTGAACTGGTTTATATCGATAGTAGGTCGGTGGTCATAATGTTATAGCTGATCAGTGTGCGTGCGCTATACAGCAGAGAATCTCAACAGAAATGTCTAACGATACCTACGAAATTGTTACAAAAATTGATGATTTAATTATTGTAAACATCTACAAACATCCAGCAGTTCAGTGGCCATCTCATGTTCAAAAAATGGTTCAAATGGCTCTGAACACTTTGGGACTTAACATCTGAGGTCATCAGCCCCTAGAACTTAGAACTACTGAAACCTAACTAACCTAAACACATCACACACATCCATTCCCGAGGCAGGATTCGAACCTGCGACCGTAACAGACGCGCGGTTCCGGACTGAAGCGCTTAGAACAGCTTGGCCATCGCGGCCGGCCATCTCATGTTCTCCGTATACAACTCATCATCATCATCATCATCATCATCATCATCATCATCATCATCATTTAAGACTGATTATGCCTTTCAGCGTTCAGTCTGGAGCATAGCCCCCCTTATACAGTTCCTCCATGATCCCCTATTCAGTGCTAACATTGGTGCCTCTTCTGATGTTAAACCTATTACTTCAAAATCATTCTTAACCGAGTCCAGGTACCTTCTCCTCGGTCTGCCCCGACTCCTCCTACCCTCTACTGCTGAATCCATGAGTCTCTTGGGTAACCTTGCTTCTCCCATGCGTGTAACATGACCCCACCATCTAAGCCTGTTCGCCCTGACTGCTACATCTATAGAGTTCATTCCCAGTTTTTCTTTGATTTCCTCATTGTGGACACCCTCCTGCCATTGTTCCCATCTACTAGTACCTGCAATCATCCTAGCTACTTTCATATCCGTAACCTCAACCTTGTTGATAAGGTAACCTGAATCCACCCAGCTTTCGCTCCCATACAACAAAGTAGGTCGAAAGATTGAACGGTGCACAGATAACTTAGTCTTGGTACTGACTTCCTTCTTGCAGAAGAGAGTAGATCGTAGCTGAGCGCTCACTGCATTAGCTTTGCTACACCTCGCTTCCAGTTCTTTCACTATGTTCCCATCCTGTGAGAATATGCATCCTAAGTACTTGAAACCGTCCACATGTTCTAACTTTGTTCCTCCTATTTGGCACTCAATCCGTTTATATTTCTTTCCCACTGACATTACTTTCGTTTTGGAGATGCTAATCTTCATACCATAGTCCTTACATTTCTGATCTACCTCTGAAATATTGCTTTGCAAACTTTCAATCGAATCTGCCATCACAACTAAGTCATCCGCATATTCAAGACTGCTTATTTTGTGTTCACATATCTTAATCTCACCCAGCCAGTCTATTGTTTCCAACATATGATCCATGAATAATATGAACAACAGTATACAACTATGACCAGATATTTACTTGGGTGACTTAAACAGCCACCTCGAGCAATGGAAGTATAACTTGAATGACTCAAACGCAGAACCTTTAGTTTCATGGGCAGAAAAACGAAATCTCAATCTAATATTTAGATCAGACGCATGGTGTTCACAAGGTTTTCCTTAGGATAGGCTGTAGTTGGAGGTACTCTGATAACGCTTACCAGTCGACACGCAGGCAGCGAATCAGAGCGTGTTCAAAGTAAAGAAACTGCAGCTTTCAAAAAATTTTATCAGTAAGCTGTCGATGTATTCGAGACGAAGTTCCAGAATTTACTGCCTTACATGAAATTTCTCGCGCTCAAATTATTCTCGGTACCAAGAGCTAGTGAAACCCAAACTGAGATATTTAGCGAGTCACAGAACGTAAATCGGAAAGACAGATTAGGTGCCATAGGAGATGGAGTCTTCATTCTAGCTGACAAAAGTATTGTCTCTATCGACGTCGAATCTGAGTGTGACAGTGAAATTATTCAGCCGCGTAGAACAGATGTACGCGAAATCAAGTTAATTGCTGGATAATTTACCAGCCACCAGATTCCGTTGTGACAGTTTTATAGTCATTCAAAGGAAGTCTACGGTCAGGAGCGCGGAAATACCCAGGTTATGCAATACTAGTTGGAGCCGACTTTAACGTACCGAGCATAGAGTGTTACGTCTATGGATTCATTACAGGGGTTACGAGCAGGCAGTCTTACGAAATAGGTTTGAACACGTTTTCCGAAAACTGCCTTGAGCAGCTATTTCGGCAGTCCATGTGCAATGGAATTATTTTAAGCGTTGTAGCTGCAAACAGACCTAACCTTACCGAGGGTGACAGTATAGACACAGGGCTTAGTGATCACGATGTCGTCATAGCGACGACGCTTGCTTAGAGTTGATACAACAATCAAGAAGGCTTGCAGTGTATTTTTGCTGAAAAGAGTAGATAGATAAGCAAACGAAACTTCGTGGCACATTAAAACTGTGTGCCAGACCGAGACACGAACTCGTGACCTTTGCTTTTCGCGGGAAAGTGCTCTGCCATCTTAGCTACCGAACCACGACTCACATTCAACGCCGGTCATCCTTACAGCTTCAATCTTGCCAGTACCTCGTCTCCTACTTTCCAAAGTTCACATAAGCCATTCTGCGAAGTTTCATATCATCGCACACTCCGCTGCAGAGTGAAAATCTCATTCTGGAGTAGATAAGCAGTTGGTAGTATCTCACTTACACAATGAATCGACATTTAGTTCCAGTACGACTGGTGTAGAGAGCCGCGCGGGATTAGCTGAGCGGTTTCGGGCGCTGCAGTCATGGACTGTGCGGCAGGTCCCGGCGGAGGTTCGATTCCTCCCTCGGGCACGGGTGTGTGTGTTTGTCCTTAGGATAATTTAGGTTAGGTTGTGTGTAAGCTCAGGGACTGATGACCTTAGCAGTTAAGTCCAATAAGATTTCACACACTGGCGTAGAGAAATTATGGGCAAAGTTTAAACAGGCGGTAAATCGTGCTCTCGGTGTAAGCGGATTAAGAATGGAAAAGACCCACCGTGCTTTAACAATAACTTTTGGAAAATGTTTAGGAAGCAAAGTCTGTTGCACTCTACTCTCGGTTCACAACATAACACGCGAGTGACTCGTGGCAAAAGTTAGTGCGTCTGTAAAAATGATAGATGCGCGAGAGATACAACAACTGCCACCACCACACTTCCGTAAAAGATCTTGCCGAGAACGCAAGAAAATTCTGCTGCTACGTGGGTCGAAGGCATCTGTCCAGTCACTCCTTGACCAGGCTGGTGTGACAGTAGAAGACAGCAAGTTATTTCACGTTTAGGAAATCGTGTGCGCAAGAGAATACACTACTGGCCATTAAGATTGCTACACCAAGAAGAAACGCAGATGATAAACGGGTATTCATTGGAGAAATGTATTATACTAGAACTGACAGGTGATTATATTTTCACGCAATTTGGGTGCATAGATCCTGAGAAATCAGTGCCCAGAATAACCACCTCTGGCCGTAATAACGATACGCCTGGGCATTGAGTCAAACAGAGCTTGGATGGCGTATACAGGTACAGCTGCACATGCAGCTTCAACACGATACCACAGTTCATCAAGAGCAGTGACTGGCGTATTGTGACGAGCCAGTTGCTCGGCCACCATTGAAAAGACGTATTCAATTGGTGAGAGATCTGGAGAATGTGCTGGCCAGGGCAGCAGTCGAACTTTTTCTGTATCCAGAAAGGCCCGTACAGCACCTGCAACATGCGGTCGTGCATTATCCTGCTGAAATGTAGGGTTTCGCAGGGATCGAATGAAGGGTAAAGCCACGGGTCATAACACATCTGAAATGTGATGTCCACTGTTCAAAGTGCCGTCGATGAGAACAAGAGGTGGCCGAGACGTGTAACCAGTGGCACCCCATACCATCACGCCGGGTGATACGCCAGTAAGGCGATGACGAATACACGCTTCCTATGTGCGTTCACCGCAATGTCGCCAAACACGGATGCGACCATCATGATGCTGTAAACAGAACCTGGATTCATCTGAAAAAATGACGTTTCGCCATTCGTACTGCCAGGTTCGTCGTTGAGTACACCATCGCAGGCGCTCCTGTCTGTGATGCAGCGTCCTGTTGACTCAGGAATCGAGACGTGGCTGCACGATCCGTTACACAGCCGTGCGGATATGATGCCTGTCATCTGGGCTGCTAGCGATCCGAGGCAGTTGAGATCCAGCACGGCGTTCCGTATTACCCTCCTGAACCCACCGATTCCGTATTCTGCTAACAGTCATTGGATCTCGACCAACGCGAGCAGCAATGTCGCGATACGATAAACCGCAATCGCGGAAACGTGATGGTACGCGTTTCTCCTCCTTACACGAGGCATCACGACAACGTTTCATCAGGCAATGCCGGTCAACTGCTGTTGTATGAGAAATCGATTGGAAACTTTCCTCAAGTCAGCACGTTGTAGGTGTCGCCACCGGCACCATCCTAGTGTGAATGCTCTGAAAAGCTAATCATTTCCATATCACAGCATCTTCTTTCTGTCGGTTAAATTTCGCGTCTGTAGCACGTCATCTTCGTGGTGTAGCAGTTTTAATGGCCAGTAGTGTAGCACAAATATACCGTCGTTTAAGTATCGCACAGACTCCCGTACGGAGGACACAGTAATAGGCATCCTGCCATTGAGAAACAACAGAAAGAGGTGAAAACAAATGAGTCACCGGGTCTGAATGAAATCCAAGTTCCTTTTTACAAAGAGCATCCTGCTGCATTGGCCTCTTACTTGCCTTGCATTTACCCGCGACCACTGTTGGCAACATGACATACCCAACTGTCACTGGCTTCAGCACAAAACAGATGCAAATTATAGTACCGATGTGTAACGCCATCTGATTATATACTAGAAGTCCATTGTATTTTGTAACTTATTTTCCCTTCTATGCCGATCTAGGCAACCAGCATAAGCAGTAGGCCTAGAGATATCGGACGACATTATGCGCCTGGAAGTGAAATGTTAAAAACAAAAGATTAAAACGGGGAAAAACTCTCATCTCAAAAACACATAAGCTGACTGAGTTTTTGAACGTTCACAATGATGTTGCTACATCTAAAGAAACTGTAGTAGGAAATATAGAAGTTGCTTCAGCGTAGTATGCACTATTTATAAAGCGATAAAATAATTTATAATTGAAGGAAGGAACTGTGCAGTTTTGTTACATTCCGAGGGAATCGCCAGTGAAATTCACAAATGGTTCAAATGGCTCTGAGTACTATGGGACTTAACTTCTAAGGTCATCAGTCCCCTAGAACTTAGAACTACTTAAAACTAACTAACCTAAGGACATCACACACATTCATGCCTGAGGCAGGATTCGAACCTGCGACCGTAGCGGTTCTACGGCTCCAGACTGTAGCGCTTAGAACCACTCGGCCACCCCGGTCGGCAATGAAATTCACATTGCTGTACTGGGAAAAAGGTAGGATGCTTAAACTTTAACGTTTCGTCGACGACAAGATGGTTAGAGGCAGAGCACAAGTGCGGGCCGGGGAAGGGTGGGAAGGAAATTATACTAACATTTTGAAAGAAAACATATCGGCATTCGCCTTAGCCGATTTAGGGAAATCACGGGAACCCGATATATGGACAGAATATGAACTACTGTGCTCCAGAAAGTGAGTCCATTGCCTGAGCTTAGCACAGTCTCGCCTGCTACTGGGATAGAGAAGAGCTACACGGATAGTTTCCTGAGATTTTTGAGATGTTACGCATCTCATTTGAACGAGTGTGAGATGCGAGAGCGCCCTGTTTAGTGTTTACCCAGACACTTACAAAATAAGCACCTTGTATGGTTTCTCAAAATACTCGCCCTTAACACTGTTTACGCTTCTTCTTGTGCTTTTTTGTTGTTAACTCTAATGTTGGTACTACAAAAGCACGGTTTTTAAAGGATCAGTAACTTCTTGAGATGCTGAAACTCGCAGACATATTTGTTTGACATAAGGGGACAATAAGAATTGGTTTGTCAGGTGAATACGGTCAATGATTTATAAATTCCATCAAACAATCAATTGTCTGATGTGCTGTGTGACAGTGTCATTATGGAGAATAGTGCGGCGGTTTCAGGATGCATTTCCCCACTCCAACCGTTGTAAAGAAATGAAATGATAATTAAATCAACACCCTAAGCTGTCGACAGGTGTTGATGTACATCAACGGGGACATTTGAAAACGTGTGCCCCGAGCGGGACTCGAACCCGGGATCTTCTGCTTACATGCAGACGCTTTTTTTGTGTTTGGTCGTTGCGGACGTCACATGACATCCTTTCAAGTTCGTTGTTGATCCTTTCACTCAGTTTTTTTATTACAGAGACCAACCAGCGCTCTGACCGAACACGCTGAGGTACCGTGCCGGCATCTATCTCAGCCACCGAGGGCACAGAGGAAAGTGCGACTGCAGGGATTTATCCCTTGCACGCTCACTGTGAGACCAACAATCCCAACTTAACGTCCACACACTACACTCGTAGTACCGCTGCCCGTTACACTCATTACTCGCGACAGAAAATCTTACCGAGTTCCGTAAGAGATCGGGCAATGTGTGTGCTTCCAGCACAGAAGAAGATGGTCAATGGCACGTTAGCCTTAACTATATGAAGATGGTATCTGTTCTTTCGGACATCACCCAGCGTGCATTCAACTGTTCTTCTATAAACTAAGGTAGTTATACATAATTTTCGTTATATTGTGATGTCATACATGTGCGAACGGGAAGACAATAAAACAGTGACAATATTCGTTTTTTTATTTATTGTAATAAAGAATGTGGTGTCACATCGATCTGTAGCGTAGCTCGGTGCCAACGTCAGGTAGGAGACACTTGGTTGATTCAATGCTTCAGTTAATCTCAGTTCTGTGTATTTAGTAATTATTGTCCGATAAGAACGCCATTAAAGTAGGCATATACTGCTCCCTCAGTCTGTGTGTGTGTGCGTATATGTGTACATGTTTTGCGGATTTTTCGTTATTTTTAGCTGTAGTTGCAGTTTTATAATTCTGTCAACTGTATTGTATCGACACTCGCCCCGTAACACTTTCGTAGGGATGCCAAAGACCTTGCTATCGTGAGCCCACACCAACTTATCATGACGATCATCATCATCATCGTCATCATTATCATCTAAGGCAATAGTCGTGACAGGTCGGGTGTAACCAAAGAAGCAAGCAATGTGGGGAATGCTTCACAATCGAAACACTTTCCTCCGATTAGCAACACACAACATCGAGACGAAGTGGGTGTTTAGGCTGTGAAGCCGTCCTCGGCATGCGGTGTTACCTAATTTTTCATTAACGTTTCTCATGAAGTGCGTACTGTGTGTGAACAATTTACGTGCAATACTGATAATCATAATTTGTTTCCATGCAGCAGATCAAGAATGCTGAAAGATGGGCGTTTCAAAACTGAATCTGAAGAAGTTAAGGCTCTTGATGTTGTCGTGGGGCTGTACTCTGTGAATGAAATGTGAATTCACTATTAGACTATGGAGACCAATCTACAGTCGGAAAAGAGGAATGCGGAAGCTGAAAAGTCCTCAAATAGAGCATACATCGTTTGGTTGTAGGGGAAAAGCGATGACGACTCTTCTAGGTTTGAAGGAGTTCCATGGATCACTTGGAAAGTGTACTCCTGTGCGAAGCTAAATCAGACCTGTTGGTAGAAATAGTAATTCATCGGAAGTATGATCCCAGTCAGTTAAAGAACGTTAACCAGTGACTGATGGTTTTTGATAGATTCAGTAACGCGTCCTCACCTCATCCCTGCAACGTCTAGGAGGACTGGGTCACTAACAGAACCCCACAGCAAGCACTCGAAGATATGTCACGAATCGTGCTGTTGTTACGCTATTAACCAAGAACGTTCGGTCCATTGTAAGGAAGGAACTATAAGAGGCGCTGTATCAGTAAACAAACGGTGATATCATTACCATGAGTTAGTTTCACATATAAAATGGTAAATTTTCTATGGGATTCTGTACCAAATTTTTTTGCCTCTGGTAGCATTTCTGACGACGGGACACAAAAATGTGTTCTTCCTTTCTATAATTTCGAACGAAATTCTGTGTTGCTTTATTCTCGGAGTGGGAACTGAAAATCTGTTCTACCGCACGTAAGTGCATTAGTTAAGAAAATTGTCTCTGACGTGAAATATTTCTGTGAACTGTAAGCATTTTCTACGAGTTTTTCCATATGTATCTTGACGAAAAAACTGACTTCGTAAAGCCGGCCGAAGTGGCCGTGCGGTTAAAGGCGCTGCAGTCTGGAACCGCAAGACCGCTACGGTCGCAGGTTCGAATTCTGCCTCGGGCATGGATGTTTGTAATGTCCTTAGGTTAGTTAGGTTTAATTAGTTCTAAGTTCTAGGGGACTAATGACCTCAGCAGTTGAGTCCCATAGTGCTCAGAGCCATTTTTTTTTTTTTGACTTCGTGAAACCTAACTTGGATTGTGAGGACCTTCACTATTTTGGTACGACGAAACTAGAATCTCTCGACAAATGTCTTAAAATATTTCTAACTGCAAGACAAACCTGGAACGCTAACAACGAAATTAACAGTTGGCCTTTCTCTTTTCTTTACTTTAAGTTACGGAATAACTACTGCAAAATAATGTTACCCATCCTAGCCTCAGAAAATTCGTTGGTAGATCTTGCTTGACACTCAGCACATTCTGAAACAGAGCCCCATCTCCATTTGCCTTTGGATTGAATGTTTCTCTTGCTTTGGGAGGAAATACCTTCAAATCCCCAGCAGACTAAACTGGTTTACTCCTTCCGTAGTTGTATCTAAATTATCGAAGCCGAATTCTGGGTTGGTTCCTTTGATAAGGACACAGCGGATATAGTTCGCCATCGTCGTTCAACAGCAGTTTGTGCAGGATTTGCAATAACGTTGTTGTCTGCAGAATATTAACCGCCAGTAATTCTCATCTGTCAATTTTTAAAATAAATTTATTTTCCTCGCATTGAACCTCCTTCGAAATTCTGGGATGTGCTTATTCCAGGCTGGGTGAACGTTTATTAGACGTATACTGCTGGCAATTGAAATTGGAGCACCACTAGGGCAGCCATCATACGAGTACAACAAACGTCGGACAGGCGTGCTCAGATACGCGGATTTTCGGCGCTACTGCAGGTACGAGTAACGTCATATACATCCTGCATATAAGCAGAGTTCCGCGCAGCGTTTCTCATTCAGGAAAGGCACTCGAATGTTGGTCGCTCGAGAGAAAATCTTGTTATGCTTCTGGAGCAGAAACGTCTGCCAGGAGTGTCGTAATTCGACAGCGTCAGTATGTTTTCCCGTGGTAGACTTGTGTCCAACGTCCTGTGTAATATCTCCTAGTGCTGCTCTAGGTGCAACGACTGTCATACGAATATGTAATCGATGAGTTCAAAAGGGCCATTTTCAATGCGCTGCAGGATCTCAGCAGCTCTGACGAGTAGCGCCCGAGAGGACATGTACGGTCAGCGCAATTGCCTTGCAGGATCTCACAGCCACGTCACGTGACTTGAGTCAGGAAGTGGTTTTGA
The DNA here is from genome assembly GCF_023864275.1 of Schistocerca cancellata. Taxonomy (NCBI): domain Eukaryota; kingdom Metazoa; phylum Arthropoda; class Insecta; order Orthoptera; family Acrididae; genus Schistocerca; species Schistocerca cancellata. Next base: position 200,610,886 of record NC_064631.1, on the reverse strand, counting down.
CTGCAACCAGACCAGCGTGCACAGTGAAGCAAAGTGCTGCTTATCCGCTCTCCACCTCAGCTCTCGCGGGCATTCTTTGCAGGTGCCTTAGTTAATACGCACAGTTTTCAGCTACATTGGACTACTGATCACATTCAGTTGCTTCCTCCGTCGATAAAGATAATATTACATCTCACATTCATCACCCGAATCCAGTCATGGACTTGTAACACTACCGCCCTGTCGGACGTGCGTTAGCTCAATAAAGCCTGTACTGTAATAAGTTCACGGGCTTCACCTTGTAAACAAGGATTTAGTACATAAGTTGACCGCGTGTACCTAATGGAAGCAATTCGGACTTATTCAGTCAGTAACTACAGTGATGCGTCAAGCAAATGTAAAGTATAATTACGCGTTCTCATGGACAAGAAGTACACACAGTAGATACTACCAATGATTAATAATACGGTCGCCAGCCTAATTAGGCATTGAGTGAGTTTTTCCCTGTACAAGTATGTGCATGTACAAGCATAATGACACGTAGTAATGTTGCGTTTTATAGCAAAATTTAGAACCAGAAAGAATCTACTGAACTAAGGTTTTCTTCTTTTGTACTAATTTGAATGAGCTAAACTTACACAACACCACACAGCAATGATTACTACGAGCTGCACTTTGTATATTGATCAGAATGAAATCGGGCATAGATTACCCTAGAATCAGCAATTTTGAAAACACACATACAATGTCACTATTAAAATTGGAAAAAACACTAATATACTTAGGTTTAATATAGAAATTAATTTTACTGTTCAATTCTGATCAGTACACTTCAAAATGTGCAAGAATAAGCAAGAGAATGGGGGGGGGGGGCTGAAACTGTTACGGTCGTTATGCTGAAACTAGTAAGTCCTGAAGGTACATTAACACTCAATATTGTCAATCTGTGGATAACTACTTTATTCCTTTTATTACTGAATCAATTAGTTATTATTCTTTCAGTCTCAAATTAATTAACTAACATTGCTAGCTCAATTCAAATTTTATCTTTCAATTTAATCGCACTGTTGTTCTTTACTAACATTTACATTTGCACTCCTAACTTTCAAACTGCTTTATAGCATAGATCGATCTGCAGATAATTTAATACTGACTGTAGACTTTCAGTTCGGGATACTCGGGTTGCACAATATATGGTAAGGACCCTGTCTAGGTCAATGATAAGGATAAGTGATGGCTAAGGCAATTCTGGTAGAAGTCACGTTATTATTGAACAGTTAGAACAGTTTCAACACTGGTCCACACAGATACACTTCTAAAGATGAAATAAATGTTTGACCTGTGCACGTAGTTGCGGCGGATGGCGGGCAGCGAGATAGCGGGCAGCACGGCACACATTCAAGCACGGCCAAGGCTCTCACAGCATCGGCACCTTCATTCTTCCTAGCGTCGCAATCCTTCCAATTTCTGTGCCTGAGGAAATAGCCATGCCAAGTAGTCGTCGGAATCGGCCCATCCGAGGCTCAATGGAATCCACTTTTCCTAGATAGCCTCCTCGGTACAGTACTTGTTCCTCTGACCGATGCCCAACTCCGACTGTAAGACTGAGCCCGTTGTGTCGATCCGCGCCAGTGTGCGTTTTCCCGCACTCGCCAGCATCCACCTTTTCCCGCGCCCCTACAGGTAGGGTATTCACCACAGGTTTTCTACTACACATATTCTAATGCATTACCTACGTATGGACCAAGTGTTTAAATTACAATTTACACATTTTACAATAGTTTTAACATTAAATACATTTTCCTTTGGTTATCAAATTGCTTAAAATCTAACATAAGTAATGACATTCATTTCAAAAGTTGTGTACAGTTTCTTTAACATGACACGAAAAGAAAAAAAATCTAAAATAATATTTACATTATTTCACATAAATTCAGAAAGGAACATTTATCTAAATGCATAAAGAAAAAAATTATTATAGGTACATTATTGTTACACATGCCCCTGTTTCCAGAAAATTTTCTTAAGTCCAAATTTTATGGGAACACTAAATTTAACAATAATACGCTGGTTCTGAATCTTTACGTAAAAGTTCAAGAAGATTTACACTACATATTTCCTTCCACTCACTGTATATAGGTTCATACTATTTTAATATATTAAGACCAATATCTTGTTATTTACTTAAGTGCCTTTTGTACAGTCCAACTTCCCTTCATAACATTACTAAAATAGCAATTTAATAATTTTTTTTCCAAATTTCTTAAAGAAATAATTTAAAATTCTGGAATACACACATTTAACTACAAAAAGAAATGCATATTTCGTATACACTATAGGATAATTTGTCGCTGCTTGCTTTGAATAGCAGTCCAGTTCTTAATTTATTAAACAAAACACACCCACAAAATTTTCAGAAATTATTTACACATATTTGCTGCCTATTATGTGGATTTGGGCAGTCCATTTCACTTCATATTGTCACATCCTCTGGATTACATTTACTATTTACCATCAACTATTTATCTGCCCTCATTGGTATTTGGCAGTCCTTCCTATTCTGGTTCATACACTGCCCATTTTCATTTTTGACAGTTCCACCTGTTATCTGTCTGAAAGCATTTACCCTTTCCTTTCAGTCCTTTCCTCCATACATTTTTATAGTTACAGTACAATTGGTAATCTGAAACTCACATAACTACATTAGTAAACTTTCAATGGTATACAGACATTTACAAAGAATAGTTACATTCGAAACAATTTGTGTTCAGCATAAGATACAGCACAATTACTCGTTTCTGGGAACATACAGTTTCAGATTCACTATATTTCTTACACCTAAAGGTCTTTTGGATTTTGGGTAGATTAGGTAGTAAGCATTTTCGTGTGGAATATTCTGTATTATATATGGTCCGTTATAAATACATTTAAATTTTGAAATTTCATGGTTTAGTTCACTAGATTTCTCGTGGGTTTTTAGAAGAACATAATCTCCAATTTTGAATTTTGAAACCTTTAGATTTTTATCGTGTCTTCTAGATCTAGATTCGGCTTTTTGCTTTGCCCTTTTTATAACCAATTCTTTCTTTTGATTCACTCCCAAACTTGTACAAGGTGGAAACTCTAATTTTTCTTCAATTAAACTTTTACTACTTCTACCTAACAAAATTTCTTCCGGTGGGAACCCTGTAGTTTCATGATGTAATTTGTTCATGACATTCTCAAAATCCGATATGAATCTGCCCCAGGTTCTAATTCAACAAAACAATAATTCAATTTCAGATAACACTGAGCTATAGTAACAATCAAGTAATGCATAATATTAATAATATCTACAAATACAGCATCCTGCCCCTGCTCGTCTCTTTATTAACAAGGCAGTCTTTTATGGTTCATAAAACAGTCACTCAAGTCTGGTGGCTTCTTAGGCCTCTGGAGTTCAAAGTCTTTGCTCACTTGAACTCTTCGCAAATTAAACACTGAGTCGTCAGGCGGCTCTTTCTTTCTTTGTTCAGTCACAACATCTGGATTCTGTTTTGACACTTCGTCATTGTTAGGTACAATATCGTACTTAACTGCATCCCCTTTGATTTCACTGATTTTCTCATACCCTCTTTCTGTAAAAGTATATTCACTTTCTTTTACCCCGAAAAATTCATCTTCACTAGAGTCATCACTACTTTCTTCCTCCACATCAGATTCATTTAAGTACGCTACTTTGGCACAACAGGGAAAGCTAGTATATTCAATTTTGTCGGTATTTACGTATATTTCATCATCTGAACTATCGTCGGAATCCGACCATTCCGGATCGCTATCAGGTTCTAACATAAAGGCTTTTCTGAGACAGGCACTAAGTTCCTCCTCGGTATTGTCATCAGGCTTAGATTTTAATTCAATCTCCTCTTTTGGCGAAACGGTCTCATCATCAGCTTTATTTACATCTACTGTGGCTTCATATTCGGTGTAATCCTCGTGGACTTTAATTACTTTCATGTAATCATCTACCCCTTCTCCACGGTGCCTCTCGGTAGCAGCTCGCATTATTGGCGGATTGTTAGCAGAAGTTATTTCTTCGTCAATGCTGAGGAATTCATCCTCCAAATCCTTCCTATCATTAACCTTCCCCTTATCGGCAGCACGCGTACTTTTCGCGGCGCTATTTATTCTCCCTTCTTCAACTTTGGGCCACGTCACTATATTGACGCCCCTATCATTTCCCTTTTTATTAACTAATTTCTTCGCCTCATATTCTTTCTTAACATCCTCCCACTCTATCATCTTTAGGCCCTTGTACAGGTCGTCGATCTGCACACGCCAATCAGTTACTTCTGCTAATTCATTATCGCCCTTTTCCTCATTGCGAACACTGCTAACCGCACCTCTCTGAGCACTCACAATTTCATTTATTGTTTCTTTCGCCACGGAATTATCACTCGTAAAATTTTCATTATCTCTTACGGCTACGTTCGCACCTACTGCTGCCGGATTGCTATCGGCTTCTCTCTGAACAGATGTTCCGCTAGGCTGGGCCGTTGCCCTCTGATGCTCCACTCGCCCGTTAATCTGGAGTATTCTGTGCGGCCTATATGACTCATGCTGGCTCGCACCTGACGCTTGTCTCGCCACTACACATTGCGTCGCTTCGCGCCTGTCTCTAGCCTGTCTCATTACATTACGGTCGGACCGGTATCTTTTCTTAATTCGGGGCCGGTATGTATTGTCCGCTTCCGTTTGGCCCGCAACGTTCGCGGAAATTAGTTTCCCGCGTCGTTATTATTTTGCGCGGCATACCCTCTACCGCGACCTTGATAATTTCCTCTGCCTCTTCCTCTGCCTCTTCCTCTCTGTATCATATTGACGCGAAATCCATCGCCGTCATTTCTTTCGTCATTGTGTCGGTTATTATGGTTACCAAAATTTTGATAATTGGCACGACTTGCGCGCCAATGGTCTTCGTCTTCGACCCTTTCCAGAAAGGCTTGGAAGCTACGATGGTTGCTTCCTACATACCTCTTGGAATCTTCTGGGAGCTTTTTATACAGTTCCCAGATAATTTCTGAATCTGATCTTCGGCCTTTTAAATGTGTCAATTTTCGGTACCAATATTCGCAGAAATCTTTCAAAGGATTCCTGCCCCTGTTATCATGCAGTTTGGCCATGATAAACTCGCGCCATAAATGGTCCTGCTTTTGTTCAGACCAATATTCTTCTGTAAATCTTTGCCTGAATTCTTCGAACGTCATTCGTTCGGTATCTAAATTTATTCCCCAGCGCTTAGCGTCACCTGCTAAGGCGCTAATTACTCCATTTATCTTTTCCTGATCAGACAAGTGCTCAGGAAATACTCTCTCGCAATTTTTGATAAAATCTAACGGATGCCACCCGTTATGTTTCTTGTCTGGATCAAAGCGTTCCTCGCCTTCTAACAGCTTCGTAATTGGTGCGCCATTACAGACCACACCAGGCCTATCTTTAATTTTGCTCTCTAGATCGAAAATTTTGCCTTGAATTTTCGTACAATTTTGAACACATCCGGTTACTTTTTCACCTAATTCTTTTTCAGTGTCTACAACTACCTTTTTCAACTGAGATATTCCGTATTGACATTCGTTTACGATCTCAGTTTTAAGACCGAAAACTTTTTCGTCTACCTTAGTTACAACCAGAGGTTCTACTTTCTCTTGGATGTTGAGAATTTCAACATCGAATCTACTATTAATGTTACCAATTTCCTCCTGCATAGTATCCATATTTTTGTTAATAGTATCAATTTCAAATTTCAGAGTATTTACCACAGAACTTAAATTACCCATTTTTTGTTCTACTTGTTCTATTTGTTTACTAATTTTAATTCCCTGTCCTTCAACCTGTGCTTTAATCTGATCACTCTGTGTTTTGAGCTGCTCATCAACGTGTGTTTTGAGCTGTTTAACCTGATTGCCGACTTGTTTTTGAAGTTGCTCATTCTGTCCTACAATTTGTTTGGTTAATTGTTCAAATAAGTCATTCATGCTTAAAATTTTTACACTGTTTTGTTCTACGGAATCCGTGTGTTCCGGTCCTACTTCATAAGTTTCTTTCGGTTATTTCTTTATTTGTGGTGAATCAAATATGTCAGTGGATTCGTTCACGTACCCACTATCATCTACAAAATCACCCTCTACTTCCTGTTTTGTCCCTTGCTGTGTTCGAGACAATCTCGACATTTCAATCTGTTCGTTGACGTGTTCATGGTATTGTATGTACGCCAATTGTCTTCCGCTAACGCCATCTGTTATCTGGCCGCGTAAACTCCTGCTACTGCTAGCCGCATTCTCCATTTCGCTTGGCACATCTATCCTGTCCCCGTTCCTGTCCATATTAAATGCCAATTACACCACACTATTGTACTTGACTCACACTGCAGTTTATCTTACTGAACTTTATTGCTATTCGTGCCACTGAACATCCACTGTTCGGTATTTAGTTTATAACCGACAACAACTGGATGTCCTGTCACGGTCGCCACGTGTAACACTACCGCCCTGTCGGACGTGCGTTAGCTCAATAAAGCCTGTACTGTAATAAGTTCACGGGCTTCACCTTGTAAACAAGGATTTAGTACATAAGTTGACCGCGTGTACCTAATGGAAGCAATTCGGACTTATTCAGTCAGTAACTACAGTGATGCGTCAAGCAAATGTAAAGTATAATTACGCGTTCTCATGGACAAGAAGTACACACAGTAGATACTACCAATGATTAATAATACGGTCGCCAGCCTAATTAGGCATTGAGTGAGTTTTTCCCTGTACAAGTATGTGCATGTACAAGCATAATGACACGTAGTAATGTTGCGTTTTATAGCAAAATTTAGAACCAGAAAGAATCTACTGAACTAAGGTTTTCTTCTTTTGTACTAATTTGAATGAGCTAAACTTACACAACACCACACAGCAATGATTACTACGAGCTGCACTTTGTATATTGATCAGAATGAAATCGGGCATAGATTACCCTAGAATCAGCAATTTTGAAAACACACATACAATGTCACTATTAAAATTGGAAAAAACACTAATATACTTAGGTTTAATATAGAAATTAATTTTACTGTTCAATTCTGATCAGTACACTTCAAAATGTGCAAGAATAAGCAAGAGAATGGGGGGGGGGGGGGGGGGGGCTGAAACTGTTACGGTCGTTATGCTGAAACTAGTAAGTCCTGAAGGTACATTAACACTCAATATTGTCAATCTGTGGATAACTACTTTATTCCTTTTATTACTGAATCAATTAGTTATTATTCTTTCAGTCTCAAATTAATTAACTAACATTGCTAGCTCAATTCAAATTTTATCTTTCAATTTAATCGCACTGTTGTTCTTTACTAACATTTACATTTGCACTCCTAACTTTCAAACTGCTTTATAGCATAGATCGATCTGCAGATAATTTAATACTGACTGTAGACTTTCAGTTCGGGATACTCGGGTTGCACAATATATGGTAAGGACCCTGTCTAGGTCAATGATAAGGATAAGTGATGGCTAAGGCAATTCTGGTAGAAGTCACGTTATTATTGAACAGTTAGAACAGTTTCAACACTGGTCCACACAGATACACTTCTAAAGATGAAATAAATGTTTGACCTGTGCACGTAGTTGCGGCGGATGGCGGGCAGCGAGATAGCGGGCAGCACGGCACACATTCAAGCACGGCCAAGGCTCTCACAGCATCGGCACCTTCATTCTTCCTAGCGTCGCAATCCTTCCAATTTCTGTGCCTGAGGAAATAGCCATGCCAAGTAGTCGTCGGAATCGGCCCATCCGAGGCTCAATGGAATCCACTTTTCCTAGATAGCCTCCTCGGTACAGTACTTGTTCCTCTGACCGATGCCCAACTCCGACTGTAAGACTGAGCCCGTTGTGTCGATCCGCGCCAGTGTGCGTTTTCCCGCACTCGCCAGCATCCACCTTTTCCCGCGCCCCTACAGGTAGGGTATTCACCACAGGTTTTCTACTACACATATTCTAATGCATTACCTACGTATGGACCAAGTGTTTAAATTACAATTTACACATTTTACAATAGTTTTAACATTAAATACATTTTCCTTTGGTTATCAAATTGCTTAAAATCTAACATAAGTAATGACATTCATTTCAAAAGTTGTGTACAGTTTCTTTAACATGACACGAAAAGAAAAAAAATCTAAAATAATATTTACATTATTTCACATAAATTCAGAAAGGAACATTTATCTAAATGCATAAAGAAAAAAATTATTATAGGTACATTATTGTTACAGACTTCGCGAGGCTTCCATGATTTCACATAGGTCATTACTCACGTTAAAGACAAAGTTACATCCTACATACCGTCACTCTAATTCAATCATGGATTTCGCGAGGCTTCCATGATTCCACATGGGTCATTACTCAAACAGCCCACCTTACATAGGTTACATAGAAAAAGAGAAGTATCTTTAAGAAAACTTTGTAGTCTCCGACACTACGAAGCTATTCAGAGACGCCTTCAAGAAGAATGTAGCAATTTCTAAAAGTGAACAGCAGATTACCGTATTTTCACCATCGCACCTCCATCAGAATTGGCGCTAAGAGGTTTCAGTGGACAGCTTGTCAGAAACCGAACACAGATCAAGCATGAAAACAGAAAGAAAAGCAAAATAGAAACAGCGAACGCTCTAAGCACAAGAAGTAGTCTGCTACATTGAGCAGGTTGGAAACAACACGGCGTATTGGGTAAGTGGTCACGGTATTGGACTGCAAAGGGTGCGAGCTGTGTTCAAATTTTTCTTGCGCTAATTTGTTCTTTTTTTCCTAGTTATATTCAAAATTGTGTATGATTACGACAACCTCCAGATTACGTACCTCGTATTTGTTTTACACAGCCAGCACGTTCTCAAGTAGTTTTCGAATGAGAACTGCAAACGTTTGATGAACGCAACAGTCTCACAACACACAGTTTCTCTGTGCTGTGCCAAACGTTTTTGAAGTGGCGTTCCGTATTGGATGTACTGACACTTTAATTCCTTTGTTGTAATAGAGTTCACATCCGCGTATTTGTTCGTTTCATTTCTGTTCAAATGTGTGTGAATTCCTAAGGGACCAAACTGCTGAGGTCATCAGTCCCTCGACTTACACACTACTTAAACTAACTTACGCTTAGAACAAGACATACACCCATGCCAAGGGTGGACTCGAAGCTCCAACGGGTGGGGTCGCACGATCCGTGATATGGCGCCTCCAACCTCGCGGCCACACCGAAAGGCTTCATTTCTGTGAGACGTCTATGTGGTATTTCGCCTGCTCTCACTCTTCATCACATTTCCATGCGACAGTAATGTATTCTTACCACATGACTCATATTCTATAAACAATGACAAATGCCAAGATTACGGAAGAGAGCAAACATTCCAGTGACCGGACGGACAGTTCATAATGTTGTGAAAAAAGAAAGTAAACTAGTGATACGAGGGAGGTTTAAACACGGTCCGTGCAGTTTGCAGTCTAACACCGTGACCACTTAACCACGACGGCTTGGCTCTTCTGCGTTCCTCAATGTTGTAATTGTTGAGCTTGGACCATTCACTGTTTCTATTTTGATTTTATTTTTCACAGTTCAGTGCACCTTCTTCCTGTTTTCATGCTTTATCTGTGTTCAGTTTTTGACGCGCCATTTAATGGGCCATCTTACCAGTAAATCTGAGGGGTATTTGATGGGGAGTCTCTGTTGTAAGAGTCATGCTCTGCTACTCTAGAAAAGACTTCCGCCAGCCACAATGGACATCACCCTCTTTGGCTCAACAGTACAATGGACGAGTACAGCTAAGTATCTTGGTGTCATTCGCAGTGGGCTGCTCAACAACAAACATCCGAGGGACGCAGCATGTAAGTGTAGATATTTCTGTAGTGATTCCTACAGCAGCAGAAGAAGGCGTTGAGAAAGATTTCACATCCCGATACACGTCTACCCCTGCTGCCTACACGCGGAAGCATAATGACGGGAAGTGGTCCACAGATTTCAGGAGCAAGCCAAGGAACTTCAGCACACGACACAAATATTGGAGAGTGAGCTAATTCGCAGCCTTTGGCAACAGAATCCGCGTATCGACCGCTACAAGTGGTCCGTGCTGCTACTAGTGAGACAGCAGTGCCATTACACTATGACCTGGTAGTTACGAAAGACAAAGAACGAAGTACCCCTTAGAGAAATGCAGCCGGTTGTCGTCGTCGACAACCGCCGATATTCGACAGGAGTACGCCCTGCCACTTTCAAGGCAGGACTGTAGCGAGTAACCTCTCTGCAAGAAATTTTATGGTCTAGAGTAAATATAACACTCACACACACACACACATACATACAAACACACACACACACTAACCACTGTAAACACTAGCGCCATCAAAAACCAAAGATGACCGACGTCAGAAGTTACCGTTAGTGAAATTAATAATCGAATGGGGAGTTAGCATAAACTGTGTAGTGTTGCTGGAGGAGGCCGAAATGCACGCGCTTAGCTCACGCAGGCTTGCGTGAGGTCTGGAACATTACAATGTAATTAATATATCAAATAAAGTACGTAGTTGATGTAATACTTAACTTTATTCCATAATTGGTGAACATCGGTCTGACGGTACAGGCTTTATGAGATAACCAGCAAAAGATAAATGGCGCCTTGCTAGGTCGTAGCAATTGACGTAGCTGAAGGCTATGCTAACTATCGTCTCGGCAAATGAGAGCGTATTTGTCAGTGTAGCTTCGCTAGCAAAGTCGGCTGTACAACTGGGACGAGTGCTAGGACGTTTCACTAGACCTGCCGTGTGGCGGCGCTCGGTCTGCAATCACTCACAGTGCCGACACGCGGGTCCGGCGTATACTACCGGACCGCGGCCGATTTAAAGGCTACCACCTAGCAAGTGTGGTGTCTGGCGGTGACACCACAAACTGTATCCTCCTGTTTCTTGACAAGGGAGAGAGCAGGATTCCACGCAGAATTTAAACAAAACCCACCATCCCTATGTATATGGTTACTTTCTACTTTAATTTCAACAGCTCCCTTAATAGTCCGCCGCTCGTGGTCTCGCGGTAGCGTTCTCGCTTCCCGAGCACGGGGTCCCGGGTTCGATTCCCGGCGGGGTCAGGGATTTTCACCTGCCTCGAGATGACTGGGTGTTTGTGTTGTCCTCCTCATTTCATCATCATCCAGGAGAGTGGCGAAATTGGACTGAGCAAAGATTGGGTAATTGTACGGGCGCTGATAACCACGCAGTTGAGCGCCCCACAAACCAAACATCATCATCATCCAGCTCCCTTAATAAGGAAACTCATCCCAATAGATAGAAGTGCTTGCCACAATCTTCGTGTTGCTATATTCCATAGGATGACCGCTGTCAAGACAATCTTCTGCAATGGCGGATTTGCTCGGTTGTTGTAAGCCGGTCCTCCACAGCACCCATATATGACGTGCCACAACTGCAAGGAATACGGTAGACACCCACCTTACCCAAATCAGGATCATCCTCTACGGAACCTAAAGGCACCCTGATCTTAGTTGGTGATCGAAAAACATACTTCACATTATATTTTCGCAAAATGCTGTTTGAAATGCCTCCTGCGAAAGGCAAAAAGGCCGTAGACTTTTATGTAGCCTCGGTATTAACAACACTCACCCGGCGCACAGTTGGTCGACAGCGCAACGCACGTCTGATCTTCCTTTCACTATAACCGTTCTGACGAAAGGTGATTTCGAGGTGGCGTGACTCAGCCGACAAACTCTGAGGGTTCTGGATGACGTGGGCACTGTGAACCGAGGTACGAAGTACCCCTTCACGTTGAGCCGGATGGTGCCAACTATCAGCCTGCAGATATTAGTCCGTGTGAGTAGGCCTCCTATAAACGGCATGTGCCACCGTACTATCCACCTTCCTCCTGACCTTACACCAAGGAAGAGAAGACAACCATACTTTTCCACCTCCATCGTGAAACAAGTATTGGAGTGGACTGAATTCACTTGTTCTAAAAAGCAAAATGACACATGGTGGGCGAAGTAAGGACATAAAAACGGATTAGCCCTTCGTTTTTCTATCTGCTGTGGCTATCAGGTCATACCGTAATGGCACTCCTGTCTCACTGGTAGCAGCAAGGAGCACTTGTAGCGGTCGATACGTGGATTCTGTCGCCCAAGGCTGCGAATTAACGCACTCTCCAAAATTTGTTCCGCGTGCTGAAGTTCCTTATCTTGCTCCTGAAATCTTTGGAGCACTTCCTGTCATTATGCTTCCGCGTATAGGCAGCGGAATGGCCGTCCGGCGCGGAGTGACGGATCCTTCTCAACGCCTTCTTCTGCTACTGTAGCAATGACTAGAGACATATATACACTTATAGGCTGCGTTCCATGGATGTTTGTTGTTGAGCAGCCGATCGAGGATGATATCAATAAACTTAGCTGTGAGTGTCCATTGTACTGATGTGCCAAACACGGTGATGTTAGGGTTGGCTGGCGCAAGTCTTTCCTGTCGTAGCAGAGCATGATTTAGAAGGGAAATTCCACATCGCATACCCCTCAGATTGGCAAGATTGCCCGTTGGACATTCCATCAAAACTTGAACACAGATCTCGCATGAAAACAGCAAGAAGGTGCAATGAACTGTGAAAAAATAATCAAAACAGTAACTCTGAAGGGTCCAAGCTTAACAAGTACAACATCGAAGAACTCGGAAGAGCCACAGCGTCGTAATTAAGTGGTCACGGTGTTCCACTGCAAAGTAGACGAGCCTGGTTCAAACATCCTTCGTTTCATTTACTGATTTTCATTTTTCGCAACACTACGAATCTGTAATCTTGGGAGTTGTCACTGTGGTGTCACCGCCAGACACCACACTTGCTAGGTGGTAGCTTTAAATCGGCCGCGGTCCATTAGTACATGTCGGACCCGCGTGTCGCCACTGTCAGTAATTGCAGACCGAGCGCCACCACACGGCAGGTCCAGAGAGACGTACTAGCACTCGCCCAGTTGTACGACCACTTTTCTAGCGACTACACTGACGAAGCCTTTCTCTCATTTGCCGAGAGATAGTTAGAATAGCCTTCAGCTAAGTCCATGGCTACGACCTAGCAAGGCGCCATTAACCATTTCTAGAGAGAGTCTCACTTGTATCATCAAGAATGCTGTATACAAATGATGGATTAAAGTTAAGTATTGCAGCAGCTACGTACTTTTCTTTATAGCATTCATTACGTATCCTGTTTCAGACCTAGCGCCACCTGCGTGAGTTGACGCGTGCATTTCGGCCTCCTCTTGCAACACAGTGTTGGCTCTTCTGCCAATACTACAGTCACACTATACATTGTTTACAGAATATGAGTCATGTGGTAAGAATAAAAATGGTTCAAATGGCTCTGAGCACTTTGGGACTTAACACCTGTGGTCATCAGTCCCCTAGAACTTAGAACTACTTAAACCTAACTAACCCAAGGACATGACACACATTCATGCCCGAGGCAGGATTCGAACCTGCGACCGTAGCGGTCACGCGGTTCCAGACTGAAGCGCCTAATAAGAATACTTTGCCGTCGCAAGTAAACGTGACGAGGTGTGAGAGTAGGCGATATACCACATAGACGTCTCACAGAAATGAAAACAACACATAAATGTGTCTGAACTATATTACAACAAAGAATTGCAAGAGTCGAAACTTCGAAAACGGAACGGAACTTCAAAAACCTTAAAAATATGTTTTGGCAAAGCACAGAGAAAGTGTGTGATTGTGAAACTGTTGCGTTCATTTGTTACAGTTTAGCTGATAAACTATTCTGTTTTCTTCACTCCCTTGGAAGTGATCACATTCTCATTCATTCGAACACCTAAATCGGGCAAGGAGGCACATCCCATTCACTTACCAGGCGTACAAATTAGGTGCGTCGGTAAGAGATTTCTATCACAAGACACATGTACTCTCACTAATGTCGTGTGACACACGAGACGTTTTTTCCGCTGGAGGATTCGGTTGACTAGTCACCTTGTCATCAATCGTTTACAGTTCCCGTTTGAAAGCAAGTGCCTTTCGGCAGCTAATAGAGTCAAGTGTCATTATAGGTCCCTTCATTACACTCCGCTGTGGCAAACGGATGTTACACCACGACATTAACACGAATTTGAATTTCGCGAACAGCGAAGAAAAATTGGTGCAAGTGAGGTTTGAACACGCCTCATCCGCGTCGTTGCAGTCCAACACCATGATCAATTAAGCATGACGCCGTTGCTGTTTCGAGTTGCCATATATTGGTTTTCTTGTCCTTGGACCGTTGACTGTTTCTATTTTTTTTTTCATAGTTCAGTTCACTTTCTTCCTGTTTTCATGCTTGATCCTTGTTCAATTTTTGAGAGGGCTATCTACTGGGTCCTCTTACCACTAAATCTGAGGGGGTTGCGATGAGGAGTTTCTCTTGTGAGGATGTACGTTTGAACACAGGGTTTTATGAGAGAGATTCATGAACCATGGGAAAAGGAGAAACGAAGTGAATTTAAAAGTTTGAGACCTGACGCTATAGGACTGATTATGTAAGAAATGATAAGGCAGTCCGCAGGATCGGCATAGAGATTAACATTTGAAAAACATTGACACGAAGAAGAGATAGCCTGACAGCAGATGTGTTTAGAATATTAGGGAATGAATTCCATGATACCTGAGAAAGTTGTATAGGAGAAAAAATGTAGAAGAGGATACAGATTGGAATAAATCCAAGAAATAACTGAGCACGTTAGGTGCAAATGCTACTCTGAAATGAAGAGATTGACACAGGAGAGGAATTTGCGGCGGACGCATTAACCCAGACAGTAGACTGATGACTCACCCCAAAAAGTCAATTGAAACAAGGCATGTTTCTCTGCTTAAAGTTTCATTTACTACTGCTGGACACATCACACGTTATTAACACTGCGGCACAAGTTTCAGACTTAAAACAAGCTCAATAAGCCGAAATGTTCATGCGTATCCGGGCAACGGTAGGATAAAAAAAAATGGCTCTGAGCACTATGGGACTTAACTGCTGACGCCATCAGTCCCCTAGAACTTAGAACTACTTAAACCTAACTAACCTAAGGACATCACACACACCCATGCCCGTAGCAGGATTCGAACCTGCGACCGTAGCGGTCGCGCGGTTCCAGACTGTAGCGCCTAGAACCGCTCGGCCACCCCGGCCGGCAACGTTAGGATCGTGACGTCATCGGATCACTGCCTGATATCGCGTAGTTGCGTGTGTTACCGGGCTTATAGCAGGGAAGAGTTGTCGCTGTTCGTTATGTTTACTATAAACGCCAACAAATTGTCGTATGTGTAAATGAAAGAAAATCAGCCTCATAGCGATATTTCAGGTACGTGCGCAGCATAGTAAGATAATGTGTGTCCCATAGTGTGTTCCTGTGTGGGTGATTGGCCCACGGAGGCAGTCTGGCCTTGATGTGGTCCGCCGCCTTTATCGCAAGCGGCGTGTGACGCGTCACCACGCACGCCGCGTCCTCGCAGTTTTAAACGCGGTTGCCAGGCGACGGCAACACAGTCCCCTCTCGGCAAGTGCGGCGCAGTGCAGCCACCTCCACCGACCCAGCTACAAGACGCTGCTTGCCCGTTACAGGTCGGTGTGGGTTTGGCTACCAGCATCTTTACGGTACATTTAGCATGTCAGTATTTAACACCACTACTGCCACTTTGACTCTATGTTCTTCTCACAAGTGAAGTCGTCAACGTCGAGGCGGAAGATGACTGTGGGTTAGGACAGAAGGACTCTAATTGATAATTTTTACTTTGGTGAAGGTCAGAGCAAAAAAATAATTGCGTACCTAGTAACAAATGCTGTCTCTGGTCATTAGTCACAGTTAGTATAAATAAGATAGTACCTTACAATATATATATACTCCTCAGTGGAAATCAGTTGGAATAGCCGCGCGGGGAAGCCGCGCGGTCTTGGGCGCCTTGCCACGGTTCGCGCTGCTCCCACTGTCTTTGATACGAAATAACCCTCGGGCATAGGTGTGTGTGTGTGTGTTGTCCTTAGCATAAGTTAGTTTACGTTAGATTAAGTGATGTGTAAGCCTAGGGACCGATGACCTCAGCAGTTTGATTCAAGGAACTTACCACGACCTCAGTTGGAGTAATTGATAAGGCCAGGACAAACTCACTTAAGATTAGTTTACAAGAGATGTTCTAGGACAAAATGTATAATGAACCAAATTCTAACATAAAATTCATTTTATTCCATGATAAATTCATACCATTATTTCAAAAAAACTTTCTTCATAAGTTAATTAGAAGGAACATGAAAAACCCATGCAAAAAAACCCGGATCACTACAGGGAATATACACTGAGGTGGCACAAGCCGTGGGATACTTCCTAATATCGTGTCGGATCTCCTTTTGCCAGGGATAGTGTAGCAACACAACGTATCAAGGACTCAAAAAGTCGCTGAAATCAGCTAAAGATATACTGAGCCATGCAGCTCCTATAGCCATCCATAATAGCGAAAGTGTTACTGGTGCTGGATTTTGTACACCAATTGACCTCTCCGTTATGTCCCGTAAACGTTCGATGGGATTCATGTCGGGCGATCTGCATGGTCAAATCATTCCCTCGAACTGTCGAGAATGTTCCTCATGTCAGTCAGGAATAACAGTGGACACATTGTTGTTGTTGTTGTCTTCAGTTCAGAGACTGGTTTGATGCAGCTCTCCATGCTACTCTATCCTGTGCAAGCTTCTTCATCACCCAGTACCTACTACAACATACATCCTTCTGAATCTGCTTAGTGTATTCATCTCTTGGTCTCCCTCTACGATTTTTACCCTCCACGCTGCCCTCCAATACTAAATTGGTGGCTCTTGATGCCTCAGAATGTGTCCTTCCAACCGATCCCTTCTTCTAGTCAAGTTGTGCCACAAACTCCTTCCCCATTCTATTCAGTACCTCCTCATTAGTTATGATCTACGCATCTGATCTTCAGAATTCTTCTGTAGCACCACATTTGGAAAACTTCTGTTCTCTTCTAGTCCAAACTATTTATCGTCCATGTTTCACTTCCATACAAATACTTTCAAAAACGCCTTCCTGACACTTAAATCTATATTCGATGTTAACAAATTTCTCTTCTTCAGAAAGGTTTTCCTTGCCATTGCTAGTCTATGTTTTATATCCTCTCTACTTCGACCATCATCAGATATTTTGCTCTCCAAATAGCAAAACTCCTTTACTACTTTAAGTGTCTCATTTCCTAATCTAGTTCTCTCAGCATCACCCGACTTAATTCGACTACATTCCATTATCCTCGTTTTGCTTTTGTTCAAAAAAATGGTTCAAATGGCTCTGAGCTCTATGGGACTTAACATCTGTGGTCATCAGTCCCCTAGAACTTAGAACTACTTAAATCTAACTAACCTAAGGACATCACACACATCCATGCCCGAGGCAGGATTCGAACCTGCGACCGTAGCAGTCGCGCGATTCCGGACTGAGCGTCTAGAACCGCTAGACCAACGCGGCCGGCTAACCTCTGGTTTAGTGAGTTTATCCAAGTCCCATCTCCTTAAATTCCCACTTTTTTTTTTGCAGTTTCTTCAGTTTTAATCTACAGTTCATAATCAATTTATTGAGGTCAGAGTCCACATTTGCCCCTGGAAATGTCTTATAATTTAAAACCTGATTCCTAAATCTCTGCCGCCCAGGGTGGCCGTGCGGTTCTAGGCGCTACAGTCTGGAACCGCGCGACCGTTACGGTCGCAGGTTCGAATCCTGTTTCGGGCATGGATGTGTGTGATGTCCTTAGGTTAGTTAGGTTTAAGTAGTTCTAAGTTCTAGGGGACTAATGACCTCAGAAGTTAAGTCCCATAGTGCTCAGAGCCATTTTTTTGAACCTAAATCTCTGTCTTACCATTATATAATCTATGTAATACCTTCTAGTACCTCCAGGCTGCTTCCATGTATACAACCTTGTTTCATGATTGGTTCAAATGGCTCTGAGCACTATGGGGCTTAACATCTGTGGTCGTCAGTCCCCTAGAACTTAGAACTACTTAAACCTAACTAACCTAAGGACATCACACACATCGATGCCCGAGGCAGGATTCGAACCTGCGACCGTAGCGGTCAGGCGGTTCCAGACTGAAGCGCCTAGAACCGCACGGCCACACCGGCCGGCTTTTTCATGATTCTTGAACCAAGTGTTAGCTATGATTAAGTTATGCTCTGTGCAAAATTCTACCAGGCGGCTTCCTCTCTCATTTCTTAATCTCAATCCATATTCACCTACTACGTTTCCTTCTCTTCCTTTTCCTACTATCGAATTCGTCACCCATGACCATTAAATTTTTATCTCCCTTCACTATCTGAATAATTTTTTTTATCTCATCATACATTTAATCAATTTCTTCGTCATCTGCAGAGCTAGTTGGCATATAAACTTGTACTACTGTAGTAGGCGTACGCTTCGTGTCTATCTTGGCCACAATAATGCGTTCATTATGCTGTTGGTAGTAGCTTACCCGCATTCCTATTTTTTCATTCATTATTAAGCCTACTCCTGCATTACCCCTATTTGATTTTGTATTTATAACCCTGTATCCACCTGACCGAAAGTCTTGTTCCTCCTGCCACCGAACTTCACTAATTCCCACTATATCTAACTTTAACCTATCCATTTCCCTTTTTAAATTTTCTAACGTACCTGCCTGATTAAGGGATCTGACATTCCAAACTCCGATCCGTAGAATGCCAGTTTTCTTTCACTTGATAATGACGTCCTCTCGAGTAGTCCCCGCCCGGAGATCCGAACGGGGGACTATTTTACCTCCGTAATATTTCACCCAAGAGGACGCCATCATCATTTAACCATACAGTAAAGCTGCAGGCCCTCGGGAAAAATTACGGCTGTAGTTTCCTGTTGCTTTCAGCCGTTTGTAGTACAAGCGCAGCAAGACCGTTTTGTTTAGTGTTACAAGGCCAGATCGGTCAATCACCCAGACTGTTGTCCCTGCAACTACCGAAAAGGCTGCTGCTCCCCCTCAGGAACCACACGTTTGTCTGGCCTCTCAACAGATACCCCTCCTTTGTGGTTGCACCTACGCTACGGCTATCTGTATCGCTGAGGCACGCAAGCCTCCCCACCAATGGCAATGTCCATGGTTCATGGGGGGAGTGGGCACATAGTCATCCATAAAAGTTCGATCGTTGTTTGGGAACATGAAGTCCATGATCTGCTGTGAATGGTCTCGAAGTAAACGAACGTAACTATTTACCTCCAATGATCGGTATAGTTGGAGCAGAGGACCCAGTCCATTCCATGTAAACATGGTCCACACAATCAAGGAGCCACTACCAGGTGGCACAGTGTCTTGTTGACAACTCTGGGCCATGACTTCGTAGGGTCTGCACCACACCCGAAGCCTAACATCAGCGCTTACCAACTGAAACCGGGACTTGCCTCGCCAGACCACTGTTTTCCTGTGCTCTAAGGTTCAACTGATTTGTTTACGAGCCCAAAAAAGGCGCTGCAGGTGATGTCGTGCTGTTAGCAAAGGCATTCGCCTCCGTCGTTTGGTGCCACATGCCAGCAACGCCAAATTTTCTGCACTGTCCTAACGGATACGTTCATCGTATGTTCCACATTTATTTCTGCGGTTGTTTCAAGCAGAGGTAGTGTTGCTTGTCTGTTAGCACTGACATCTGAACACAAACGGCGCCGCTCTTGGCCACTGCCTTGTACCTGGTTACAGGTAATGACTGAAATTTGGTATTGTTGGCACACTCTTGACACTGAGGATCTCGGAATGCTGAATTAGCTAACGACTTCCGTGATGGAATGTGCCATGCTTCTAGTTCCAAGTACCATTCCGCGTTCAGAGCCTGCTAATTCCCGTCGTGCGGCCATAACCACGTCGCACATCTTTGCACATGAATGACCTGAGTACAAATGACAGCTCAGCCAATGCACTGCCCCTTCATTCCTCGTGTACGCGATACTACCACCATCTCAACATGTGAACATAGCTATCCCGTGGCTACTGTCACTTCAGTATATTATCTTGTGAAACGAAAGGGAAGGCAAGGACAATTAGAGATGCTCAAACGTTCAAATGTGTGTGGATTCTTAAGGGACCAAACTGCTGAGGTCATTGGTCTCTACACTTACATACTACTTATCTCACGAACAACACACACATGCATGCCCGAGGGAAGACTCAGACCTCCCGCGGGGTGCCCCGCGCAGTTAGTGATAAGGCGCCTCAAGCCGCGCGGCCACTCCGCACGGCAATTAGAGATCCAGGAATGTGTGATCTAAGGTTATCCCGACGTACAGAAATCTTGAAAATTTCTCGGGTATTCAGCCGGGTAGCGTCGTCCAAAAGGCGCGATATTTCGGCAAGCCGACTTCTTGCCATCTTCAGGCGTCCTTGGTGTCTGATTGATCTCTGATGGATGTCGATTTTAATAATCTCCACCCCTCTCCCGTAATCTCCGTCTGGGCACTTCCGAGCGGTCCGCGGCCGGTGATGGGGGAAGGGCGGCGCTGGGTGGTGGGCGAAGGGCTGCGCTGGGTGGTGGGGGAGGCGCGTCGCCACGCGACAGATCATTAGCCGCAGTCCTTCCGCGGCTACGGCCACTTGCGGAACTCTGCCGTCGTTGTGACAATGCTTCTTCTTCTTCTTCTTCTTCTTCGGGTGTCCCGACAGGAGCGGATTTCCGTGTAGACTGTCGTTATGTTTTGATCATACTCCAAGCTGGATCCCAGGCTTTGCTTAACCGGAAACCGCTGTCTTTACATCTTCAACTTTTTTA
Source organism: Schistocerca cancellata (assembly GCF_023864275.1). NCBI lineage: Eukaryota > Metazoa > Arthropoda > Insecta > Orthoptera > Acrididae > Schistocerca > Schistocerca cancellata. Next base: position 200,590,071 of record NC_064631.1, on the reverse strand, counting down.
GTCCTGTCTTCCTCAGTTGCGTGTAATATTACGGTATATTGATAATTTTTACTTATGGACCGTCTGACAGCAACTGAATAAAACACAATTTTAGTGCCATACGCGTTTCGCCTTTATTTTCTGCAAGGCATCGTCAGTGGCAGTTTGCGTGGGCAATTTCTTACATATTACGTTCCTGTTGCATTTTTGGTGTTGTTCTTCCTCTTAAGAATGCCAATTAGCGGTTTTTTCCACATTCCACAGCATTATGAACTGAAACAAGCGTTCGCATGTCTCATTACAGAGGTATACTGTTTCCTTCCCTCCGATGTTTCCCAAACTCTTCAGCATTTCTGCTGGCAAGTTGTCGATTTCACATTCCTTCCGATTCTTCAACTCATGCAGCACTTTTCCAACTTCTTCTTCCAAGATGCAGTACCGCTTTCCATCTTCTGGTACCTGTTCTTCCACTTTAAGCTGATTCCACTGGGTATATGATTCATCTCACACAGCCATTCTACATATTCTTGCCATCTGCTCAAAACATCCTGTGGACCTTCAGCTAATGTACCAACCATGTTTTTTATTTTCATGTTAGTCTTCCTTCTTTTCCTTTAAAAATTATCTCCCTAGCCAATCTGTACATCATTTCACACTTTCCCTCTCTCTCCATTTTCTCCATTTTTGCGCAATTCTCTTTCATCCGTCTTTCTCTTGCTTTTTCAGTTTCTCTTCGTAATTCGTTATTAAGTTCCTTGTACCTCTTTTGCCCTCTTCATTTTTCACATTTTTCTAGTTTATCCTTTCTTCCATGTTTTTCAACATGTTTTCGATTATCCATTCTTTGCTGAGTCTTTTGGACACTTTAATTCCTAGTGCTTCCTTGGCAGAGTCCGTGAGTCCTTCTCTCATTTTTATCCATTTGTCATCTACTCATTTTTCCATTTTTTCGTATACCTGTCTTCCAGTTCTGAAGCTTTACTTACCTCCTTGAGTATCTCCAAGTTTAATCTTCCTTTTGCTTCACATCGCCACATTTTCTTCAACATCACTTGTATTGTTAACATTACGAGATTGAAGCCTGAAGTTTTATCTGCTCATGGGTAAGCGTTTTTTATTCTTCAGATAGTTCCTGGACCTTTCTTGTATTATCAGGATATAATCCGCCTAATACATTTCTCATTTCAGATTTGAGATCCATGTATGCTTTTGTGATTTTCAAATAATATGTCACACAATACTAGCGAATTTTCTTTGAAGAAGCTAATTAGCCATTCCCCTCTCTTACTTCTTACCCATAATCCAAATTTTCCCACCGTGTCTTCGCCTCTTCCTTCGCCCATCACTGCACTCTAGTCACCCATAACAATAATTCAGGCATTTATACTGTCTTTCTCAATAAGTTCTTCAGTCTTCTCATAATATTATTCCACTTCCTCACCTCTATGCCGGATGGTCTGCATGTATACCTGTATTAATACATCTTTCGAACTACCATGCAGTAAGAGGTGCATTCAAGTTCTAAGGCCTCCGATTTTTTTTTCTCCGGACTGGAAAGAGATAGAAACATGCGCATTCTTTTAAAATGAGGCCACGTTCATTGTCAATACGTCCCAGAGATGGCAGCACCGTACGGCAAATGGAATTTTACCGCCAGCGGCGAGAATGAGAACTGTTTTAAATACTTAAAATGGCGACGTTTTCCTTACTTGAACAGCATGCAATCATTCGTTTTCTGAATTTGCGTGGTGTGAAACCAATTTAAATTCATCGACAGTTGATGGAGACATGTGGTGATGGAATTATGGATGTGTCGACAATGCATTCGTGGGTGCGACAGTTTAATGAAGGCAGAACATCGTGTGACAACAAACCGAAACAACCTCGGGCTCGCACAAGCCGGTCTGACGACATGATCGAGAAAGTGGAGAGAACTGTTTTGGGGGATCGTCGAATGACTGTTGAACAGATTGCCTCCAGAGTTGGCATTTCTGTGGGTTCTGTGCACACAATCCTGCATGACGACCTGAAAATGCGAAAAGTGTCATCCAGGTGGGTGCCACGAATGCTGACGGACGACCACATGGCTGCCCGTGTGGCATGTTGCCAAGCAATGTTGACGCGCAACGACAGCATGAATGGGACTTTCTTTTCGTCTGTTGTGACAATGGATGAGACGTGGATGCCATTTTTCAATCGAGAAACAAAGCGCCAGTCAGCTCAATGGAAGCACACAGATTCACCGCCCCCAAAAAATTTCGGGTAACCGCCAGTGCTGAAAAAATGATGGTGTCCATGTTCTGGGACAGCGAGAGCGTAATCCTTACCCATTGCGTTCCAAAGGGCACTACGGTAACAGGTGCATCCTACGAAAATGTTTTTAAGAACAAATTCCTTCCTGCACTACAACAAAAACGTCTGGGAAGGGCTGCGCGTGTGCTGTTTCACCAAGACAACGCACCCGCACATCGAGCTAACGTTACGCAACAGTTTCTTCGTGATAACAACTTTGAAGTGATTCCTCATGCTCCCTACTCACCTGACCTGGCTCCTAGTGACTTTTGGCTTTATCCAACAATGAAAGACACTCTCCGCGGCCGCACATTCACCAGCCGTGCTGCTATTGCCTCAGCGATTTTCCAGTGGTCAAAACAGACTCCTAAAGAAGCCTTCGCCGCTGCCATGGGATCGTGGCGTCAGCGTTGTGAAAAATGTGTACGTCTGCAGGGTGATTACGTCGAGAAGTAACGCCAGTTTCATCGATTTCGGGTGAGTAGTTAATTAGAAAAAAAATCGGAGGCCTTAGAACTTGAATGCACCTCGTACTATCATCTTCAATCTTCCATCAATACACTGCAACTTTATTACCTTTTTTTATTACCTTTCACAGCAGTATTCCTACTTTGTTTTAAATTCTTGATTTCCCCTGAGTAGAAAGGCTTATGACCTCCACTTTATACCTCTCCGTTATTTCCCAATCTTACTTCACACATACCAACCGCATGTAATCTGTCCCTTTTCACCTTCTGGATTGGGTTTTTCAGTTTTCCTGCTTGTAGCAGTGTGAGGGCAATCCACGTTCCATCCTTTTCTTTCCTTCCTTCATTATCTCCTCCTTCCTTTCATGTATGTTTTGTGTCAGTGTGTTCCCTTCCCGGAGATCCGAGTGAGACGAGGCTTTAACTGCGGACTCGTTTACATGGAGGGGCATACCTTGAACTGCTTGGGAAATTAATGTAGTGGTATCCCCTTCCGTTAGACATTGGCAATAGGTTGTCCAGCCTAAAATCAGCCACCCACTAATAGTCAGACTCTGTTTGTTGACGCCCCTCTGGGGTACTGTCGCTATTTGTTTATTTTTGCACCCAAAGAGAAATATACACTTACGCGCCAAGGAAACTGGTATAGGCATGCGTATTCAAAACAGAGAGATGTAAACAGGCAGAATACCGCGCTGCGTCGGCAACGCCTGTATAAGACAAGTGTCTGACGGAGTTGTTAGATCGGTTACTGCTGCTACAATGGCAGGTTATTAAGACTTAAGTGAGTTTGAATGTGATGTTACAGTCGGCGCACGAGCGATGAAACACATCTACTCCGAGGTAGGAATGAAGTGTGAATTTTCCCACACGGTCATTTCACGAGTGTACCGTGAATATCAGGAATCCGGTAAAACATTAAATCCCCGACGTCACTACTGCCAGAGAAAGATGCTGCGAGAACAGGACCAACCACGACTGAGGAGACTCATTCGTTGTGACAGAAATGCAACCCTTCCGCAATTTGCAGCAGATTTCAATGCTGGCCATAAACAAGTGTCAGCGTGCGAACCATTCCACGAAACGTCATCGACATGGGCTTTCGGCGCTGAAGGCTCACTCCTGTACCCTTGATGACTGCACGACATAAAGCTTTACGCCTCACCCGTCAACACACTGGACTGTTGCCTGGTTGGAAGAGTCTCATTTCAAATTATATGGAGCGGATGGACGTGTACGGGTATGTAGACAATCTCATGAATCCATGGACCCTGCATGTTAGGAGATGATTGTACAAGCTGGTAGAGACTCTATAGTGGTGTGGGGATTGTACAGTTGGATCGATATAGGATATACGTCTAGATACGACTCTGACAGGTGACACGTGCGTATGCATCCTGTCAGACCACCAGCATCGATTCATGAACATTGTGCGTTTCGACGGACTTGGGAAATTCCAGCAGGACAATGCGACACCCCACACGAACACAGTAGCTACAGGGGGGTTCCAGGAAAACTTTTCCGAGTTTTAAACACATCCACGGGCCACCAAACTCACGAGACATTAACATTATTGAGCTTATCGGGGATGCCTTGCAACGTACTGTTCAGAAGAGATCTCCATTCCGTCGTACTCATACGGATTTGTGGACAGCCCTGCAGAATTCATGGTGTCATTCCCTTCCAGTACTACTTGAGACATTAGCCAAGTCCACGTCACTTCGTGTTGCGACTTTTCTGCGTGCTCGCGGGGGCCCTACACGATATTAGCCAGGTATCCAATTTCTTTGGCTCATCAGTGAAGTTCCTCTGCCAGCTTCATCGTTCGGAAAGACTCTTTCTCATCTGTCGCTGTCTGTATGGTCTTCATCGCCACATTGCATGAAATCAGAGCAAAATAGGCAATTCTACACGTGTACATATATCGCTAAAAATCCAGTTGGTCAAAAGCACACAGTTGATAAACTGGACACAGTCCATGAAACCCCGTAGCATCCATGCACGTTGGTGGTGAACATGATTCTCCCAGGCTTGCGGCACAGCGCTACGGCGCTGGTGTGGTGTTGACATGGAGGCGGCTGATCCGCTACAAAGCTACCTATTTCGCCGCTTACACACTACATTAACTAACTTGTGCTAAGAGCAAAACACACACCCACTCCCGAGGGAGGACTCGAACCTCCTGCAGGAGGGCCTCGCAATCCGTGACATAGTGCGTCCAACAGCGTGGCCACTGCGCGCGACAGGTGGAGTGTGTAACACAGGCTAAATGACCACATCCTGTGGCTACAAGCAATGAATAGCAGTACTCGGCAAATAAAGGTGGATTTTTCAAAGTTCCTGGTATCATAATTAGGAAATCCATCTGACCATGAATATAAAATTACCATTGGCTTATGCTCCACGTAACATCCGTAGCAAATACGTACTGTGTGTTTATTGACACTGAGAGAACAACAGTAACAATCAAAAATTTTAAAAACTCTTCATTTACGAACATACGTGGCGTAGAAAGAAAACGGGCTGATTCGAACGCTGATACTAACTCGGCCAGACTTGGAGGGGTCCAGCGAAGTACATCACCCATGAAAAGGGGGAGGAGGTGTCGTAGGCAAACATCACGTGGGGCGGCTCTAACTTCAAACATCGTCTGATTCAGGTGCAAAGCCTTGCTGTGTGCTAGGTGTCTGTTACAGAGTCAACTGAAATGATATATACTATAAAAGTAATTTAGACTGGTGCAATAAAATTGAAGCTATGAATGGGTCGTAATAGTGCGTACGTCAATGGATCATCTAGCGCGAAGAGGATGTCTGCTATCCATGCTGTGCGTCAACAATTACTGTAAATGGGAGCATTTAAGGAAACAGCAATGACGAAAATCGAGTGGCTGTGCTGAGTCCGAGGTCGAATATTTGGTATTATGGCTAAGGGATGAGATAGAATCTGTTATATATGCAGTCATTAGTGGCGTATGGTGAGCAAACTTCAAATTAATGCGCTAGACGATGAAATACTAAATGTCTGCCACATGAGATACCCGTTAAGTGTTGGAAGCAAAGTGTACGTTCGTCATACAGTGTGACGATTGTATGTGTGATAGGTTCCCAATAAGGTTTGGGGGTAATGGCATATTACCTACAGGCGGTTCCACTATAAGCGCTTACATGTCTGTACATAGACACTTTATTTATGAAACAGCCAATATAGTAAACTACAATCACCTCCAGAGCCTTAACTCAACTTACATTACATCACCAAAACGCTAAGAAAATTCTGATCTGCTGACTTTAACTGGTCATTAAGAAGTTGATCTGGGTATCTCTTTTTACTTCTGCAAATTTGCGCGTTTTCATACTCCACTGTCAGCATAGTGCTGTGCGGCAAGCTTGGGAGAGTCAAGTTCACTTCCGATACTCATTGATCGTAAGATAATTTTATCATCTCTGTGCAGTTTATCGACTGTGTGCATTTTATCAGCTGTGTGCATTTTATCAACTGGATTGTTGTCAGGACGTGATGTGTGTGGAGTGTCTTTCATGCTTTGAGTACATCTAAGGTAACATGCCAGTTTTATTGCATGTTCGACGTTATGTCGAATTTCGTATTTTATATAATTGATGAAACTAATTGTACTCTCCCCCCCCCCCTTATTATTTTTATGTTTCCCGTTTAGATCAGATTGTGGCAGCATAAGACTATTGAAAGCAATCATCTCGGAACAATAAAAGTGTTTACAAGTAGGTGTTATTCATTCCCTAAAATATTATAATTTTTCATTTCTAAATTTCCTGAATTATAATTTCAAGCAGTAATCACAGTTGTATCTTACACAAAATGGGACAAAAGCTCTCCACGCACCCCCACCTGCACTTGGTGCTGCATTGGAAACGGTGGCCGTGGCCTCAGCTGCGTGATGGAATTTCGCTGCGCAGTGCAGACGAAGTGTAGCACCCATTGAAACGCGTACTTTTCATAGGCAGCGATGGCGAGCCGCAGAATCTCTGACCAGAGAGCATGTAGTCAGTTCAGTTGCGAGAGAGTAATAGCGCGCGAGAGTTCAGTCCTGTTGCGAGGCTGCAGTTGCATGTAGCGAGTCGGTGCTAGTAGCGCGCGCGAGACAGTCGGAGTTGTGTGTGAGGAGTCGGCGGGCGTCGACATGGCTCTATGGTCGGGATTCAGGACGAGGTATATTGTTAAATAAGGTAATGAAGCAGCATTGCGCTCATCTGACAATGTAATGCATCTTAAGTGTAATTAATTTGTTCAAGAATCGCTCCAATAATAATTTCGTTTTGAAACCAACCACTTTTAACATAGAATCCCTTTTTTTGAAATAATATTTTCCTTGCATTTCCTTAAAGAAAAGTTTCCCTCAAATTCAAAAAAAATATATTTGCGATGCATTTCCTCCAAGCTATGGCGAAAAATAAGAGCAGATGCAGTATTACTGAGGTAAGAATTTGAGTTTAATCAGGGCCTAAAGATCGACATTTCGGTCTATTTGTGTTTTCATTGTCACTGAGATTTCATTCATTTCTTATAAAATTTCTCTGGGAGGTTACACTATTGTAATTTTTCTCATACATTTTTGCTGGGAGGTTACACTTGGCGACCCTGCCAGGATCGTATTTCGTTGAGAATCTTCTGATACGTAGCCAGATATCTGCTCTTATTTGCTTAAATATAATTAGCATTTGGCGCAACGCTTTTACTAATTTGTGACTTTCTTTCCTCAGATCATCGGCAATTCGTTGCTCTGTTGTATTTGTGTTTGTTGCTTTTTGCTTTGTGCTTATTTCATTTGTGAATAATTGTGACTACTGTAAAAATGCCGCGAAAGACTGAACAGTGTATCGCGAGGTATAATGAATGAAACTACTGACTCAAACAACTTTACCAATAGTACTTGTGACACGCAGTGTAATGATGATAATCCTGCGTTCACTGACAATCACTGCGTTCCAACTACTAATGATGATTTTTATCTTACTGATGAACAAACGAACTCAATTGTCTCCTCTGTTAATTTGACAACAATTGATGACGCGGGGCGCTCTATTGTAATGAGCGCTGCCCAGCTTAACACAACCGGTTTGGAAAATTCACGTGACGAACAGACAAATTTGTCTAATGAAAATGAACAGGATACACAAAGTAGGATGGATTTATTTAATTCCGAAATAGTAACTGACAGTGTACATCCGACTGGCAAATCTTTTTGTAAATTACAGAATGACCAAATGGTCACACAAAACGCGACAATTGCAGATACACCATCAAACAGTACAGAGAATAGAGTAGGTAATGTTACCTTGGAACAAATTATGGCAATATTGCTACAACAGGGTAAAAAACAAGACGATCTTAAAGAAGATAACAAACAACTTAAAGAAGATCTCAAACAACAGCTTAATGAAAATAACGAAAATCTCAAACAACAACTAAATGAAAAATTAGACAACAATTCCAGACAGTTAAATGAAAAATTAGACAACAATACCAGACAGCTTAGCGAGCAGATTACAGCCGTTGCCGCGCAGTGTCATGATACTAAGGAACAATTACGCGAGGAAATTGAGGCTTGTTCAAGAAAATGTAGCGAAGAGATTAGATCTGTTGCGCAAGAATTAAGAGATATGCAAACAACTGCAACAGAATCACTTAGAGAAGAAATTAATGCAGTCGGTAAACAATGCTCTGAAAAAGCAACACAATTACGCGACGAGTTTAAAGTAATGACAGCAGAACTTTCGAACACAATGGATGCAAAGATAGACGCGAAATTCGAACAACAGAACAGTCAAATTGACGAGCGTTTTAATCACCGCCTAGAAAACAGTAATACGCGTTTCCGTAAATTTATACAGGATCAGAATAAAGTAAAACGACAAGTAATGGAAACAATCACAGCACAGAGACAAGACGACAAACGTAAAATGTTTGCGAAGGCAAAAACATATGTAGACAACAATATTGCTACAGTATCGGACAAAATTAATACCATCGAACAGTTGAACACCGAATTACGTAACGAAATTTCTGATCTCAAATCAAAAACAGATTCACACACAGTAAATATTCAAACAGTGACCGACAGACTCGAACAATTAGAACTAACACAGGATTCCGATGACATCAAAGTTGACGTTAAAAAACTGAACAAAACCACACGTAAAATGCAAAAACAGATTAATGCTTCTGACAGTAAAAACGATGATCAGGCAAAAATACTGACTGAAAAATGTAATGAATTGGCCAGTCGTATTGATCTTATTGAAAGTAATAATGACAGCAAATCAGACGATACCTCATCGGTTTCATTTAACCAAACACCTGAATTCCAAAATTTACAGCAGACAATTAATGAGATCGATTCGTCTAATAACACGTTGCGTAGAAAATTGTCAAGTTTACAGCAAGAGGTAACAGAGATAAAAAATATTTCAGTTAATAACACATCACAGCAGACGCCACTTTACGAACATTTTTCAGACTCACGCAGCGCGTATAATCTGGGTAATCTGCAGAGAATACGGGACTTAGATTCAGAACAGACACAGACAAATAGATTCTCTTACAATACAGAACCTGTTCCATCATACAGAGACGATAATTTCGATTACAAACATTTTCTATCTGTGAGAAAATTTAAAGTATTTAAAAATGACAGAACACAGATTCACCCACTAGACTGGATACAACAATTTAGCTTTGCTCTTCCACCGACTTGGCCCGTTACGCATAAACTTGAATTTATTTGCAGTTTTTTGGAAGGGGAACCGGCAACTCGTATGAGACCGATCGCGAGACAATGCTATTCGGTAGAAGAGTTTCAGAATGCTTTTCTATCAGCGTATTGGTCGAAGACGACACAGCGCGGAATTAAAGATCAGTTAATTAGTTTACCAAATTATGAGAACTCAAATTTTCCTAGTGTGACGCAATTTTTTGAACACATGGTGCAACAAAACCAGTACCTAAGTGAACCGTACAGTGAATCTGCACTCATTCAATTATGTATTTCTAAATTGCCACGATCATTAAGAGTGTCACTTTTAACGGGTCAGCAAAAGGAAAATATTTCGGCATTCAGGGATCTGTTGCAGCTTTTAGAAGTGCAGCAATCAGATTATTCCTTCGTAAACAAAAATTTTTCATATAACAACCAAGGCCAACAAACTTACAGTAATTACGGTCAACCACGTAATTTCAATAGTAAAGGTAACAGACGCTTTAGGAACGACAACCACCAGAACTTTAATAGCAGACAACATTTTGATTATCAGTACCGAGAAAATTATCAGCAAGAAGAACCACATTTTAGTAACAATAGACGCTTTCCACCACAACAGCATCAAAGCCAACCGGCTAGAATACCTAACCAACAATGTAATGCACAAGGTCAACCTAACTTTAATGTTTCGCCGCGTGGACGTATAGTCCCTGGTACAATAAATAGTAACGCATGGCAGCAAAGAAACGACTACGTGCAGAAAACACAGTACTTCAATTCCTATCGCAATGTACCGTATAGGAACGACTATCACGACAGACGTAAAAACGATGAGCACAACTATCAGCGTACATATAATAACAGTCGGTCTTACCAACAGCAAAATCATACGCAAGAACATGTTCTCATGAATGAACCCGACAGTAGATTTCATCCAGAGCGTAATACGTCTGGAAGAAGTAATAGAACAGTTCAAATAGTAGAAATGCCACAGAATCGTCCTGACAATAATAACACGTCAGATAGAATCTGACTAGATACTGTACAGGCCACATCTTCCAGTAACACAAGCACTACTTTAGACACGCAGAATGTTGTTCACGAAAATGTAATTACTTTTGACGACATCAGAGACACTCTTTTACAGGAAAGACCAGTTGTTCAAAAAACCATTTCACACCCTGTCATCGAAATTAAAATTGGTTCATCGAAATTTTCAGCAATAATCGATTCCGGATCACCTATGTCAGTAATAAATGAAGAAACTTTTAACGAATGTAACAAAGAGAATACCTATCCTACATTACCATTAGGCAAAACGAAAGTGAAAGGAGCAGTGTCGAGTAAAGGAGTAGACGTTAAATTACAGACGCATTTATCATTTTGTATTGCAGGTCACACATTTCACTCAAATTTCTGGATTGTTCCTTTATTGACAACAGACGTTATTTTAGGTACTAATTTTCTCGTACAACACGACGCAGTGGTTGATTTTCAGAATTCCTATTTAATGCTAAAGGATGAAGATGTACAATTGGCTTTAGAATTTCAGCACTCACTATCTGCGGAAGAACAAACAATTAATCGCACAGAGGTCATTTCCGTATCACGTGGCATAGACTGTAATTCCACATTGTTCACGGATACGTACGTACATAACTATAACACCCCAGACGAAGCTGACTATGATGTAATGCAGATGATTTCTGATAAGGTTAAACAGAGTTGTGCAAATACAAACGACGAACGTACGCAACTACACAAAATTCTTTTACAGCAAGCTCCAGTTTTTGACAACATTCCTGGTACTATGTCCGGTTTTATGTATGAATTTCAAGTCAAACCGCATGATACATTTAAAGCAAAGCATTATCCCATTCCATATATCCACAGAGAACAAGTTAAGAAAGAATTGCAGGATATGCTTGACCAAGGAATTATTGAACCAGCAGTTAGTCCGTACATAAACCCGCTACATATTGTTAAGAAAAGAGATGGCTCACTTCGCCTCGTACTTGATTCACGTCACATCAATGACATAATTATTAATGAAACAGATCGACCACAGACACTGGAAGTACTACAGAAATTTCCCGGTACTGCTATTTATTCTACACTAGATTTGAAATCGGGATTTTGGCAAATTCAACTTCATGCGAATTGCAGAAAGTATACAGCTTTTCTCTGTTTTGGCGACTGTTATCAATTTTGCAAATTACCATTCGGCTTAACTATTTCTTCTGCAGCTTTTATTCGCGGTTTGAACACAATACTTCCGACAGAACTTAAAGACAGAATCACGACGTACGTAGACGACATTCTTATTGCAGAAGCTAACTGGTCTGAACACAATCTGATTTTAGAACGACTGTTACAAACTTTTCATGCACAAGGACTTACAGTTAATCTTAGTAAATCGCACTTTGGCAAAACTATAAAATTTCTTGGACACGTAATTTCAGCAGAAGGCATTGCGCCTGATCCGGAAAAACTTCAAGCTCTACGTGACATTACTGTTCCTACAACGAAGAAGCAATTACGCAGCTTTTTGGGGTTAATTAACTTTTTTCGTAAATTTATTCATCACTCTGCTTTAGACACACCTAGATTATGTCAATTGACAGGTAAAAACACGATTTGGTCATGGGCTAAGCAAGCACATTCTGAATTTGTGAACCTGAGAGAAGCCTTGTTGAATGCTCCACTTTTATCGCACCCAGATCTTACCAGAAATTTTTCCATTGCCACCGACAGTTCCAACACAGCTTTAGGCGTACATATTTTTCAGGAAATTGAAGAAGATGGTTCTACAGTAATTAAAAACATCGCATTTGCAAGCCGCATTCTATCACCTGCTGAACGTAATTATTCTGTTACAGAACTAGAAACATTATGTGTTGTATGGGCTTTTACGAGATTTAGGCACTTTCTTTATGGCAGACATACCACCGTTTACACAGATCACAGAGCGATACAATTTTTACTTTCAGCTAAATTCACCCACGACAGATTAAGCAGATGGAAACTTTATTTACAAGAATTTAATTTTACAATAGTTCACATTCCAGGAACACAAAATGTTGTAGCGGACGCACTATCTCGTTCTCTCAGCAACAATCAGCAAGACATCGCAACCAACTTCTGCAAAGCAAATTTCAGCGTCATGTACATCCAACAAGTTGCATTTGAAAATTTTATTTCGTCGTCATTACAGGACATAGCACAAGAGCAAAGTAAAGACAATGTGTGGAAAGAAATTAAACACCTCTGGCAAGATAAGGATAATGTCACGATTAGACACCATTACACTGTACGCAATAACATTCTGTTTCGCCGCTCTCATCCTGACAGCAACAATTGGTTATTATGCATTCCTAACGAACTGGTTAACAAATTAATCTGGTACACTCATTTAAGTTATGCACATTACGGAGCCAGAAAATGTTTTCTTATACTGAGACAGAACTGTTATTTTAACAACATGGAGAAACGTATATGACGAGTTTTAGCGTCATGCAAAATTTGCCAGAAAGCTAAGTCAGACACCAGTTCACACATTCCTCCGTTATATCCCATTATACCTGTTAAATTAAGACATATGGCCGCAGTAGACATTTTTGGTCCAATTCCAAGAACTAATAGAGGTTTTTGCTACATTTTTGTCGCTGTTGAACTCACTTCAAAATTTGTTACTTTCACTCCGTTACGCAAAGCTACTGCCAAAACTGTTTCGAAAGCATTTGTAAAACATTTTTTATTTCATGTAGAGCATGTGTTAAAAGTAATTTCTGACAATGGATCACAATTTCGATCTGCTATATGGACACGTATGTTACGAGCTAGAAACATTTCTCCGATCTATATATCCAAGTACCATGCTTCTTCGAACCCTTGTGAACGATTAATGAAATTGGTAAACTTTGTAGAATTTACTGCCATAAAAGACATATTGATTGGGACACACACATACACTCATTCCAGGATGTAATTAACTCCATACCAAATGAATCCACTATGCTATCTCCGTCTGTTATACTGAAAAATGTTGAACCACCTAACAAAATTAAAGAATTAGTAACATTTCCTACATCTCGTCGACTACGACACCGTGAAATAATTGACATCGCACTGAACAACATCAAACGTGCCGCAGAGCGCCGGAGAAGACAGCAAAAACAGGTTTGTACACGCCGTGACTTTCACATTGGACAGAAGATATTAGTACGTACACACTATTTATCCAGCAGAATAAAAGGTAAGTGCAGTAAATTTGAACTTCTATACGCAGGTCCATATCGGATTCGCAGCATTCCTCATCCCAATGTTGAACACGTCGAAATTTTGAGAACCAGGAAAAGTAAGGGGAACCATCATGTGTCAAACATTAAACCCTTTATTGAATGAAACCACTTTACGATGTAACATGCTATGAGGACATTTACACATTTTATGACCACTTATGCGATTATATTCACATGACTAATTACTGATGACTGTCGTATTTTTCTTGGCAAGTGCCCGGCAAGGTAAGGTTAGCAGGTCGCTCTTCTTGTCGTTACACATCAGATCGTGCACATTTTTCATTTTTTTGTGTGTATGATTGTTTTCCTGTTTGTTTGTATGCATTATGAATTAGTTAAGATACAGCAAACACCAGTTGACTTTGACATTTTTACTTTAAGATATCTCAACATCGTGACTACTTTACTTTTTTTTTTTTGCTGCTGCATTATGATATTCTGTGTACATTTTGCTTTTGAACACTGTCTACGTTTCTGACATATTACGTTTTCTGTCATGTTATGCTGTATGCTTAATTATGTTACCATAAACCAGTAATTATTTAATGGGTATATAATTTAAATGCAAGACATTAATCTTTGTTCATCATTTTCAGAAAGAAATAACGTGTAAAGGAAATAAACAGAAATGGGAATTTCACCTACGGAATAAACGAAAGAAGATGCAAAAACTTTATGAGGAAGAGTAAATTGATCAGAATTAACAAGCATTAACAAGAATATACTATACACATCGCAGAATAGCAGTCTTAACTAATTTTTTCTTTCAGAATACGAGGCGATTGATGCAGGCTGTCAGACAGAACTACACATCTTAGTTTTAGTGATGAAATATGATAGAGATAAGGAATAATTGTATAATGAATAATGAGATGATTTTTTGCAGATGATAATGAATGCTGATGAATAATGATGAAGAATATGCTACTATGAATAATGAAGTTTTTCTTTATAGGTGATGATAATGATGGAGTTATGGATAATGAACTGATGGATAATGAAGTTTTTTTTTTTTTTTTTTTTTTTTTTTTTTACAGATGAGGATGATGTTGAAGTTTATGTATTTATGCTATGTAGTTATTTAAGTATTTGTTGCAGTTTGCTTTGACAGCAGGTGTTATATTGCATAGTAGGATGACGGAAGGTTTTGGAAAGGACAGCTATGGAACATATTTTTTTTATACACATTTCACTACGTGTTAATTCGAAGTTCACTACTTTTCAGCATAGTATGCGTTTCTTCTTTCAGCTCAATAATCCATTTTGTATTTTTTTTTTCAGGTAAGGCTTTTCATGATACTTACTAAACCTGTTACTTCTTATACCTGTGCTAGCACTTACATTTCTTTTTTACCCATTTGTGTCTATCATTTATAAATGTGATCACATATACTGCCTTGTTTCATAACCTTGCTACAGCTGACTCATGACGAATGACGTTACCTATCCTCATTTGCAGCAATAGGTCAAAAGCAAATATTGTTATGCCTCAGCAATTAATTATCGATCCCAACGCAATGCATTGCTAGCACAAAAACAAAAAAAAATGTATTACCAGTCCCAAATAATGCTACTAGTTACGAGAATTCTGAATGATACTGATTAGCTCTGAATAGTATGTTACTTCAGTATTGTCTTCTTAATGATACAAAAAAAATATAAAATAATGCTTTGTAACTGGCTAATAACTGCATTGTTTATTGTAATGAGACTACTTATAATGCGCATGATTATTAATGCTATGACTGTAATTAACTGATTTTTAATAATGACTTCTTAATGACACAAAAAAGGTGTATATCACCAGTTTCAAATAATGCTACTCATTTAAGAGAGTTCTGAATAATACTGAATGATGAACAATGTTTTGTACTATTCAATACTTGCTGGCTACTGAGTGCCAATAATTAGTGTAATGTTTTGTACTATTCAATAATTGCTGGCCACTGAGTGCCAATAATTAGTATAACTCAATGAATTATGTTAATGCTATGCCAATAATTGACTCTCCTTTTCAATGATGACTTCTGATGAACATTATTCTGTCATACTAAATATCCTTTGTAACTGGCCAAGGACTGCCACTGTTTATTGTAATACGATTACCCATGATGCCAATAATTTAATTTTATGAACATTTTTCTGTAATACTACATTCATGGTACAGAAATGTTCAATAATTGGGCTATGAAGGCCGCAAACTACTAATGTAATTACTAATGACGACTTGTATGTGACTTAATGTCCTTCACCTTCTGAGCTAACTACCTTGAATTATGTCACTTGTAATATCCATTTGTCCTGTCCATCCTCTTGATCATGGAGCACTATATTTGGTTTTGCACTAATTCTACGTCGGTGTGCCTTGTAAAAGCGTGGTGTTGACTCGTCATGCTGTCCACCACCGTGAGCGATGGAGACGTTATTATGGTCCCACTGTTTGGTGTACTTGATGTACTGCTAAAATGATAACAGGGAATATTACTACGACATTTCAGTGTCTTGGATACGCTGATAAATACTTCTGGGAAAAGAACTGCAAATTGTCTCACTTTGTGTTGTATTTCTGTGGAAAGATATGGACTTTCAGTGCAGCTGCGTGCAACCTAAGTGCTACAACCATGACGCAATCCTTCCTATTCCTTCCCTAATTATTGTAAAATGAAAAAGTCATATACAGTGCGTGTGCACTTCTTTTCTTTTGTTAATGAGATCAGTTATCCTGAAATTACTAAAGACTTCTATAGTGCATGTGCACTTTATTACACTCCTTGATTTGTTTGTTTGTTGTAGAAAAATACTAGAGAGTTCTACAGTGCGTGTGCACTTTTGTCATTTGTCAATGTGATTTGTAATCATTAGGTTTATTTCTCGTAAAAAAATATTAGAGAGTTTTTCAGTGCGTGTGCACTTTATGCCATTTGTACTCATTACGTATATATTTTGTGGTTTTCTGATATGTTCTGTACTACAGTGCGTGTGCACTTTTGCTATTTATTAATACATTTTGTGATTTGCTGATATATTCTCAACTGCAGTGCATGTGCACTTATGTCACTTGTCAACATGATTTTTTGCCATTATGTTTATCTGTTGTAAAAATGCTACAGACATGTTTTTTACGATTTGTTGATATATTCTGAAGTACAGTATATGTGCACTCTTGTTATATTGTATATACATTTTGTGATTTGATGATTTTTTTTTGCCATTACATTTAGTTGTTCTGAAAACTGAAGAATTTTCAGTGCATGTGCAGTTGTGTCATGAGTTAATATGCTTTCTACTGAACTTCGGTGCCTGTGCATTTTTCTCATTTTTCAGTATGACTTGTACTTATTCTGTATACATTTTGTGATTTCCTGATAAGTTCACTACCTCAGTGAATGTGCACTTTTGTCATTTATCGATACGATTTGTATATACCTTTTTTTGTGATTTGCTCTGTACTCATTGTATATATTTTTGTCTTTGTCTGAAATATTTTGTACTCGGTGCATGTGCACCATATTTATCTCATGTTATATATCTGTATATTCTTTGTAATTGTAAAGTTAATTAGTTAAGAAAAAATTTTGCCGCACTTGGCAAGTCCAAATGACTCACCATCGCTGCCAAATTTTTGCCCCCCCAGTGGAGGGTTATGAAACGCGTACGTTTCATAGGCAGCGATGACGAGCCGCAGAATCTCTGACCAGAGAGCATGTAGTCAGTTCAGTTGCGAGAGAGTAATAGCGCGCGAGAGTTCAGTCCTGTTGCGAGGCTGCAGTTGCATGTAGCGAGTCGGTGCTAGTAGCGCGCGCGAGACAGTCGGAGTTGTGTGTGAGGAGTCGGCGGGCGTCGACATGGCTCTATGGTAGGGATTCAGGACGAGGTATATTGTTAAATAAGGTAATGAAGCAGCATTGCGCTCATCTGATAATGTAATGCATCTTAAGTGTAATTAATTTGTTCAAGAATCGCTCCAATAATAATTTCGTTTTGAAACCAACCATTTTTAACATAGAATCCCTTTTTTTGAAATAATATTTTCCTTGCATTTCCTTAAAGAAAAGTTTCCCTCAAATTCAAAAAAAAAATATATTTGCGATGCATTTCCTCCAAGCTATGGCGAAAAATAAGAGCAGATGCAGTATTACTGAGGTAAGAATTTGAGTTTAATCAGGGCCTAAAGATCGACATTTCGGTCTATTTGTGTTTTCATTGTCACTGAGATTTCATTCATTTCTTATAAAATTTCTCTGGGAGGTTACACTATTGTCATTTTTCTCATACATTTTTGCTAGGAGGTTACACCATGCGACGTCGTGTTGCGGTGCTTTTGCGAGCTCGTGGGAGGCCCACACGGTGTTTGGCAGGTGTACCAGTTTCCTTGGCTCTTTAGTGTATGTTGATAAAAATCCATATAAAATCCTCGTAACATCCATGCACATTGGCGGTGAACATTACTGTCCCAGGCTTACTGCACAGCATTACGCCGTCGGCGGTGTGTTGATATAGAGGCGGCAGATCCGCTACGAAGTTACCTATTTCGTCATGGATGGCATGTGTAGCACAGGGACAATGCAACACCCCAGACTTCCAGAACTGTTACGGCGTGGCTCCAGGAAAATGCTTCTGATTTTAAACACGTCCGCTGTCCACCAAACTCTCCAGACATGAACATTAGTCTGTGAGGGTATGTTACCAGCATGGCGGCCATTATGGAATCCGCCATCTCGGATGCAGCTAATAATTTTCATTGTACAGGTGGCGGGGGGGGGGGGGGGGGGGGGCTAAGGTGACGTGAAACATATGGAGAGCTACACGAGAAAAACAACGGTACCTTCCATCCGAGCATTGCTTTAGTCGTTCTCGATTTGTGACTAATATTATTTCGTTCAGTGTGTGTGAAAGCCGGTGGCTGCACTTATTTTATTTTATTCATTTATTTATTTTTTTCCAAGGCTGCATTCGGAGAACTAGGGTCCGTCATCTGTTAAATTCTGTGCGGCAGGGATGCTACACTTCGTCTGCACTGTGCAGCGAAATTCTCTATTGAGAAGAAATCTCAACCCAGCCGTACTCTTAGGGATTCATGGACAGCCTTGCAAGATTCATAGTGTCAGTTCCCTGCAGTAATGCTTAAGACATTAGTCAAGTCCATGGCACGTCGCGTTGCAGACTTCTGCGCGCTCGCGGGGGCCATACACGATATTAGGCAGGTGTAGTTTCAGCAGTTTGACCAGAAATAAAGAATTTTATTTTGTGGTATGATCTGTGCAATTTCTTTAGCGAGTGGAAGTGTTCGCATAAGTTTAAAATGAAAAGGCAGGAAAAAAGAGAGATTTACCCTGTACAGTGTGGGTGGGGTTTACAAACAACTCCTACAGAACGCATTTTCATATCAGGAAGAATGCGTCTGAAAACGGCGACCAAATTTCGGCGACAGAGCGAATCTCTAATCCACAATGTTTGTAAATACTTAAAGCATCAGCTGACGATGTTGGTGAATCGTTAGCATCTACATATACTTTCGTTACGAAAGATTGCGGAAGGCGGCAATACTCAATAGCGATGATATCAAGAAACGCGGTGATATGTCACTGAAGAAAAATACCATTGTAAGAAAAAACCTTGCTAACGTACAGGCTGTTTGTGTTGCAGCTTGTGGCGTTGATTTAAGAACATAGAGCGTCTGTCGAGAGGGAAAATCCCAAATATCCGATTCTCCCAGAAAAATATATTAAACTAGACAGTTCTTCAACCAAACTGAAGGACTTTAATAAAGGATTCGTCTTGTGGACAACATATGAATTCTACGACAATGGCGAATACCAGCATTAGCAACATTTACAAAAAAGTTAATTGAAGAAATAAATTTTACAGGATCTGCTAGGTCGGCGAGACACATATTGAATTCTACGACAATGGTGAATACCAGCATTAGCAACATTCACAAAAAAGTTAATTGAAGAAATAAATTTTACAGGTTCTGCTAGACACATATTAAACGATATACACCGATGAGCAAGGACATTTTGATCAGCGATCTACTATCGATATAAACCCGTCCAGGCAATGGGAGCCTCACCTGGTGAGGAACGACTGTTAGTTAGAGACGTGCACCGTGCATGTAGTATCAGCGAGTGAGCTGTCCGTGTGTAGAATGAGGAATGTGCGCAATACGCAATCTATCTTTTGAGTTTGACGAGGGTAGATTTTGATGATCTGGAGGTTTGGCACGAATATTTCGGTAACTGCACCACTTGTCGGGTGTTCGAGCAGTGCTGTGGTGAGCGTCTTCAACACGTGGTGAAACCAAAGTAAAATCACGACCAGACGTCGTGGGATTGGACAGTCATCGCTCAGTACAGATATCGGACGTCGTAGGCTGGACAGACTGGTAAAACAGGAGAGGCGGCGAACTGTAGTGGAACTAACATCAGACTTTAATGCTAGACAGAGTACAAGTGTGTCTGAACACACAGTGCACCGAACATTCCCAACGATTGGCCTGAGCAGCCGACGACCCATGCATGTGCCAATGTTAACACCGTGAGATCGGCAACAACGACTGAAATGGGCACGTGACCATCGACAATGGACGCTGGCGGAGTGGGAGAATGTTGCATGGTCTGATGAAGCAGAATTCCTCATCATATCGATGGGATGCCGTGAATCCGTCGTCTTCCAGGGGAAGGTAAGCTGTCGGTAGTTCCATTATTCTCTGGGGAACATTCAAGAGGAAATTCATGGGTCCAGTGGAGTTCATGCAAGTCACAGTGAGGGCCAAGGAGTATCATATACTGGTTGCACACCACTCACACCCATTCATCACGGCCGGCCGCGGTGGTCTAGCGACTGCTACAGTCGCAGGTTCGAATCCTGCCTCGGGCATGGATGTGTGTGATGTCCTTAGGTTAGTTAGGTTTAAGTAGTTCTAAGTTTTAGGGGACTGATGACCACAGATGTTAAGTCCCACAGTGCTCAGAGCCATTTGAACCATTTGAACCATTCATCACGATCATGTTTCCCAACGGCAGTGGCATTTTTCAACAAGATAATGCGCCATGTCATAAGACCAGGAGTGTAATGGAGTGGTTCGAGGAACACAGTGGTGAGTTCCAGTTGGGGTCCTGACTCCAGATCGTTAGATCTGAACCCACTCAAATACATCTGGGCTGTGACTGAACGTGGCGTCGGAGCTCATCCTCCCCATCATCGGAATTTACGGGATTAGGTGACTCATGTGAGCAGGTATTGTGCCTACTACCTCCAGCGACCTACCAAGACCTCATTGCTTCATACCACGACGCGTCGCAACTGTGCCCGGTGCCAAAAGTGGACATACCGGTTATTAGTTAAGTGGTAGTCATGTTCTGCCTGATAAATGTAAGATTTAAATGCAAGCGTAAGAATGTCGGTAGAAAATTTTTAATTGAACACAACAACATAGTGGCCTCCGAAATTAAATTTTTGCGAACGATGAATACGCCGTGTACTTACAGTGACATTTGATCTGCAGGGTGCTTCATACTTCATGTTACACAGTACTGGAGGTTGCAGAGGAGAGACTTAGTAGATTAGTTTTATATATATATATATATATATATATATATATATATATATATATAATCCTAGAAAGCTTATAACATCATCACGGAATCACCCTGGATATATATATATATATATATATATATATATGGAGAAGTGTACGGGTAATGAACGAGTTGAAAGTTATAAGCAAAACCGTCCTGATACCCCCGACAGTGAAATACATGAGCTGGTACTGTTGTTGCTAAGATTGTAGGGTAGGCAACTTTCAGAGGTGGTAGTATGGACCAAGACAAGAGGAAATGTACAGTAAAATGGGCTATAAAATGCATTTCTTAAAAGATACGAGCACTTATTCAGTAGAGGAGATGTGTTTCTCAGTGCCGAAGATGAACAGGTGCTCATAGCTGTTAAGATACGCATTTTAGAGCCCATGTTTACTGGATACTTTTTCCTTGTTCCTTGTTTTGGTCCATACTAACACCTCTGAAAGGTGTACCCTACAATTTTAGCAACAACATTGCCGGTACATGTATTACACTGTCAGAGAAATCAGAACGGTTTTCGTTTGTAACTTTCAACTCGTTCGTTTCCGGTAGATGGTCCCTTACCTCAGATTGATACATGTATAATTCTCCATCATCCTAGAAAGCTTGTAACACCGTCGCGGAATGAGCCTGTATATACATACATTTACAGGTGACACCGTCTATAGCTTTGATGTTCCGTACCGTCGTTGCATGACGTTTCTGGACGTGGGTTCCTATGTAAAAATGGATGTGGTAAATCCTGTCTACGACATCTAGAAGTATGTAACATGAATTGTGAAACACCCTGTATATTCCATTTGTATGAAACTTGGGTTACTCAGTACCACTCAGTAAGGTATCTCTGGCAGAATTCGATCCAAATTGGAGGCAAAGCTGCGTCCCCTGCAGCGTTTTACGTTTCGTTTCGTGCGATCTCCACGTCTTTGAGGGGTGAATGCTAGGTTACAAGGTAGAGTAAAAAAAGAAATCGTGCTGGGATTCGGTCCTACAGCCCTTCGGCTCGTAGCCAGACGCTTTAGCACATTTTATTAAAAAAAAAAAGTCCCTGATTCTACCAACAACAGTACGTGGATCACCCATATGACCGTCTGTCGCGCAGACCACTTCCCTTCCAACTAATTCTCTAAAATTGCAAGTTAAACTTGCTACTCAAAAAGGAATAAAACAAAAACTGGAGTTATTCTTACATGGTACCACCACTTACACTTACCAAAATAAGAAAAAGACTTTTTCCCTTTTCAGACGCTGCCAGCTACTACATTTTTTTGAAAAGACCAACATTGCCACAAAAATGAGATAAACTGTGAAAAAGTATACCTCAAAAGGGGCCACGATTAGAATGCTACAAGGGCTGGCTACCTCAACCGATACAGTGACGACGAAGCATAAGGTTCAACATGCTGGTGAATAAGTCGCGACATTGTGGCAGGAACAAACACTTCCAAAACGCAGTGGCCGTATATTGCTGGGTGGCAAGTGGGTCCGTGTCACCCCCATCATTCAAAATGTAATGAACGTAGTGGCCCAACAGCGATGCAGTCGTATTTGAATTTGCTCTCGGAAGAGTCTGGATACAGAAGGATATCAGTCGAAAAGGCAGTCTCATCAGATCGAGTCAGATACGCTAATTGCTTTTTAAGCCAGTGACATTTCACTTCGTGACCGTGACAGGCAAATCTATGTTGTAGCGTGTATACGGCGCGACAGCTACTGCATTAATCCGTGACACTAAGACACGTACGAAATAGGCGCTCATTGACGGGTGACAGGTTATGTACCGCCTAATACCAGAACACGCCACCGCCGTCGGTACAACAGAAAAGTTAAGATGAAACCACAGCGTCTCCCAAGAACTTTGCGGTGATGCCTTTCAACAGGCGCCGTATAGTTAATCCCTTGCTGACGCATTAACAAAAATGAGGTGGTGAGATGCTGCCCCTGTAGAGTATCAGCCCCCTAATAACTGACAGTAACATAAAATTCATAGGCATGTTTTAACTGGAAATGAAAATGAAATGATCGTATGGCATTGTTGGCCGGGAGGCCCCATGCGGGGAAGTTCGGCCGCCGTATTGCAAGTCCTTTTTAGTTGACGCTACTTCGGCGACTTACGAGTCAGAGATGATGAAATGATGATGAAAGACACACACAACACTCAGTCATCACGAGGCAGAGAAAATCCCTGACCCCGCCGGGAATCGAACCCGGGACCCCGTGCGCAGGAAGCAAGAACCCTACCGCAAGACCACGAGCTGCGGACAACTGGAAATTCAATCGACCAACATCGAAAGGCGCTTAAAGATCGCCCGGCCTCAGATAGTAAAATAAAATAGTTTTGAACGTGCGAATTGATTGAGGGATAGTCAGCACTGTGGGCCAAACAAATAACACAGACGCTTTTCATTGAATAACGGTAAGTCCGAATCCACGAGGAAATGCGCACGCCAAGCCACCTCATATCGCAATGGAAAGATGTGATGCTTCCACAAATAACGACTAGACAGTTACTTTAGTTTCCTAGCCATCATCGTGTGAAGCAGAGAGATCTGAGCGATGTGATATGCTTTGCCAAAAATGTTGGTATCGAGGATCCGAATTTTCTGAAGCAGATTAAGGGAACCCCGTTCAATTCCCAAGATAGCACTTTACATCTTCCAGTTACGTGTAGCCATTTGGAGTAGAGACTGCTCAATTATGGCTCTCGAAGATCGATTACTGTCGCCCTCGAAATGACAGCATTCTCAAAACCCTGTAATTTCATCATCCAGCATTTCCTTCATTGATTCGGACGCTAGATACAAGGGAAATGGCATCCATCATAGCCCAGACCAACGAATTTTCAGCAGGAGAACAGAGTAACTCAACCAGATCCTCCACGTATATGCATCGGGATCGACACGACCAAGAAATTCCATGCTCGTAACGGAGCGACGATCCTTGGAAAAAGGAGCACAAGTGATATAACGAACAACGACAGTGGAAACGTGCTTCCATAAGGAAAATCCCTATCGATATTAACTGAGGGTGTCAGTTGGCCATTGACAGCTACTGAAACTTGGATACCCGTAAACAAATTAGACAAGACGCTGTGCACGTCAGTTGTAAACCTATCGGCCTCCAGTACCTGCAGAAGGAAGCCATGGCTGATCTCGTCAAACGCCTTGTCAAAATCCAAAAAGATAGAGCATTAGGTACAGAAGTAACAGTGGCCACAAGTATGACACCTAGAATTTCAGCTACTCCAGTCAGAACTGTACGACTAAGAATACAACTTTGATGGTCTGCAACAACTTTCTCCAGCAACCCAGACAACCGGCTATTCACCGCCCTCGCCACGGACTAATAATCAAAATCTAAGTAATCAGGTGAAATTTATCAATTCCTGCCTGAGGAGAACTCCTAGGAATTAACACGACTTTGCTAACTTCAAACGAGATGGGAACTAATCCCTCTCTCAACAATTCGATCAAAAGCAGTGTGAAAGTAGTACCTAACAAACGACAAAAACGTACATAAATCTTCCTACGCAGACCATCCAATCTTAGCGACTTACCAAAAGGCGATCTGACAACAGGCTTATAGAAGTTGCGCACCTAAACTCGCAGGATTATGAGTAAGTGCATGTCTAGGAACCAGAGCTCGAACAAACAAATCGTATGACATAGTGACATGAATGGGTACCTCATACAGGCCACATAGAATTGATGTAAAGCATGTAATGTGTCTTTCTGTGCCACCACAACATTGCCATCCTTGGTCTTGAGAGAAAAGAGAGACACCCATCGACGACGTCAAAATGGTTCAAATGGCTCTGAGCACTATGCGACTCAACTTCTGAGGTCATCAGTCGCCTAGAACTTAGAACTAATTAAACCTAACTAACCTAAGGACATCACACACATACATGCCCGAGGCAGGATTCGAACCTGCGACCGTAGCGGTCGCACGGTTCCAGACTGTAGCGCCTAGAACCGCTCGGCCACCCCGGCCGGCAACTGGACGCTCACTGGGTGGCGATAGGTGACCTTTTCAGGTGAATCACGTGTAATGCTCTATCGGACAGAACAGCGTGAAACAACTCAAAGCAAACACACTTTACTGATGAGGGGTGATTTCGTCATTGTGGACTGTACAGTGGATCAATGCAAGTACGTTTCTATCCTTGAGGACCATGTCCACACCCACATGCATTTTTTTCCTCAGCTCGATGGCTCCTACCAGCAGGGGAAGGCAATGTGCTATACAGCTTGCAGTGTGTTTGTGCATGGTTCTAACAGCACCGGCATGGGTTCACTGCACTCCCCTGGCCGTCAGAATCCGAGGATTTAAACCCAACCGAGACCACTCCGATCGGTCTGTTCGCGCCACGAGACCTAGCACTGCTAGACACGGCACTGGATTCGGTGTGGCTCCACATCCCTGCTGGTACTTTCCTAAAAGCCACTGAATATTTTCCTATTGTCCGCGCTGCAGACACTGGCTACTCAGACTTTTGGCAGGTAGTCATAGTAATGTAATTGGATTGTGTATATTGCTTTAAATGTATATACACCAAGCTTTTGTATAACTGATATACACTCTCTGTACTGCATATCCGTAGGAGTGCGGTGCGCTCTGTCCCACATATCGACAAGACAGACACCAAACATGCATATAAACTGAAGGGCCGAAGAGACGGGTATAGGCATGGATATTTAAATACAGAGATACGTAAACAGGCAGAATACGGCGCTGTGGTCGGTAACCCCTATATAAGACAGCAAGGGTCTCGCGCACTTGTTAGATCGGTTGCTGTTGCTGCTATCAAGATTTAAGTGAGCTTGAACGTGGTGTTATAGCCGGCGCACTAGCTATGGGACACAGCATCTCCAGGTAGCAATGAAGTGGCGATTTTTTCGTACGACCATTTCATGAGTGTTCCGTGAATATCAGGAATCTGGTAAACCATCAAATCCTCGACATCGCTGCGGCCGAAAAAGATCCTGCAAGAACGGGACCAGCGGCGACTGAAGAGAATCGTTCAACGTGACAGAAGTGCAACCCTTCCACAAATTGCTGCAGATTTCAGTGCTGGACCATAATCAAGTGTCAGAGCGCGAACCATTCAACGAAACTTCATCGATATGGGCTTTCGGAGCAGAAGACCCACACGTGTACCCTTGATAACTGCACGACACAAACCATTACTTCTCGCATGGGTCCGTCAACAACGACATTAGACTGTTGATGACTGAAAACATGTTCCCTGGTCGGACCAGTCTCGTTTCAAATTGTATCGAGCAGATGGACGTGTACAGATATGCAGACTACGTCATGAGTCCATGGACTCTGCATGTCAGCAGGGGACTGTTCAAGCTGGTGGAGGCTCAGTAATGCTGTGGGGCGTTTGCAGTTGGAGTGATGTGGGACCCCTGATACGTCTGAACACCACTCTGATACGTGACACGCAAGTAAGCATCCTGTCTGATCACCTGCATCCATTCATGTCCACTGTGCACTACGATGGACTTTGGCAATTGCAGCAGAACAATGCGACATCCCACACGCCCAGAATTATTCCTACAGAGTGGCTCCAGGAGCACTCTTCTGAGTTTAAACACTTACGCTGGCCACCACACTCCCAGACATGAACATTATTGACCATGTCTTGGATGCCTTGCAGCGTGCTGTTCAGAGACGATCTCCACCTGCTCGTACTCTTTCTGATTTATTCATTGTGTCAGTTCCCTCCAGCACTACTTCAGACATTAGCCGGGTCCATGCCACGGAGTGTTTGCGGCACTTCTGCGTGCTCTCTGAGGCCCTACGCGATATTAGGCAGGTGTACGTTTTTTTGGCTCTTCATGTTCCACATAACTGATCCTCGTGCTTCTCTGGAGCTAACGACCATCATACAAATATGGAATCGATGGACTCAAGAGGTATAAGTACTCAACCCCCAGCAAGATGGCATCAGCTCCAGTGACTAGCGCCCAGGAGGAGAAGCACAATGACCGCATGGTCGTTCAGAACCTGAGAGCCACGTCATGTACTGCTTATTCAGGAAATAGTATTGTCCGCAGTAAGACAAGTGGACATCTGGAGCGCCACGGCTAGCTGTGGGCCTGAAGTGAGAGAGCGAGGCGCTGTCTGCCCGTTTCCAGCCCAGACTCACCTCGCGTACGCATTCTTCGCAGCTGCCAGGTGCAGAACATTGTCTATCTAGAATGGTTTCTGTGCGATCACGGTGCGAAATGGGTACAATGATCATGTGAGTGGTCTACTGTTTGTATTCCTAAACAAATACATTTTCACATAAATTAGGCTTTTCTTTTTACTCTGGAACATATTGTCTTGGAAATAGATTAAAAATAGATCCTACCTCTTCGTTCCGATCAAGATTTTCGAGAGATTTCGCTTGGTCCTAAGGCAGAAGCCACAACTTTTAACTTATCCTAATTAGAACCGGTCGAGTTAAATTGACGAAAGGCCTACGGATTAAATTTTGCAAGACACAAAATATTATTCTCACTGAATACTGGCTTTGTTTCGTACTTTCCCTCCCGTCATCAAAGTTTTGAATACTTAATGTGCACTGATTCGCTCTGGGTAACCGGGATCCTTTAATCAAATGATGTGTTGGTTATAATCAATAATTACAATTTGTAGTTATCTCGGTGAGATGGCCGCAATGACTGCTAAACAAATATCGCTATAGCCAGTTGTCCACGCTCATCTAACAGGACTTACCCAAATTTCCACTTGGGAATCTGTCAGTAACATATTAAAGATATTAATGTTAAGAAATAACAAAACAAGGGTCATTCCTTGAACGAAATAAATAATTATTCGCACTTATATGTGTTTACAATGATACATACATCATTATACACCAAGGGTAGGAGAAGGGAAGTTAATGAAGAACAGAAGTGAGAGAAGAAGGAAGACAGACAAATTATAGAGATCGCATCACAAATAGATTGTAATTTATACCCTTTCGTCCAGATTTTCAAACACTGTAGGTTCATAATTTATAAGTAAGACTCCCTTCTTTGTCATTAATGGCTCAGTACATAATTAATTCATAATATTTGGTAAAAGTAATTTTAGTAGCACAAGAAAAACAAGAAAAAAAAGTGATACGTCGTTATAAACTGGGAACTCACTCCCACACAAACTCCCACAGCGCAAGCTCGTCTGGTATTTGGCTAAACAGTTCCTGACTCCACATGGGTCATTCGTTAATGGAACAGTCCACTTTTCCTAGGCAATTATAACTATGTTTACGATACTACATGATTTCTGCCACAACGAAGCGATTCGGAGGAGATTCCAAGAAGCCATCAGTGATTCCAAAAAGTGGACGACAAATTTACATACCGGTTTCTACGGAGCTAAAAACGTCAAATGCGACTATTGTCGAAGAGACATCAGCCAAACGTCCTCTCCGCGCATCAGTGCAATTAAGGCGCTGAGAGCCATAAGGGCCTAAGGCGCTCGGTCATCGATTTTGAAATTGTAGTGCGCATGCATGCACCTGACATCTGGTGGTCTTATGGCGAACCAACTTAATCCGTATTCTAGCCCCATTCAATATGTGAGAACATTCAGAAAGAGCTGTCTCACCGATTTCTTGGGTATTCGTTTCCATATAGGCTCAGAGCACGAAGCATAATTTTGTTCTCCTCTCACTTGTTATCTGGGGCACAGAACTTAATTTAACGTCTGCATTTTGTACGTAGTAGTAGTGCTTCATAATCGGATGTTTATCTGCAGTTTTATCTGAGGCTCAGGCCACAGAATGCCCTTCATCAAAATAATGATAACGAGGGCCATGTGTTCGAATTGGTCCATAATTGTATGTTTGGTGCTCTTAGTATTTGTTGTTCATGTTCTGAATAAAATTTCACATTAATTACAAACTTAACAGCTATCAAGAGTCACTATGGTCACTAGCTTACATATGGAAATTTCGTCAATTAACAATAATAATAAATACAATCTTAAATATTAATCAAGGTTTCATAAAATAAAGTGGGTATTGTTTCATAGGAACTATGGGAAATTGAGACAATTCAGTCCAAATCAAATTTATAGCCAAGACAAGTCTCATGAGATTGGTGTTATGTCTATAAATTTGATTTTCATAGACTTTTATTTTTCTCATAACTTTGTTTCAGTGTATGGTTCCCAGGTCCCAGTTCTTTTCGGTAACAGACAGACTGATTCAAGAGGGAGGATTTTTATGTATACAGTTTACCACGGCAACGTCGCAGGTATTTAGCGTTGCGCGTGAGAAGACGGGGTGTAACGCTGCTTTGTACTAAGGCCAAGTACGAGGGCTATTCGCAAAGCAAGGTCCGATCGGTGGCGAAATGGAAACCACAGTGACATTCAAAAATGTTTTATTAGCAACAGTTAGCTACACCTTCGAGCTACTTCTCTACAGTGTGTTAACTGTAGGACGGCAGAGGCGTGCAGGGAGAGGAGGAAGCAAGCATTGGTTGGTGAGGGTGTGGAGCCGTTGGGGTGGGGGGTGGGGGGAGAGAACAAGGCACGCCTACCAGTTGCAGTGCTGGCACTACAAATTGCGTGTCATGCTTACACGAAAGCAGACGAAAGACTTGGAAGTAAAACTCGCTTTAAATGTTGTTCGTAAACGAAACTGAAATCAGCATGTACATTAAAATCTATGTACAGGGTTATTACAAATGATTGAAGCGATTTCACAGCTCTACAATAACTTTATTATTTGAGATATTTTCACAATGCTTTGCACACACATACAAAAACTCAAAAAATTTTTTTAGGCATTCACAAATGTTCGATATGTGCCCCTTTAGTGATTCGGCAGACATCAAGCTGATAATCAAGTTCCTCCCACACTCGGCGCAGCATGTCCCCATCAATGAGTTCAAAAGCATCGTTGATGCGAGCTCGCAGTTCTGGCACGATTCTTGGTAGAGGAGGTTTAAACACTGAATCTTTCAAGTAACCCCACAGAAAGAAATCGCATGGGGTTAAGTCGGGAGAGCTTGGAGGCCATGACATGAATTGCTGATCATTATCTCCACCACGACCGATCCATCGGTTTTCCAATCTCCTGTTTAAGAAATGCCGAACATCATGATGGAAGTGCGGTGGAGCACCATCCTGTTGAAAGATGAAGTCGGCGCTGTCGGTCTCCAGTTCTGGCATGAGCCAATTTTCCGCGGGCTACGCGTGAAACTTGCCCGCACGCGTTCAACCGTTTCTTCGCTCACTGCAGGCCGACCCGTTGATTTCCCCTTACAGAGGCATCCAGAAGCTTTAAACTGCGCATACCATCGCCGAATGGAGTTAGCAGTTGGTGGATCTCTGTTGAACTTCGTCCTGAAGTGTCGTTGCACTGTTATGACTGACTGATGTGAGTGCATTTCAAGCACGACATACGCTTTCTCGGCTCCTGTCGACATTTTGTCTCACTGCGCTCTCGAGCGCTCTGACGGCAGAAACCTGAAGTGCGGCTTCAGCCGAACAAAACTTTATGAGTTTTTCTACGTATCTATAGTGTGTCGTGACCATATGTCAATGAATGGAGCTACAGTGAATTTATGAAATCGCTTCAATCATTTGTAATAGCCCTGTATATATAAATGAATGTGTTGTGGATTGGCAAGAGAGCCAACCCGGTATGAGAGGAAGCCGAAAGGCACGCGTTTTAGCTCACGCAGGCTGGCGTGAGGTCTGGAACAGGTCAAGGAAATTAGACTAGCAAAAAAGGACGTAGCTGTGGAATACTTAACTTTAATCCATAAATGGTGAACATCGCTCTTGACGGTACATGTTTTACAGCATCAATAGTAACTGGTAATGGCGCCTTGCTAGGTCGTAGCAAATGACGTAGCTGAAGGCTATGCTAACTATCGTCTCGGCAAATGAGAGCGTATTTTGTCAGTGAACCATAGCTAGCCAAGTCGGCTGTACCACTGGGGCGAGTGCTAGGAAGTCTCTCTAGACCTGCCGTGTGGCGGCGCTCGGTCTACAATCACTGATAGTGGCGACACGCGGGTCCGACGTATACTAACGGACCGCGGCCGATTTAAAGGCTACCACCTAGCAAGTGTGGTGTCTGGCGGTGACACCACAGAATGTATGTATGTTTGTCTACTATGCGCTCACAAACCATTCATCCGATTGCAATGAAACTTTGGTGAGTTGTTCTCCGAACGCCCGAAAACAGTAGTGGAAGCAATTTTTTCTGCTCCCTTTCCCTTTCGCAGCATTCAGTCACACGCAATATAATTTTGCGAGCATCGCTACGTAATACTGGTTTGCTTCTAACCGTAGGCCTACCGGTAGGGGTTGTTGGCGACTCCCGAGATGAGCCAGCAACTGCCTCTTCACTCATTTTGATAATGTTTAGCACAACTGAACGATAAAAACACGCAGAACAGTACAGCGCAAAACAATAACGAAGCAGACGACAATGGCTACCTTGTACAACACAGTCAGCTACGTAATGTTGGCAGCAGTCGCAACTGCGTGCCTACCGAAGCCTCCCGACGTTTACCGACTTCTACCGATTCAGGACTAGGGAGAGGTCTGCCATCTAAAAGTTTACACACTGTACATAGCACCACTCTAAGTTAGACATCTATCGTAGCGCTGTACCAATTTTCCAATATCATCATCATAGAAGGTAAACCTGCCATAGCAGGCCGCGGTGGCCATGCGGTTCTAGGCGCTACAGTCCGGAACCGCGGGACTGCTACGGTCGCAGGTTCGAATCCTGTCTCGGGCATGGACGTGTGTGATGTCCTTAGGTTAGTTAGGTTTAAGTAGTTCTAAGTTCTACGGGATTGATGACCTCAGATGTTAAGTCCAATAGTGCTCAGAGCCATTTGAACCATTTTGAACAGTGAAATTTTTGTTAATAGCTAGATGCGTAATAGAAAAAAAAATATAAATAAAAGGAATTCATATGACGCTGGCTGTAAATTGAGAGTAATAGTATATGCAGAAGAACATTGAAAGAGTGTAGCTGAGCGGTATTTCGGCCCTCCACCAACAGAAAAAAAAAACCATTCGCGATTGACGGGCTAATAAAGAAGAACTGAGAAATATGAGGAAAACTAAATGTGCAAATAGATAGAAAAATCCATTATTAATTAACTGTTCTGGTACTACACTCAGTGTCACAGAAAGTAGATGCTGGCCGTACTAAACAGCACTGACCTTTTAATGGTTTACAGGCGCCCCTAGAAATGTGAACTTATTTGTAGAGTCTGGCAAATATTAATCTAGTTGCTACATAGTAGATCTAATACCAAAACGTAAAATGCGTAAACAACATAACAGAATAGTTAATTCTATGATAATCAAAGTATTTGGGTAAAAAAAACTTTGTAAATCAGCTTGCTGTAGAACATTAACACCTCACGTGGATTAGAACTGGATTAAGTACATTTGAAAAAGAGTGATAACCTAAGTAAACTCTTTCTACTTCATCTGACTATTTGTGCGGGTGATAGTTGCACGAAGTTCCACAGGCTACAAAATATTAAGATAATTCAGTAAAATGTAGAATGCAATTGGCAAGTTGAAGATATTATGTACCATAATTAACATGAAAACTTTTATCTGTATTAGCCCACGTTAAAATACAGAGTACAAAACATTTTCTTGCGCTGACAAAATACTGTAAATATGGGTGAGATCAGGGGATAGCAAAGGCTACACGTCAGAACTCATGAATTTCTAGTATTAACAGTCTACCTACTCAATTTAAAATACCTTATATCATATCGTAGAGTAACAGTCCTTCACAATATAACACGCTATCCCATTCTTAGGAGTACACTGCAAGAGTGAGAGACAGTGAAATATTACACTTAGTTCAAAATTACTCAGTAGTTTCAAGTAGAAAAATTGTAGCATAAACTAGCCAGAACATCTGATGAGCTTTCACTGACTCAGCTTCGATACATCATCGGAAAAGGCCAATATCCTCGTCCTATACATAAAATTTCACATAAAAAAGGACAAAGAATGCTGTGAGTTTATAACCAGTTCATAAAATACTAAAAGATTTGCAGGTAGACTGTGCTCAGTGCGACAGGAGCGCGTGTTTGTAAACAAACTTCCAGCTGATGGGAGATGAGCACGTGGCTTCGACGCGGAGCATGTGTGACGTCGACAATCTTTAATGGCGCTCCTCTCCAATAGGGTGATGGGCGGGGCGGGTATTATCTGAGGCATATCGCAAGTCTTGCCGGAGGGGAAAGAGCGGAGAGGTAGGCGCACGCGTGGTGGGAGGCGAGAGGCGAGAGGGGGAGACGAGATTTTCAGCACTCGGCACAGCACACGTATACTTGCTAATGCGATCTTGACGAAAACGTTTTCTGAAGCACAACTGGTGGCGTGCACCGGCGATATATAACACTAAGTACGCGCAGAAAGAGAGTGAGATAAAGCTGTCTGACAGCAGGCTAAACAGCAAGCACAGAGCAGGCACCAACTCTCTGTTGTTTGAGTGGAAACTGCTGACTTGCTAGATTTGTTACCGGTATGCACGGCAGCACAGAAAATAATGTTTAGGAAGGCTTAGTTCAGACCGTCAATACTGTACAGAAATAGGACTACAGGATCCACCTCTGTGTCGATTTTCAGCAAACAAACAAAAAATCAGAAAACGCTGGCCAGCAGTTTCAGGAAGTTGTTGTTTGCGTGCGTACTACAACAGAATCATCTCAAGACGCGAAAATTCCGATACTCAAGGGTCACAGCGTGGCAAAGTACTGCAGTGCTTAATATACTACGTAAACACGTACGTAAGAAAAAAAGTGAATGTTAGTAATTTCACTGGAGACAGAGCAAGAAAGTTTTAAGAAGAGACACTGGAGGGAAACGGTAGTTCAACGGGCATCAATCAGAATTAAAAACGCGCAATTATTTTTAACACTTACGAGCGGCGCCTTGAAAGAAAATAGGGAAATAAATACTCTGAATCGACAGTGAAATTAGCTTGCCTGCTGAGCAGCGCAACATTAGTTGGAAAAATTAGATGAAAATTCGAAGTATCACACAGCTGATGAACAATAAAAGACAAACAGAATATACATAGTATTGGACAGTAAAAGACAAACTGAATAGACATATCAAAGAGAGACTGCTGATTCTGTATTTGGCAACAAACGAAACACTCACCAAAGCGGACTTTTAAAAAGTGGCGTTATAAAAAGGCTTTAGCTAGGTATACTTAATGCATTCTTTCGAAAAGCAGAAAGAAAACTTTGTCAACAAAAGAGATTTACAAGTGACCCGTACATCAAACTTATACAACAAACCTGAATAATACAAATTACATATTATCATCCGATGACGAGACCTATGCAGTAGCTGGGAGAGGGTACCTTTACACACCTCAGAATCTTCAGAAATACCTAAACTTTCCACGCAATACAATAGATACGTACTTGGACCATTCTTCTCACAAAACTCTTAACGTTTACCCATAACCACTTAGAACTTAGTATATATTAATCAATGCTCAACTGAGCAAGTGCTTTGTCACAAATAAATTCTTAGTTAAAGAAAAACTATAACTGAAAACAAAGGTAGTGAAGAAAAGATCTTACTAAATGCGATGGAATTGTTTCCCCACAAAATTCATTGTAGTTTATGATCACTCAAAACCTATGCAATAATTGAGTGATAAATCAAATGAAAGTTAGACTTAATTTATGACGGAACAGACGGAGAAGGGGAAGAGAAACGGTAGCACGTTTACGTGGCTTGCTTATCGCAAGGTGACACCTGTGCCGATCCACGATCGCTTGCACATCAATATTGTTAATTTTGATCTCTATTATCGCTTGTACTTTGTCTTTGTGCCCCTTTATGCACGTGGATGGTTCAGTTATCAATTCATGTCCCATCTGTACCCCGTCATTATACCTGAGGATACAGATTCCCGATGTTTTGTTCTGTGTCGGGCTGCTCTCACTCCAAACCTCAGCCGACGATGGAGAGCGTATCTCGGCTGAATCTAGTTTGTTGAATTATTACAGGTGGATGGGTGTGGCTGCTCTGTGTCGCTGACCTCCACTATGTGTAAGTTGTGTTGCGTCGGCCGCCACGGTTGCGCAATTGGCGCATTTTGTGGTGGCGGTCGGTTGTTGTCATATCTTTCACTGTTTTGCCGGTCCGGACTGGGCCTCTGGTTCTGTGGCCAAGTTCGGTTTGCATCATTATAGGTATTAGTGTTCCACGGCCCCCTGGCATTTTTCCATCTACTATTGCTTGGTGGGCCTGTTTCATATCGGTCATCAGACCTCCTTTTCCAGTCATTATTCACCGGCGGACTATTGCCGTTCCGGTCTCTACCTCTATTCCCGTTTTGTACATAATCTTGTCTCCTATTGTTACCTCCGCCGTTTCCATTATTTGGTGGAGGCATGTTATTTCGACCATTTCTGTAACCGTTTCCGTTACTTCTAGCCTGTTCAGAGGCTGCCTTAACATCCTCCTGAATCAGGTCAATTGAGTCCAGAACAGACAAGAAATGTCCCATGTCATTCTCCGGCACGTGTGTAAGTTTTTCCTTTACGTGTATCGGCAAGTGTGATTTCAAAAGTCTGATCAAATCCCGGGATGAAATCTGCTCGTCCCAATAACGGGTCTTATTAATGTACTTCTCAAAATATTTTCGCAAATTGCCTAATCGTGGAGAATATGGCTCTGGATTATATACCTCTTTCCGTAATCTCTCCTGAATGCATGTTGACCAATATTTGGCCGAAAATGCCTTTTCAAATTGCTCATATGTGTCGCAACTGTCAGCTGCTTCCGTTGCCCATAATGCAGCATCTCCTTGTATGTAAGACATAA
Source organism: Schistocerca cancellata (assembly GCF_023864275.1). Taxonomy (NCBI): domain Eukaryota; kingdom Metazoa; phylum Arthropoda; class Insecta; order Orthoptera; family Acrididae; genus Schistocerca; species Schistocerca cancellata. The sequence goes on along the minus strand of NC_064631.1, from coordinate 200,553,860 downwards.
CGAACTGTATTTTCTGTGTATGACTCCAAACGCTAGGCAAAATGTTTCTAAATCCCTTGATAAACACTACAAGGTGAACAGATTTCTTCTCCGTTGTAAAGATCTGAAACTGTCGGTTTCTAATCAGGCTTTCTTCAATCTCTATTTTGGAGTGACATTTATTTGTTTCGGTAACATTGGTTGCCTGTTCTGTCTCGCAGTCGCAATTTTTTACTGCTGTATTTATATGCCTATCATTGATGGACCTGGCTCATCCCCACGGTACGGGACTACAAGTCCCACCGCCACACCTTCACCTGCCCATGTTAGGCAAAATTTTCTGCCTGACTCATGTAGTACTATCACCGTCAGAGGGTGGTACGGGACTACAAGTCCCACCGCCACACCTCCTAAGTGAATTGCGGTGACGCAATCACTGCCCTGTGAAAATTTACTGCCTCACCAACACAGTTAGACCGCAATAGACCGGTGATGCTGTACTGTAACATATCACCCCGGACTACAAGTCCTTAAAAAAAAAAAAAAAAAAAAAAAAAAAAAAAAAAGGACCTGGCTGGTGTGACATACGTCTGTGGGTCGTCGTACCGCAAGCCGATTTCTAGCTCGTCAAGACGACGGTTGATCACCTTTTTTAGGTCCTGCATTTCCGCATTTGAGACCACATCTTTGACTTCAATCGCGGCGTGCACATTCTCGTCTATTTTTTAATAAATTCGTTTTCAATTTCGTGCACTTGTTCGGACATTTTGTGCTCAATTACTTGATTTGTGTCAATTTCTAATTGTTCCACCCTGTTAGTCAGTACACTGATTTCATCTACGATGCTGGCGTTAGGCGTTAACCACTTGGATACTATCTACTCTTTCGCTCAGTTCTTGCACCTTTTTGGGTATGGTTTCATAGTTTTGTCTCGAACTAACAATCTCATTTTGCATAGTTTCCAAGGATTGCATTAACTGCAAGTCTCTTTCATGCAGGCGTCGATCACGCTCTTCTTGTTTAGCATCACGTTCTCTATCACGCTCTGCTTGTTTACGTACAAATTCAGCTTGGAAATTGAGCATGCGCTCGAACATAACTCTTAATGATTGCACTTCTGACACCTCACCACTCTGGTCCGTGTCCAGTGCTTGCGGGTGGCACAGTATTTCCGCTATCAACTGAATCACTGACTGGCAGTGGCAACATTTCTTGCCCTTCTGCCCCCAGATTCTCACATTGTACTTCCTGAACTACGCCACTAACATTACTTTGTGTCCCACTTTCTAACTCGGTATCACTACTTGCTAACTGTTATTCATTATCCATGTTGATATCTTTCTGACTACGCAATCTAACCATAGCCAACAAAAGAAACAAAATCTGAACTAAATGTCCTAACACTCAGGTTTCACTGACATAATCACACAAGAAATGGTCATTTGTTAAAACTCACTTATTATATACTACAGTGACTAACTACTCAAATGTCCTGTTATTTAAAAAAAAAAAAACACTAACAACAAGCACACCACTAATGATCCGAGAACACTGCACTGAGGCTACTTTACTACCCACAGGACAACTACACTATAGCTTTACCTTTTGGTGATCTATCTTGGGTGCAGCTGCCCCCTGCTATTGTGGTAGGTAATTAATTTTTCGATATAATGAGCTCTCTTCTTCAGCTTGCCTCTGGGTATATAGTGTTCTCATGCAAAAAAATCATATGCAGGTATTACCACACAATATTGGTTAGGCAATACATACAATACATGGAAAAATTATTAATTGTTCTCCAACAAAGTTCGACTATAATAATTCCCTAGTTATCTCATGGGTATTTAGTGGCCACTGCATATTCGAGCCCCACGCTGGGCGCCAATTTAATGTAATACAATAAAATTTTTCATTAAAGAATAATAATAATCAGTTACCTTTTCTTAAATTTTTGCTTTTAGTTAATTAATTTGCCTTTCTTTAACTTTCTTCTGTAAGTACGAAATTTGTTGTAGAACCTTTCTCTTATTTACGTGTGGTAATATAAATTCATTTTCAAAAGAATTACGTACATTTAAAAATTACGTGAACTCATATTAACTGATTAAGAATATTTAGTTGAGAATTAAATCCTTTACATAATTCGGCCTTGCACACATTTTCTAAATGCAGTGGGTTTTTTTTTCTTTTAAATATTTACTGAATTCTTTCCCGGCGTTAGCTATGGAACACAAGACTGTCTCTATTAGCAGAAAATGGTTAAATATTTCCAAGCCGACATTTAATTATCACTGATAAAACACACTTCGCTATTACATTTAAGTTATTTGAGAGAACCAGAATTGTTAAATTTCAACATTAACTATCCGCCTACGAATGCACAAATGTGTAACTAGTTAAAATTCATCAGTCTCAGGATCACTGTAAAAGAAGAACATTTTCTTAATTCACTGCTAATTTTTATCTGTTCCCGATTTACGGGTTTGGTTAATTTTCCTTTAGCGGAGCAATTTTTTAAATGTGCCGCCGCTGCAAATCGATCAGTCGCGGCACAGCCCAGCAACACCGCTAAAAATGCTGAAAATTCTTTAAATAAATATTATAGATGACATGGGCAAGCTAATTTACATTAATAATACACACTTTTGATAAATTATGATATATGTAGACCCAACAATAATTCAACTCACATTAGTTTGTAATTTCTCCTCTAATGGCGGCTAAATCTAGATACAGACAAAAGAAGTCTACCCATTCATAAAACGCTTCGTCACAGCTTCCTCTCGCACTCAGCTCTACACGGAGATGACCAAAGAATACACAGTACGTGGTGCTTTTATACTACTGCTGACTATTAACATTTCTTTGTAATCTCATAACATTATTTTCCTCTGGCTGAATTTCACATCTCTGCTATCGCAGATATTGACACATTTCGCAATTACATAATGAATATAGAAATATTACCATCCTAAATACAGAGAGAATATTACTACAAAAAATATTACAATAATAACAAATGTCTTTTACACAAAATTCAATAATATTTTTTGTTAAATAATTACAGTATATACAAATTGCTCAGAGCGGCGTATATGGTACAAATAAATTTTAGTTTATTAACAGCGTGAGTTTGCCAGGGAACGTTACAGTAGCCACACCAGAAGTTTTAGTAAAGATTTGACTGGGGCTTTTGAAACAATTATTTTTTTAAACCAATTATCTAAAATATTCATCGACTTGCTGCCACCTGCACACGAAATTTCTATCAGCAAGTTGTTGGAGCAGTCGCACTGGTGGATTTCTGGAACGAAGTCGGTTTCTTGTCAACACGGGAATATCTTCATGGATGGGAAGTTGGAGATTATTTATTCTTGTCTTCGTAACGGAACAGGGGCTAAAGGCTGGGTGTTGATAGCCAGTGCAGTGTGGTAGCTCTTATGCAGTCGATGATGATTCTCATGGTTTAATGGCTGTACTGAGAAAAGTGTCCGCCTTATTTACGTGTGGACTCTTGAACCACACCGGAGCATAATATTCGGCGGTACAATACACTTAATCGAGCACGTAAGTTTGGAGCGTGTCTGCTGATGTTCCCCAGTTAGAACTGCAAAGTTTCTTTGTGTGTTTTTTTTTCCAATAAGGTTTTGTTGAGATATCTGCTCAAAGATAGTGTACTACCAAGAGTCATTACAAAACGTTGGTGATAACGCATAAAGGCTACAGCTTATGTTTCATGAGTTTTCAGCACGTTGTAGTGTCATTGTTATCCCTTTCATCCATTCCTCATGGGCGTTAACCAACTCACGTACAGGTAAGCTAGCAATAGCACCAACAGACCGCTCCCTGGGGCGCGGCTGGCTCGTTTTCCCGCGAGAGGCGGCGAGTACGCTCTTTGGACTCTACCGCTGCTTCATCAGTAGCCGTTTTCGATCGTCCAGTTTTGTCTCCAACAGAGTCAGTTTCATGGAAATTCCCGGCGAGTTTCACCACCGCTTCGTGGGTCACGCTTGATGTTGATTTGTAAGGAAGAAACCGTCTTAAGTCCAGAATGACGCTACAGTCTGGAGCCGCGCGACCGCTACGGTCGGAGGTTCGAATCTTGCCTGGGGCATGGATGTGTGTGATGTCCTTAGGTTAGTTACGTTTAAGTAGTTCTAAGTTCTAGGGGACTGATGACCTTAGACATTAAGTCCGATAGTGCTCAGAGCCATTTGAACCATCTAGAATGACGAATGCTATGCTAAAATGAAAGGCACCAAGTTTTTTCTCTGATGTGTCACACGACCCCCCCCCCCCCCCTACAACTGAAAACTACGAGTTGCATTCAAGATGCCGGCTTCCAAAACGTACACCTTCTTGCTAAAATAGCCTCACATGTTTTGCTCCTCTCGCATCTCAAACTACTTGACTTTATAAAACGCTGTTCGTCCAGCTCTGAGCGTTCTAGAAGGGCGGCTTCGTCCTATGAACCTAGTCGCATTAACCTGTCTACTCTACATCTGTGATTACTCTGCTATTCACAATAAAGTGCCTGACAGAGGGTTCAATGAACCACCTTCAAGCTCTCTACCGTTCCACTCTCGAACGGCGGTGAGCGGGAAAAACTAGCACTTAAATATTTTTGTGCGAGCCATGATTTCTCTTATTTTATCGTGATGACCATTTCTCATTATGAAGGTGGGTGTCAACAGAATGTTTTCGCAATCGGAGGAGAAAACTGGTGTTCGAAATGTCAAGAGAAGAGCCTGTTGTACGAAAAACGCCTTTGCTTTAACGATTGCCACTCCGATACACGTATCATGTCTGTGGCACTATCACCCCTACTCCCCGATAATAAAAAAAGACCTGCTCTTCTTTGTACCTTTTTGATGTTACCCGTCAATCCTACCTGATGCGGATCCCACACCGCACAGCAATACTCCACAATAGGGCGGACGAGCGTAGTGTAAGCAGTCTCTTTAGTGGACCTGTTGCACCTTCTAAGTCTTCTGCCAATGAATCGCAGTCTTTAGTTTGCTCTACCCACAATATTATGTAAGTGATCGTTCCAATTTAGGTTATTTGTAATTGTAATCCCTAAGTATTTTGTTGAATTTACAGACTTCAGATTTGTGTGACTGATAGCGGATTTCTTTTAGTACTCATGTGAATAACTTTACACTTTTCTTTATTCAGGGTCAATTTCCACTGTTCGCACCATACAGATATCTTACCTAAATCATTTTGCAATTCGTTTTGGTCATCTGATGACGGTACATGACCGTAAATGACAGCACCATCTGCAAACAATCTAACACGGCTACTCAGATTGTGTCCTATGTCGTTAATATAGATCAGGAACAATAGATGGACTATAACACTTCCTTGGGGAACGCCGGATATTAGTTCTCTTTCACTCGATGACTTTCCGTCTATTACTACGAACTGTGACCTTTCTGATAGGAAATCACGAAGTTGCACAACTGAGGCGATACTCCGTAGGCACGCAGTTTGGTTAGAAGACGCTTGTGAGGAACGGCGTCGAAAGCCTTCTGGAAATCTAAAAATATGGAAACAATTCGACATCCCCTGTCGATAGCACTCATTACTTAATGAGTATAAAGCGCTAGTTGTGTTTCACGAGAAAGATATTTTCTGAATCGTGCTGACTATGTGTTAATAAATCGTTTTATTCGAAGTACTTCATAATGTTCGAATACAGTATACGTTCCAAAACCCTACTGCAAATCGACGTTAGTGATATGGGCCTGTAATCAATGGATTACTCCTTCTTCCCTTTTCAGGTATTGGTGTGACTACAGCAATTTTCCGATACTTAGGTACAGATCTTTCTGTGAGCGAGCGGTTGTATATCACTGCTAAATATGGAGCTATTTTATCAGCATACTCTGAGAGGAACCTGACTGGTATACAATCTGGACCGGCGGTCTTGGCTTTATTAAGTGATTTATTCTGCTTTGTTACACCAAGGATATCTACTTCTATGTTTCGGATCTTGGCAGTTCTTGATTGGAATTCAGGAATATTTACTTCATATTCTTTGGTGAAGGAATACCGTAAAATTGTGTTCAATAACTCTCCTTTAGTGGCGCTGTCATCAGTGGCTTCTTCGTTGTTATCGCGCAGTGAAGGTATTGATTGCGTCTTGCCACTGGTGTGCTTTATATAGGAACAGAATCTCTTTGGGTTTTCTGCCATATTTCGAGACAGAAGTTCGTTGTGGAAATTATTAAAAGCATCTCGCATTGAAGTACTCACTATATTTCGAACTTCTGCAAAACTTAGCCAGTCTTGGGGATTTTTAATTGTTTTTTTTTCAATTTTTCATGCTTTTTTTTTCGCTGCTTCTGCAACAGCCAGTCATGACTAACGACGTTCACAATAAATCTGAGAATTTCCGACGACGTGTTGTGCATTCCTTAACACCTCGTTCGAGCCAATTTGGACAGGCGTATGTAACGCTGAATTCCAGTATACACTCTGATCCACAAACTGTGTGTGTGTGTGTGGGGGGGGGGGGGGGAGAGGGAGAGAGAGAGAGAGAGAGAGAGAGAGAGAGAGAGAGAGAGAGAGAGAGAGAGAATATATGGTGGTTGTGATAGCTCAGATTAAACCTGGGAGTGATATTATTTTGTGTTAAAATAGCAGTTTCTTCAGAAAGGCACCTCAACAACTTGTTTGTGACATTTGAATTTTCTGGTGAATCTTAGTGTGCTCAAAGTAACAACGACTTTTCCGCTCTAGTATACGTACGTAGCGGTACCTTTCAAAGCAAATCGGCATCAACCAACGTACATTGATTGTCAGTAACATTTACGAGATAGGCCGATGCTCCGTACTGCGCTGTATCATGCTTATCATGTGGAATTCCCCCTTCCACTACAATACAGATATCGTCTACAACATAGATGTACATGTGATGACTGGGGGTTTTCCACGTGCTGCTCGGTATATAAGAAACAATGCAACACAGAACAACTTTTAGTTTTTTTTTCTAATCTTCATTTGGGTGTCATTTAGGAGAATGACGTTTCGTTACAGAATGTCGTACTTTTTAAGTACCTGGACGTCCTTCACCTTCAAACATCATTCTTCGTAACGCTTAAAGCTACGAATAAATACAAATACGTAGCCAAAGCTATCCGAACGAAGGTGACATCAATGCAAATTTGCTTTCGTTATGTAAGTGAAGCGTCAAATTGATCTACGGAATAGCTATGTTTCAATGGCATTTTAAATTACTCATTTCCTGTGGGTTTCGCTTAAAAGATAAAGCGTAATGTCGTGGCGTGATAAAATGATTTGTTCGAACTGTTTATGACTTGTTTATCGAACGTTCAAAATGGCTCTGAGCACTATGGGACTCAACTGCTGAGGTCATTAGTCCCCTGGAACTTAGAACTAGTTAAACCTAACTAACCTAAGGACATCACAAACATCCATGCCCGAGGCAGGATTCGAACCTGCGACCGTAGCCGTCTTGCGGGTCCAGACTGCAGCGCCTTTAACCGCACGGCCACTTCGGCCGGCTTATCGAACGTTGCTGAAGTTTTATAGCCTGTCCGAAAGAACAGATACCATCTTCATATATACAGGATGGTCCATGGATGGTGACCGGGCCAAATATCTCACGAAATAAGCGTCAAACGAGAAAACTACAATGAACGAAACTTGTCTAGCTTGAAGGGGGAAACCAGATGGCGCTATGGTTGGCCCGCTAGGTGGCGCTGCCATAGATCAAATGGATATCAACAGCGTTTTTTTTTTAAAAATAGGAACCCCTATTTTTTATTACATATTCGTGTAGTACGTAAAGAAATATAAATGTTTTAGTTGGACCACTTTTTCCAATAGGGCTCAATTTTAGACGAACAGTTGGTAACAGGCAGATTTTTTAAATTAAAATACAGAACGTAGGCATGTTTGAACATTTTATTTCGATTGTTCCAGTGTGATACATGCACCTTTGTGAACTTATCATTTCTGAGAACGAATGCTGTTACAACGTGATTATCTGTAAATACCTCATTAATGCAATAAATGCTCAAAATGATGTCCGTCAACCTCATTGCAATTGGCAATACGCGTAACGACATTCCTCTCAACACCGAGTAGTTCGCCTTCCGTAATGTTCCCACAGGCATTCACAATGCGCTGACGCATGTTGTCAGGCGTTGTCGCTGGATCACGATAGGAAATATCCTTCAACTTTCCACTCAGAAGGAAATCCGGGGACGTCAGATCCGGTGAACGTGCTTCGACGACCAATCCACCTGTCATGAAATATGCTATTCAATACCGCTTCAACTGCACGCGAGCTATGTGCCGGACATCAAAAGGTTCTAATGGCTCTGAGCACTATAGGACTTAACTTCTGAGGTCATCAGTCCCCTAGAACTTATAACTACTTGAACCTAACTAACCTAAGGACACCACACACATCCATGCCCACGGCAGGATTCGAACCTGTGACCGTAGCGGTCGCGCAGTTCCAGATTGTAGCGCCTAGAACCGCTCGGCCACTCAGGCCGGCTATGTGCCAGACACCCATCATGTTGGAAGTGCATCACCATTCTGTCATGGAGTGGAACATCTTATAGTAACATCGGTAGTACATTACGTAGGAAATCAGCATACATTGTACCATTTAGATTGTCATCGATAAAATGGGGGCCAATTATCCTTCCTCCCATAATGCCGCACCATACATTAACCCGCCAAGGTCGCTGATGTTCCACTTGTCGCAGCCATCGTGGATTTTCCGTTGCCCAATAGTGCATATTATGCCGGTTTACGTTACCGCTGTTGGTGACTAACGCTTCGTCGCTAAATAGAACGCCTGCAAAAAATCTGTCATCGTCCCGTAGTTTCTCTTATGCCCAGAGGCAGAACTGTACACGACGTTGAACGTCGTCGCCATGAAATTCCTGGTGCATAGAAATATGGTACGGGTGCAATCGATGTTGATGTAGCATTCTCAACACCGACATTTTTGAGATTCCCGTTTCTCGCCCAATTGGTCTGCTACTAATGTGCGGATTAGCCGCGACAGCAGCTAAAACACCTACTTGGGCATCATCATTTGTTGCAGGTCGTGGTTGACGTTTCACATGAGGCTGAACACTTCCTGTTTCCTTAAATAACGTAACTATCCGGCGAACGGTCCGGACACTTGGATGATGACATCCAGGATACTGAGCAGAATACATAGCACACACTCCTTGGGCATTTTGACCACAATAGCTATACATCAACACGATATCGACCTTTTTCCCAATTGTTTTTTTTTTTGTTTTTTTTTTCCTTTATTGAATTTCAATTCCCCCCGAAGGAGGCGGGCTGGCAGCAGCTTAGCCCCAATTGGTAAACGGTCAACTGGCGGAATGTTACGTGATAGCACGTACTTACACGTTTGTGACTATTACAGTGTCATTTATCACAAAGCGAATAAACTGGTCCAACTAAAACATTTATATTTCTTTACGTACTACACGAATATGTAATAAAAATGCAGTTGATACCCGTTTGACCTATGACAGCGCCATCTAGCGGGCCAAACATAGCGCCATCTGGTTTCCCCCTTCAAGCTAGACAAGTTTCGTTCTTTGTAGTTTGTTCGTTAGACGCTTATATAGTGAGATATGTGGCTCAGTCGCGATCAATGGACCATTGACCATTTGACCATCTTCTTCTGTGCGAACTCTTACGGAGAGTAATAAGTTTAACGGGCAGGGGCACTATAAACATAGTGCGGGACAATAAGTAGGGAATATGGGTCTCACGGGAGGCGTGCCAGAGGTACGTCCCTGCAGTTGCACTATCCTCTGTGTCCTCGGTGGCTCAGCGTGTTCGGTCAGAGGGTTAGCTACCCTCTGTACCAAAAAAACAGAGTGATCAACGAAGAACCTGCATGGGTGTCATCGGACGTCCGCCCAGAACAAATTCAACGAACAATATAGAACAAAATGACAACAACAAAAAAAAGAAAAGATGGATAGAGCATCTGCCATGTAAGCAGGAAAAAAATGTTGAAATGTGTGTGAAATCTTATGGGACTTAACTGCTAACGTCATCAGTCCCTAAGCTTACACACTACTTAAGTTATCCTAATGACAAACACACACCCGTGCCCGAGGGAGGATGATTCATATGGCTCTGAGCACTATGGGACTTAACATCGGAGGTCATCCCCTAGAACCTAGAACTACTTAAACCTAACTAACCAAAGAACATCACACACATCCATGCCCGAGGCAGGATTCGAACCTGCGACCGTAACGGTCGCGCGGTTCCAGCCTGTAGCGCCTAGAACCGCTCGGCCACTCCGGCCGGCCCCGAGGGAGGACTCGAACCTCCGCCGGGACCATGTAAGCAGGAGATAACGGGTTCGAGTCCAGGTCGGGGCACACATTTTCAACTGTCCCCGTTGACTTATATCAACGCCATTATGCAGCTAGGAGTATTCATTTCATTGTAACTTCTATATACCTTAAAACTGAAACTCAGTCACATTTAAATAGAAACAAATTTGCGTTTCTTCATGAACACTTTAGCACTTTTAGGATAGAACCCTGCTTGTTATCATGAAGAGGACAGTTTCAAAATCCAAATACAAATTTTACAACACTTGAATTATAATTGCAAAAGCACACACAAGCACACTGGTTCATATTGGCATACATATGTTTTCCAAAGTAGGTGAAGCAGTGGCGCAATAGTGGTGGCAAGCACGTGGTGGCTATCAGGTTTCCTTCTGGCGGTTTGAAACTCTAATTCTTCTTGGCGAAGTATTCATTATCTTTAGATCCTTTTCAAATGCGGGAGCACCATTTTACAGCCGGAGCCCCATCAGAGGCCATTCCATCATAGATTTGGTTTCAGAATACCTCACTTGGCACCTGCGGTGTTGACTATGCGACTACCAAATACTGACTGCGTCACGTGCTCGCTCTATTGCCGCCCAAATTGACCGCCACTTCCACCTTTTCTCGCGCGCCAACCCCTTCTGTAGTGGAGGGGGTTCGCTACGTCTTTTCTGTTTCACGATACAAGATCCCTAAAGATGAACCAGTTTTCTACATACAGTTTTATTTTCACAAACAGGCATATTTGAGAAAGTTTCATTATTTTAGCACGCTGTTAAGTTAAAACAAAATATGCATCACAATTTTCCATTTCCCTCCAACAATTCAAAGAACTTCATACGTAAAGAATAAACACTTCATAATTATATACACTTAATTACACTGTACTAACCACTCATACTCGATAACAGTGTTACACGCTCCCTGCTTTCTTTTTTTCCAGACTGGAGATGGCGCTGCTCCTGGAATCTTGGATAGCCGAGTTGGTGGTCGTCTTGTCGGCGGCCGTGCTCGCCCTCTACCTGTGGTTTCCAGTAGCTACAGGTACTGGAAGAACAAGGGGGTGCCGTACGCGGAACCGACCGCCCCGTTTGGAAACTTCCGGAGAAGCATTGTAGGCCAAGAATCTGTCTGCGAGACACTACAGAAAATGTACAATCAGATGCCAAGTAAGGAATTTTAAATTTTCGTCAGTTATACTGAACTGTTCATTACTAATTAAGCGAGTCTGTGCTATAAGCTGTGGTAATAAACAGGGGATAGGGAAAACTATGTGAACAGCCATACTTACTTGGGAATGGTTTTGTTAATAGGGAGTTGGACGCCCATTTGTCCGTAATACAGCTGCATTTCTTCTCGAAATACTGGAATATAACGATTGTATAGTCTCCAGTGGAATGTTGTGCCACTCTCCGATCAGAGACTCTTCTAATTCCTGTAGTGACGAGAGAGACGGAAATTTGCTCCGGAATCTGCGCTCCAATGGAGCCCACAAGTGTTCGATAACGTTCAAGTCCGGGGACTGTGCTGGGTGGGGAAGACGTTGTTCAGTTCCATGCTCCTCACACCATTATTGTACTGTCCTGGCTGTGTGAATGGGCGCATTAGAGTCCTGAAATATGGCATCATTGTTGGGGAACAACATTTGAATCATGGGGTGCACCTGATCACCTAAAATGTTCACATAATAGTTGGCTGTAAAACGGCCTTTGAGAGTAATGTTGGGACCACCAGAATACCATGATATGGCTGCCTACATCATCACACAACCACCTCCCCGCTTAACTGTGGGAATCAAGCAGTCAGGATTGTAGGCTTCTTTTGGGGTTCTCCAGACGTAAACCCGGCCCGATGTTGAAAATAACGAAAACGTCGACTCGTTGGAAAATTTGATGTATTTCCACAGATCAGCCATCCAGATTTATCTCCCTGACACAATGTTTTACGCTTCTTTGCATTGCTTGTCGTCACTAATGGTTTAGATATAGCAGCTCGTCCATGAATATTCGCTTTATGGAGTTCTTGGCGGACAGTGTCGATAGATACGGGGTATCAAAAATGGCTACTGAGCTCTGCAGTCACTTTAACCGCTGTCGTTTTGTGTTGTTTTGACAAAATTCAGCCGGCCGAAGTGGCCGTGCGGTTAAAGGCGCTGCAGTCTGGAACCGCAAGACCGCTACGGTCGCAGGTTCGAATCCTGCCTCGGGCATGGATGTTTGTGATGTCCTTAGGTTAGTTAGGTTTAACTAGTTCTAAGTTCTAGGGGACTAATGACCTCAGCAGTTGAGTCCCATAGTGCTCAGAGCCATTTGAACCATTTTTTGACAAAATTAATGTTAGTGTTCGACGATCTCTGTCATTTACTTTTGATTTGCGCCCACTATTACGTTTACTCGATGAAGTCTAATATTTTTATGTACGCTGTCATGACTGTTGAAACAGTTGCTCTTGGAACATTCAGTAAGTTGACTGTCTTGGTTACTGCTGCTGCATCTAATCGGACCTCCACAATCTGCCCTCTTTGCGACTCTCTTAGGCCTTTCATTGCACGTCGGCCTCAGCCTCTGGATGCAAATACGAAGTGTGCACTACTCGTACACAACCTGCACTGATGCGTAGTCCGTACTGAACCCGCACAGTCTAGTGCGACACCTGCCTTACCTGCGTTGCTGACCGTCAAACACAACCTTCCCATTATTAGCACTGTTCACATTATTTTGCCTATCCCCTCTAGACATCCTTTGTGCATTTGCAACACACCATTCTCTGGTTAGTCTATGAGTTCGTCCTGTGGGTATTTTGGATGCCACAGCTGGTTTACCGCCGGCCGGTGTGGCCGTCCGGTTCTAGGCTCTTCACTCTGGAACCGCGTGACCGCTACGGTCGCAGGTTCGAATCCTGCCTCGGGCATGGATGTGTGTGATGTCCTTAGGTTAGTTAGGTTTAAGTAGTTCTACGTTCTAGGGGACTGATGACCTCAGATTTTAAGTCCCATAGTGCTCAGAGCCATTTGAAGCATTTTTGCTGGTTCACCGGTATCTAGGGTGGGGGGGGGGGGGGGGGAGGGGGAGGAAGAGGCTCTCTGCAGCCAGAAAATCACGGACTATACTTCTAAACGAGTTTCGGTGGTGGCCGATAGGACTGGCTGTAGAGCGAGTGATTGCCGGAGGATGGAAGGAGTTTGCCCCCACGTTCTGGAAAACCTGCCGGCGAACAGCAAATGGTTCAAATGGCTCTGAGCACTATGGGACTTAACATCTGAGGTCATCAGTCCCCTAGAACTTAGAACTACTTAAACCTAACTAACCTAAGGACATCACACACATCCATGCCCGAGGCAGGCTTCGAACCTGCGACTGTAGCGGTCGCGCGGTTCCAGACTGAAGCACCTAGAACCGCTCGGTCACTTCGGCCGGCCCTCACCAACAGAATTTAGTAGTTTCCACTGGCCTTTTCCTACTAACGCTAACTGCACTTGATGTAAGCTGCTGTTCACCGCCGGCCGGAGTGGCCGATCGGTTCTAGGCGCAACAGTCTGGAACCGCGCGATCGTAACGCTCGCAGGTTCGAATCCTTCCTCGGGCATGGATGTGTGTGGTGTCCTTAGGTTAGTTAGGTTTAACTAGTTCTAAATTCTAGAGGACTGATTACCTCGGAAGTTAAGTCCCATAGTGCTCAGAGCCATTTGAATCACTTTCGTTGGTGAGGCTGAGTGGTTGAACGGGCTATACGTTAAATAATTTCGCAAAGCTTCTTGGAACTCGCGAAAAAAAATGGGAAGTCGGTCGGCTGTCTTCGTGTGGTGCCAGAGTCGAGTACTGATGCAGTCTGGTGTGTATTTAGAAAGTCGGCAGTCAGATCAACAAAGCTGTTCTTCCCGTGCAGAAAACTATGTAAGAGTTTGTATATCACCGTGCGCAGGATGCGTCATTTGTTTGTTTTCGAAGTCAGTGCTGCAGTGTAGTGGGTGTAGACGGCCTCGTTAGTAAGAGGGCGAGTGTGGGGGAATTAACTGGCTGGAGGTGTCGTTTAACGAACGAGGTTTCACTTGGCGTGGTCTTACAAAACAGGATGAACTCCGTTCTTTCCGGAGGAAACTTGAAGCGCGCTTTTTCCTTGCGTGCAGCTAATTTGCTTGACTTTAGCACTGTTATCCGATTTTGTTCATGGAGGTGATATCTCCGGAATAGGCTAGAGAGCACTTTCAAATGGAGTAGTAACTGTTTTCGGTGCGAGTTTTCCAGGTCAGCGGTCTGACTCGCCCATCTTTTGAAAGTAATTGGAGTGCTACAGGGCATTTACTTATGGTAGGCGTAAATGACTCTTTTAACTCAGATTGAGGTTGTGACCCTTTGCTCTGGACGGTGAGCGCGATAGAAAATGTGGTCGTCACGGGCGTATTCTGATCAACAGTGAGAGGGGCAGATGTAGGTTAGAAGAGGGGCAGGGACAGCTGGAAGGCTGAAATAAAAGAGAGACTGGGGCAGTCAGCCTGAGCCACCCACCCTGGACGAGAGCTACGACGCAGGAGGGACGGAGGCTCACGGCCGAAAGCAGGAGGAGTACGCAGGAGAGGGTAGTCCAGAAGCATCCTCCTACAGGCAGACGTGGTAGGTACCCACAAGGTCTCCGCGACAACCCCTGGTCGGTTATTCAGGGAACTGCTATGCTCCATCTCAGTACCTTCTCTGTACTGCCCATGGACTTTGGCTTATCAGTACAGCACTTGCGTAGCAGCTCCTGTAGAATAATTTGGTACAGGACAAAAGTTCTTAAGGTGAAAGTATTGAATTATTTTGTATAACATTAATTTGTATGGGTCCAAGCCGCTAGTGACAATACAAGCATTGAAAGACCTGAGCCGAAACAAGGCCCCGGGAGTACACAACATTCCATTAGAACTACTGACGGCCTTGGGAGAGCCAGTCCTGACGAAACTCTACCATCTGGTGAGCAAGATGTATGAGACAGGCGAAATACCCTCAGACTTCAAGAAGAATATAATAATTCCAATCCCAAAGAAAGCAGGTGTTAACTGATGTGAAAATTACCGAACTATCAGTTAAATAAGTCACAGCTGCAAAATACTAACGCGAATTCTTTACAGACGAATGGAAAAACTGGTAGAAGCCGACCTCGGGGAAGATCAGTTTGGATTCCGTAGAAATACTGGAACACGTGAGGCAATACTGACCTTACGACTCACCTTAGAAGAAAGATTAAGGAAAGGCAAACCTACGTTTCTAGCATTTGTAGACTTAGAAAAAGCTTTTGACAATGTTGACTGCAATACTCTCTTTTAAATTCTGAAGGTGACAGGGGTAAAATACAGGGAGCGAAAGGCTATTTACAATTTGTACAGAAACCAGATGGCAGTTATAAGACTCAAGGGACATGAAAGGGAAGCAGTGGTTGGGAAGGGAGTGAGACAGGGTTGTAGCCTCTCCCCGATGTTATTCAATCTGTAGCAAGCAGTAAAGGAAACAAAAGAAAAATTCGGAGTAGGTATTAAAATCCATGGAGAAGAAATAAAAACTTTGAGGTTCGCCGATGACATTGTAATTCTGTCTGAGACTTCAAAGGACTTGGAAGAGCAGTTGAACGGAATGGACAGTATCTTGAAAGGGGGATATAAAATGAACATCAACAAAAGCAAAACGAGGATAACGGAATGTAGTCGAATTAAGTCGGGTGATGTTGTGGGAATTAGATTAGGAAATGAGACACTTAAAGTAGTAAAGGAGTTTTGCTATTTGGGGAGCAAAATAACTGATGACGGTAGATGTAGAGAGATATAAAATGTAGACTGACAATGGCAAGAAAAGCGTTTCTGAAGAAGAGAAATTTGTTAACATCAAGTATAGATTTAAGTGTCAGGGAGTCGTTTTTGAAAGTATTTGTATGGAGTGTAGCCATGTATGAAAGTGAAACATGGACGATAAATAGTTTGGACAGGAAGATAATAGAAGCTTTCGAAATGTGGTGCTACAGAAGAATGCTGAAGATTATATGGGTAGATCACGTAACTAATGAGGGGGTATTGAAAAGAAATGGTGGGAAGAGGAGTTTGTGGCAAAATTTTGACGAGAAGAAAGGATAGATTGCATGCAACCGGTGGTGGAGTGTTCGTCGCTGTTAGTAGTAGTTTATCCTGTAGTGAAGTAGGAGTGTATAGTTCCTGTGAATTATTATGGGTGGAGGTTACACTCAACAACCGAGCTAGGTTAATAATTGGCTCCTTTTACCGACCTCCCGACTCAGCAGCATTAGTGGCAGAACAACTGAGAGAAAATTTGTAATACATCTCACATAAATTTTCTCAGCATGTTGTAGTCTTAGGTGGAGATTTCAATTTACCAGATATAGACTGGGACACTCAGATGTTTAGGACGGGTGGTAGGGACAGAGCATCGAGTGACATTATACTGAGTGCACTATCCGAAAATTACCTCAAGCAATTAAACAGAGAACCGACTCGTGGAGATAACATCTTGGACCTACTGATGACAAACAGACCCGAACTTTTCGACTCTGTATGTGCAGAACAGGGAATCAGTGATCATAAGGCCGTTGCAGCATCCCTGAATATGGAAGTTAATAGGAATATAAAAAAAGGGAGGAAGGTTTATCTGTTTAGCAAGAGTAATACAAGGCAGATTTCAGACTACCTAACAGATCAAAACGAAAATTTCTGTTCCGACACTGACAATGTTGAGTGTTTCTGGAAAAAGTTCAAGCCAATCGTAAAATGCGTTTTAGACAGGTACGTGCCGAGTAAAACTGTGAGGGACGGGAAAAACCCACCGTGGTACAACAACAAAGTTAGGAAACTACTGCGAAAGCAAAGAGAACTTCACTCCAAGTTTAAACGCAGCCAAAACCTCTCAGACAAACAGAAGCTAAACGATCTCAAAGTTAGCGTAAGGAGGGCTATGCGAGAAGCGTTCAGTGAATTTGAAAGTAAAATTCTATTTACCGACTTGACAGAAAATCCTAGGAAGTTCTGGTCTTACGTTAAATCAGTAAGTGGCTCGAAACAGCATATCCAGACACTCCAGGATGATGAAGGCATTGAAACAGAGGATGACACGCGTAAAGCTGAAATACTAAACACCTTTTTCCAAAGCTGTTTCACAGAGGAGACCGCACTGCGGTTCCTTCTCTAGATCCTGGCACAAACGAAAAAATGGCTGACATCGAAATAAGTGTCCAAGGAATAGAAAAGCAACTGGAATCCAAGGAATAGAAAAGCAACTGGAATCACTCAACAGAGGAAAGCCCACTGGACCTGACGGGATACCAATTCGATCCTACACAGAGTAAGCGAAAGAACTTGGTCCCCTTCTAACAGCCGTGTACCGCAAGTCTCTAGATGAGCGGAAGGTTCCAAATGATTGGAAAAGAGCACAGGTAGTCCCAGTCTTCAAGAAGGGTCGTGGAGCAGATGCGCAAAACTATAGACCTATATCTCTGACATCGATCTGTTGTAGAATTTTAGAACATGTTTTTTGCTCGAGTATCATGTCGTTTCTGGAAACCCAGAATCTGCTCTGTAGGAATCAACATGGATTCCGGGAACAGCGATCGTGTGAGACCCAACTCGCTTTATTTGTTCATGAGACCCAGAAAATATTAGATACAGGCTCCCAGGTAGATGCTATTTTCCTTGACTTCCGGAAGGCGTTCGATACAGTTCCGCACTGTCGCCTGATAAAAAAAGTAAGAGCCTACGGAATATCAGACCAGCTATGTGGCTGGATTCAAGAATTTTTAGCAAACAGAACACAGCATGTTGTTATCAATGGAGAGACGTCAACAGACGTTAAAGTAACCTCTGGCGTGCCACAGGGGAGTGTTATGGGACCATTACTTTTCACAATATATATAAATGACCTAGTAGATAGTGTCGGAAGTTCCATGCGGCTTTTCGCGGATGATGCAGCAGTATACAGAGAAGTTGCAGCGTTACAAAATTGTAGCGAAATGCAGGAAGATCTGCAGCGGATAGGCACTTGGTGCAGGGAGTGGCAACTGACCCTTAACATAGACAAATGTAATGTATTGCGAATACATAGAAAGAAGGATCCTTTATAGTATGATTACATGATAGCGGAACAAACACTGGTAGCAGTTACTTCTGTAAAATATCTGGGAGTATGCGTGCGGAACGATTTGAAGTGGAATGATCATATAAAATTAATTGTTGGTAAGGCGGGTACCAGTTTGAGATTCATTGGGAGAGTCCTTAGAAAATGTAGTCCATCAACAAAGGAGGTGGCTTACAAAACACTCGTTCGACCTATACTTGAGTATTGCTCATCAGTGTGGGATCCGTACCAGATCGGGTTGACGGAAGAGATAGAGAAGATCCAAAGAAGAGCGGCGCGTTTCGTCACAGGGTTATTTGGTAACCGTGATAGCGTTACGGAGATGTTTAACAAACTCAAGTGGCAGACTCTGCAAGAGAGGCGCTCTGCATCGCGGTTGTAGCTTGCTCGCCAGGTTTCGAGAGGGTGCGTTTCTGGATGAGGTATCGAATATATTGCTTCCCCCTACTTATACCTCCCGAGGAGATCACGAATGTAAAATTAGAGAGATTCGAGCGCGCACGGAGGCTTTCAGACAGTCGTTCTTCCCGCGAACCATACGCGACTGGAACAGAAAAGGGAGGTAATGACAGTGGCACGTAAAGTGGCCTCTGCCACACACCGTTGGCTGTCTTGCGGAGTATAAATGTAGATGTAGATGTAGATGAAGTGTATTCAGAAAAATAATACATGCAAATTTCAAGAAATTCTCCAAAGTTTCGAACCTACAGTCACGTTAATATATGAAAAGTGTTGGTTACGATTCAGACTGGGAGCAATACATGTCTGCTCTTGACCCATCTAAGGAAAGCAACTCGAGAATCTGCCAAAACAGTGCGTAAAATGACAACATTTACACGTTTACAAATCCGCCAATCTGCACTGTTTTACCAGACCGATATTTGAACTCTGGCTGTCTCCACCGTCCAGTGCTAAAGCCCCGTAACCAATTGAAGTACTGACGACGAATAAAATCCCTTGTCAACAATCTACATTTTTAGGAGAGCAAAAAGACATTTTAAATCATTGTATGTCTTTTTACGTCCCGTCAGATTTTTTTTATGGCGTACCTTAAACATTACCATGTTATTGTAATAAATTAGTCATGCAGCCTACCTGCAGCGAATTTTTCTATTCCAAAGTACAGTCCTCACTGATACAGGCAGCATTTGTCAGAAAATTTAGCCTGGATGCAATAATTATACTATATTAACTCTGTGGTGTGCTGATGGGTTATAGAAAAAACCGTGCGCGATGCATGAAATATGTGTGAAGCAATACTTGTTTGAGTAGACTTCAGTTATACAATGCAAAAACGAATCTGTAGATATTAGCTGGAATAACAGAGAAAAAGCACCTTCACGACCCTTAGGAGAGACACCATTTATTTTCTTTTTTCGTATATAAATTTTAAACAAAAAACGTATGTAAAATGATGTGCCGGATTGTTTTCTTTATAGAGAAACTGAAAGTATTTTCACTTCATAAAGATGACCTCAGTGTCTACTCGCGTAAGAGAACTGGATAGGCAATGCCGGGGAGGCGTAGTCTGTGTGTAAACTGAAAAGCGGGCAGTACCCTCTGTGGAGGACGTTGCCTTTTCCGTAGGAACCCTGAGAGGTGGCATGAGCCCCCTCTCATATTTCTATCTTACGATTCTCCTCTCTAATTGCATGCGGTGGAAAGTTGCTATTCCTTCACACGCGGACTTCCCACGCAGCGTCTCTCGTCACCCGGGCGGTCCGGTGACAGGCGGGCTCTGCTGATCTGGAAAGCTTTAAGCCGACGGGTGTGAGGAAGTCGAGTGAATGCTTTGCAGACACCGACATTGTCAAGAGGCACGCCCGCAGAGCCTGAAGTAGCGGCTGGGCTAGAGGTTCCGTTACTTCGCAGAAACTTTGCGAAAACACTTTCTGGCGGGCTACCAGCGGGGCGTGGGAATGACTTGTGTACCCAGGCAGCTGTGGCGGGAAAATTCCCGCACTTTCTGCAAAATAGTAACTGTGATTGGCTTGCTCAGGGCATAGCTCCGTGACGTAGCAAGATCGGCGCAGAAATTGGCGCCAAGAATCTCCATTGGTGGAATGGTAGCGTTCCGGCAATGGAGTGGAATTTTCCGCCGGTTTTCGAGTTGCTGATTGGAACGTTTAACCACGGCCACTGTCGTGGGGGCGGGAATGTTCTGTGTTCGGTTTTGTACGGGTGCTCTTGTGAGTAGTCGGCTCTCGCCTCTCGGTCGAGGATGTCGAAGCAACCAGCCAACAGCTCCGGTACGCCAGATCGTGTCCTGGCAGTCAAGAAGACAGTTTGGTAATGTATGTCCGCAGCACTGGCAGATAGGGATTTTCCTAGGTGATAATCAGAGCTCAGCAGAGCGCGCCTGTTCGTCTTTTTTCTAACTTTGTTCTGTCTTGGGTAGCAGCAATTAATGTTGGGTTGGCTATGTGTTTTCTCTAAGATTTGAGTTGCAAGGAATTGGCTGCACATACCACTTCGTCATAATCCTCACAATCTCGTTTAGGGACAACTTCACATTCACAGCGTTTGTTTGAGTCTCCAATTTGAGCCAATTTGATGTATTGTAAAAGAATTCATGTGTTTTTGTTTATTATTTTGTGTTTAGTCTTAATAAATCATATTGTTATTTTGGACAGAACTTTTATTCTGTTAATCCGTAGAGCAACCCTATCATTCCTCACTATTTTAATGAAACCTTCGTTTATTTAACTTATTTATCAAATTAAATTATTGCAGGTGCCATTCTACTCCACTGGCAAGGTTGATTAGAGTCAGTTCGCGTATTTTTTTTTTTATCCTTGTGCAACAGCAAAAGTTGGAGTTAGAATAGGGGGGGCTTAGAGCATCATGTACACATGTAGATTCTAGAAGAATTGAGTGTTAAATACACTGCTAGCCCCGGCACCTCGCAACCCTACTGCTATCGTACAGGACGACTAAGACTCAATTTCTCCTCTAGCAGGGTACAATAGTGTGCAGCGACATACACAGATTCTATCCATGTGCATTACCTGAATTAGTATCATCAGTAACTCATACCTGTATTCCATGCAGTACTAACCCATTTAGTGCAAAATAATCACTCGCCAGGGCATGTCTGGGCACTACGTCGCCAATGATTCATAAGGCATGCTATGAGTGCCACGTATAATATTCTAAAACACCCTGTAGTTGTTTCTTGTGACGTAGTGGCATAAAGAGAGTGGGGAATTACCTGCTCGAGCTTCAGTCTGCTCAGTCAAGTGATCTACCTTGCCTCCCAATTCTACCCCACACATCTGCCCCTGCCCCTCCGTTCTGTGACATCCCTGGAACGCAATTAACCCCCCCCCCCCCCACAAATACGTGTCTACCACACTTAGATGTGCTACTTTGTTTTTAACCCACTTCATTTAAAGATAAACATTACTTTTGTAGCATTACAACAATATTTTTAATAATCTGCGACCTTTGCATCCCCTGAACGCGGAAACTACACTGAAGAGCCAAAGAGCCAAAGAAACTGTTACACCTGCCCAATATCGTATAGGGTTGCCCCGGGCAAGCAGAACTGCCGCAACACGACGTGGCATGGTCTTGACTAACGCCTGAAGTAGTGCTGGAGGGAACTGACACCATGAATCCTGCAAGGCTCTCCATAAATCCGTAAGAGTGCGAGGGGGTGGTGATTTCTTGTGAACAGCACGTTGCAAGGCATCCCAGATATGGGCAATAATGGCACACTCTAAGGAATTCCGTTGCAAAAGACGGAATTTTCTGATCTGTATGACATAGCATAATTGCCATTTTTTTCTTTTCTATTTCAGAGTCTCTCAGGAAATATCCACCCGTACCATTTCTGAGCAGAGAGTGCAACCAAGACTACAAGATTCCAGACAGTGACGTCATTCTGGAGAAAGGAACACCAGTAGGGCTGTCTGTGCTGGGCCTCCATCATGACGCCGCATATTTTCCTGACCCCGACCGATTCGAACCTGAGAGGTTCTCCGAAGAGGCCAAAACTAAGCGCCACCCCTATGTGTACCTGCCCTTCGGGGAGGGACCACGCATTTGCATAGGTGAGTACGTTGTCGGCTGCTGCACGCACTAATATTCACAGCTATGTTGGTAACTGATGCTACCACATATTTTCACTGCGACCATTCTTGACACATCTTCGTATTGTTAACCTCACACTGTGGGTTCTGTTGTCGTTCACTACACAGTCATAGAAAGGAAAATTTTGTTACTCCATACACCGTTTACCGAACTGCGTCTACACCCATATGCCGCGAACCACTGTGAAGTGCACGGCAGGCGTTATTTCCAATGATGCTAGCTATTAGAGATTTTTCCCGTTTCATACACGTATTGAGCGCAAGAAGAATGGCTGCTTAAACACCTCTGTGTGCACTGCAACGAATCTAATCTTGTCTTCGCGGTCCCACAGGAACGATACGTAGAAAGCTGTAACGTATTTCTTCATTCATCACTTAAAGTTGGTCCTTGAATCTTACTATTTAGTCTTTCACGGGATAGTTGGCGCCCATCTTCTGGCGTTTGCCAGTTTACATCTTACATCACCTCTGTGACGCCCACCATGTGTCAGACAAGCCTGTGTGGCCATTCATGCAGCCTTTTTGGTATATCCCTCTATCCCTGTCTGGTAAAGGTCCTACACAGTTAACGATATTCTAAGGTGGGTGGCACGACTGTATTGCAAGGAATCTGCTTTGTGGATAGACTGCAGCGCTGTCCTACCAATGAACTAAAGTCAGCCACATGCATTACATGCATTACCTCCGGCTGAACCTATGTGATCATTCCATTTATATACCTGCAAATTGTTACACCTACATATTCGAATGAGTTGACACATCCAAACTGTAGCTAAATGATACTGCACGCCATACGATAAGTCGTTTTTTAAGTTGTATTATGTGCACAGTTTTACACTTATGAGCGTTTAAAGGAAGTTGCCAAAAAATCGTGCACCACTTGAAAATCTTGCCAAGATCTGACCGAATATCTGCATAAGTTTTTTTAGACAATACTTCATTATTGATAACTTCATCATCTACGAAAAGTCTGGGGTTATAGGTGGAAGAGAATACAGCTATTTGCCGCGCCGAGACGGAGAAAATTGCTGCTGACCCTCGTTTCGACATATATGTACCACCAAGTTACTTGCATCTGTACGTAACTGAATACAACGACTGCTGCTGCTGCGAATAATAATACATAGTAATAATAAAAAATACAAGCATATTGAATTCATCACACTTACATGAAAATACATGTTATTAGTAATCGTACAGTAACCTAATAGTTAATCCAATCGCCCTCATTATCGATTATAGGGTGCTTTTCACGAGATTTTCTGCATATTCTCTCGGTAACGATATCCATATCGTCCTGATTTTATTTAAAAGGTGCTTCAAAGTATATATTGGCTTTCCTTTAAGCTCCACCTTAATATGAAGGGTTTATTTCAGTAGTGGTACAATTCCATTACCTCCACTTTTCTGTCTATAATGCTTCTGAAATTAATGATTCAAACAGAAAGTAAGGTTCATCTCTAGCAAGAAGCCATATCCAGAATGAGATTTTCACTCTGCGCTGATATGAAACTTCCTGGCAGATTAAAACTGTGTGCCGGACCGAGGCTCGAAATCGGGACCTTTGCCTTTCGCGGGCCAGTGCTATACGGACTGAGCTACCCAAGCTGTGAGGACGGGGCGTGAGTCGTGCTGCGGTAGCTCATTTGGTAGAGCACTTGCCCGCGAAAGGCAAAGGTCCCGATATCGAGTCTCGGTCCGGCACACAGTTTTAATCTGCCAGGAAGTTTCATATCAGCGCACTCTCCGCTGCAGAGTGAAAATCTCATTCTGGAAACATCCCCCAGGCTGTGGCTAAGCCATGTCTCCGCAATATCCTTTCTTTCAGGAGTGCTAGTTCTGCAAGGCTCGCAGGAGAGTTTCTGTTAAGTTTGGAAGGTAGGAGACAAGGTACTGGCAGAAGTAAAGCTGTGAGGACGGGGCGTGAGTCGTGCTTGGGTAGCTCAGTTGGTAGAGCACTTGCCAGCGAAAGGCAAAGGTCCCGAGTTCGAGTCTCGGTCCGGCACACAGTTTTAATCTGCCAGTAAGTTTCAAGAAGCCATATGCTTGAATATTTCTGGTACCTCAACTGCAGATTTTTCAGCGCTCATTTAACTTTAGGACTCTGTATTTCAAAATGAACAAAAATGGACTTGTACCAGTATTGAAATAAGCCTTTCACACACGATCAAATATTTACGATCGGATTTGCATCCACAGACACCGAAGACCAGTCTATCGTTGACACCCCATTGTCTTGTTTCCACGCTGTACAGAGATGGCTGCGATGTTTCGCATCATTATCCTACTGAAGCACCCAGTTTGCCTTGTTCGAACCATATTGCTTCTTACCGTACCTCACAAGAGATTTTTGATATTGCACATATTTTCAGCGTTTCAACCGGCTATATGTGCAAATAGCCAAAACTGCAACCGACAAAACAAAACATTCAACTCTCTCAGTGTTTCTCTATACACTGTGCGAAAGTTCACTGTGTACAGATTCGAGACCGGCGAGATGTCGCTGCCGAAGTAACATTTAAAATTATGGTGTACACTTTCTTGTGGAACTGACTGTAAATCAGGCAAAGATGTTTAATGTAGCAAAGTCGTGCACAACATCTTCCTAGTCTAGTTGCTGTGTTATATCAGAATACATGGAGAGTACAGCAAGACTGTTGACTCGATCCTGCACCATCGGTAAGCGCAAGTAGCTCTTGATTTTTTTGAGGAATGAGAAGAACAACTGGTTGCAGCGGTTGGCAAAAGTATTTGTAGCGTAATCTCCAAATTAATGAACACTTCTTGAACGTGGCTTTCACGCAACACACTATACAAAGTATCTGGGGAGGCGGTTTTCAATCCGTTGCCCTTCCCATATGCTTTAAAATAAATAACCTCATCACTCAAAAATTCTTCCAAGTCATCTTTGTGTTGTTTTTTTCAAGTAAATTACTTAGGAACTCAAAATTTCACTTCCAACGTTTTTTTCTTTTCTCCAGTTCAGATATCAGTCTGTGAATAATAACCAGAAAGATATCCACCTGAAAATCTTCCTTTTCTTCAAAAGTAGTATCAAGGTCCGCTGTTACGTCTACTTTCAGTTTTCTTCACTTTTTCCTCTTTCTGAACTATTTTCTATATAGTTATGTTTTCGACGCCAGTGTTTTCACATGTGTAGTTCACTGAACAAGTGTATCGAAAGTATTCAAGTAGAGAATCGTACAACTTTATTACAGTCCCAATAACGGTATCAACATTTGGCAACAGTTTATTTGTAGCATTAGATCTCTTCTGTATCGTGGCGATCTGCCTGGCGTGTTTATGAAAGTAGTTTTACAGAGACAGAATAATTTAATTTTGACTGAAAAATATTCCAACGGCTCTCGAAGAACGGAAGAAAGTGTTGCAACAAACAGAAAAATGAAACTGATTGAGGACAACATTCTGCTGCATGATCCTGCCAAGTAAAGGGAGAGTGTGCCGCTCATGGAACAGACACGGCGAGAGGTCTGATCTGATTCATTCTAGCTTAGAGACCAGATTAAGTACCAACCGTATTGCTTCCATTGCAGTTTTAGGTAGGCTGTTTATGTTTTCTTATTGGCAACGTTACGTAGCGCTCTGTATGAAAATCACTGGCTGTGCTGTGTGCAGTCTGTGGCTAGTTTGCATTGTTGTCTGCCATTGTAGTGTTGGGCAGCTGGATGTTAACAGCGCGTAGCGTTGCGCAGTTGGAGGTGAGCCGCCAGTAGTGGTGGATGTGGGGAGAGAGCTGGCGGAGATTTGAAATTTGTAAGGCTGGATGCTATATCTATTATGACTATTAAGGTAAATACGAGTACATTGTTTGTTCTCTATTAAAATCTTTCATTTGCTAACTATGCCTATCAGTAGTTAGTGCCTTCCGTAGTTTGAATCTTTTATTTAGCTGGCAGTAGTGGCGCTCGCTGTATTGCAGTAGTCGAGTAATGAAGATTTTTGTGAGGTAAGTGATTTGTGAAAGGTATAGATTAGTGTAAGTCAGGGCCATTCTTTTGTAGGGATTTTTGAAAGTCAGATTACGTTGCGCTAAAAAAAAATATTGTGTGTCAGTTTAAGCACAGTCTTGTACAATTTTTCAAAGGGGACGTTTCATATGTCGACCCTTACCCTAGGATACCTTACTGGAATCTTCTGATTTTTTCTTGTCGTTTGTGTATTTAGTGTAGCTTTTGTTTATTGCTAGCGCGTAATTATAGAGAGAATTTCCTTGGTAGTTGTGGTTTTTCATTGTTGCACAGTAAAACAGTTGTGGCATGCATGTAGATTTGCACCAAGTATTTCGCAGCTGCTCTTGCAATTAACTAGATATTATTTTCAGTTCGATGTTAATGTGTTCTCTTATTTTTGCTCTTCAAATTGTGTTTTTTTGTGTTGTCGTGTGAAATATTGTGACAATAATGGCGTGTGAAAAACGTAATACTAGGCTCCAAAGTAAACTGAGAAATGACAGTGAAGACGAAAGCAGTGTGTTAGCGCCACCGAGTAATGAATTAACTAATGTTCAAAGTAGTAATTTGGTAATTGTACATAGGGAAATGGAGCGGGCTGCAAACAATGGTGTAGACTGTGAAACAATTAGTGAACAGGGAAGCATTATCGATCGATCGGTCGGCAACAGCTTGCCTCAGGAATCCGAAATGACAGGACACAATCTTGCAAATACTGTAGATTCAGGTTTTGCGTCCTCACCCTTTTCTCAAATAAGTCAAGACACATTTTCTGCTATTCAAACTGCGAATATTGCCGGTTCAAATGCGTTGCCAAATAGCACTGAGGAACATGTTTCAGACACCAGCGCACTGTTATTACAGTTAATGCAACAAATGGGACAAAGGCTATAAAAGTTAGACACAACGCTTGAACAAAATCAGAAACAAATGGGACAAAATCTTCAAAAGTTAGACACAATGGAACAAAATCAGAGACAAACACAGCAAAAGCTTCAAAAGTTAGACACAATGGAACAAAATCAGAGACAAACACAGCAAAAGCTTCAAAAGTTAGACACAATGGAACAAAATCTTCGGAAGTTAGACACCACACTTGAACAAAAACGTGAAGATTTAACTACTGAGTTACATAACATTGAATCGAAATGTCAAAAAGTCTGTAATGACGTAAAAACACAAATTTGTGAGCATTTTCAACCTATTTTTTCGCGGCATGAAAATGCATTACAGAATCACGAAGCAGCCATAAAAGAACTGCAAACCATTGTTCATGAAAATCATGAGACCTTGTGGGCTAAAATTGACTCAGTTGCATCTACCGATTCGGTTACGCAACTTGCAAAAACTCAGGAAAACTTAAAGGACACAGTAGATTCGATTTCAACACAAATGGACACTCTGAAGCTTGGTTCAGAAAAACACACTGAGGAAATGTGTTCACTATCGGAGAAAGTAGCCGAACTTTCGGATCAGGTCACTAACTTATCTACAAAGGTAGATGATGATCTGAATGACACAAGACCCGTAGCCTTCACTGACACAGAAGAGTATGAACAAATTAGAACATCAGGAATCCGGTAAAACATCAAATCCCCGACATCGCTGCGGCCGGAAAAATATCCTGCAAGAACTGGACCAACGACGGCTGAAGAGAATCGTTCAGCATTACATAAGTGCAGCCCCTCAGCAAATTTCTGCAGATTTCAGTACTGGGTCATCAACAAGTGTCAGCGTTCGAACAATTCACCGAAACATCATCGATATTGCTTTCACAGACGAAGGACCGCTCTTGTGTCCTTGATGACTGCACGACACAAAGCTTTACGGCCCTTCAACATCGACACTGGATTGTTAATGACTGGAAACATGTTGCCTGGTCGGACGAGTCTCGTTTCAAATTGTATGGAGCGGATGGACGTGTACGATTATGGAGACAACCTCATGAATCCATGGATCCTGCATGTCAGAAGGGGACTATTCAAGGTGATGGAAGCTCTGCAGTGGTATGGAACGCGTGCAGTTGGTGTGATATGGGACCCCTGATACGGCTAGATACGACTCAGACAGGTTACACGTACGTAAGCATCTTGCTTTATCACCTGCATCCATTCATGTCCATTGTGCATTCTGACCAACTTCGGCAATTCCAGCAGGACAATGCGACACCTCATACGTCCAGAACTGCTACAAAGTGTCTCCAGGAACATTCTTCTGAGCTTAAACACTTTCGATTGTTACCAGACTCCCCACACATGACATTATTGAACGTATCTGGGATGCCTTGCAACATTCTGTCAGATGAGATCTCCACCCCTCGCACTCTTACGGATGTATGGACATCCCTGCAGGATTCATGGTGTCAATTCCTTCCAGCACTACTTCAGACATTAGTCCAGTCTATTCCACGTCGTGTTGCGGCACTATTGCGTGTTCGCGGGAGCCCTGCACGATATTAGTTAGCTGTAACAATTTTTTTGGCTGTTATATTCTGGGACAAACCGTCATTGAGGAAGAAAGTGACTGTTGCCGAGAATTATGTAAAGAGGACGGTATCGCGGTCGACTCCTCAGTCTCAAGTAGGGAGCTCGTTAAGCAGCTGTACGCGATGACATGAGCATCACGGTGCGTTTACTGCCTGATGTTTGTTGTCAAGAATAAATTCCAAATCTAAATCATCAGTAATATTCATAAATCTAGTGCGAGGAGGAGGAATTACGTACGTAATCCTTTCCTCAGTCTTAGTGTGTCGCCGAAGGGAGTGAGGTATTCAGCCATACTAATCGTTAACCATTCACTCAACGATGGAGAGAACACACACACACTCTGTCCGCAGCTCGTGGTCTAGTGGCTAGCGTTGCTGCCTCTGGATCACGGGGTCCTGGGTTCGATTTCCGGGCCGGTTGGGGATTTTCTCTGCCCGGAGAGAAAATCATCACGTTCCTGACAGTGGCTATATTGGACTGTGTAAAAAGAAATTTTTTCTGTGTAAAATTGGGACTTTGCGCGGGCGCTGACGACCGCGCATTTCAGCGCTCCAAAAACCTAACACCACCATCATTATCATATTCATCTCCCTCTCTCTCTCTCTCTCTCTCTCTCTCTCTCTCTCTCTCTCTCCCTCTCTCTTTCACACACACACACACACACACACACACACACACACACAGGATTCATAGTCCTTGACTACAACATCTCTATAGAAATTGTTTCGAATGTCATAATGTAACGCACCTTGTGTATGTGTGTGTGTGTGTGTGTGTGTGTGTGTGTGTGTGTGTGTGGGTGGGTGGGTGTGTGGGTGTGTGCGTGCGTGAGTGGGCGTGTTTTGTGCTAGACTGAATATAGTGGGTATAAATCACTTATTGGAGGGGGGAGGGGGGAAAGGAGAGAGAAAGAAGGTTATCTACTTTCTGAGTTGTTTGATGCTTTGATGCTCTCCTCCACTACTTCACTTATTGGAAGGGGGGGAGGGGGAGGAGACAGAAAGAAGGTTATCTACTTTCTGAGTTGTTTGATACTCTCCTTCGCTACTTTATCCGCTATGCTCAACCTTTCATCTCTTCGTCCCATGGAATGACGTACATTATTTGTTGAATTTACTGCAGTCTTCGTCTTCCCCTAAAATTTATTCCCTATGCAATTACCTCCACACATCCTATTGTCCTATCCCTTTTTCTGTCCAATGTTCTGCATACATTCCATTCGTCACCAAACGTCTTTTAGCCTGGAAAATATTCTTTGCGTGTGCTGCTATACTCTTTTTTTTTTTTTTTTTTCCTCTTCGCATCGTCCTTCGTGAGTCACTATGCCCACTAGCTAGCAAAATTCATTCACTTCGCCTACCTCGCGTTCCCAAATTTCGAATTTACGTTTATCGCTAGTCGCATTTCTCCTAATCCTAATTACTTTTGTCTTTCTTCGATTTTCTTTCAGTTCATAGTGAGTGCCGATTAGACTGTTCATTCCACTGAATGGGTCCTGTAATACTTCCACCCTTTCACTGAGGTCAGTAATGTCATCACCGAATCCAATCAAAGTTTTTCTTTCTATGTCAGTTTTAATCCCACTCCTGAACCTTTCTTTTATTGCTGTCATTGCTTTTCCTATATACAGGTTCAACTCCAAGGGGCATTAGCTAAAGAGGTCGTAGCGAAATTGTGTGCAACATGCAAATAACAAACAAATGACATGGTCAGGAGTTTGAATGAAGCTTTTATCGACACCTTCAAGAAAATTTACGTCTTAGCGTAAAGGCCGATTTTCTACAAGAGCAACTTAATTTTTTATCTGGTGCTTCGTTCAGCACATAGGCGTTATGGCTCCTATTTGGGAAACAAGATGTAGAGAATCACTTTATTATGTCTGAGTAATACAAACAGGTACTCCATATCATGTTTATGGTATGAAACCGCAAATGTCGTTCCGCATATTTCGATCATGGGTCTATTACCGTTCGTGCTCTATGTTCATGATCTGCCATTTTATCTAATAAGAGCCAAAATTAATTCACTTTTGCTGATAGAACAAGCATTATTGTCAAACTGATCATGAAATACCCACGGGGAAACTAGTAAATGGTGTCCGTGTTAAAGCTATTCCTTGGTTTTGCATAACTGAACCAGCTTTAAAAATAGAGAAACCACAGTCCATCCAGTTTTGTACTGTGAAAAATACCCCATCTCCTGTGAATGTAGTTTACCAATATATATATATATATATATATATATATATATATTCTACGTTTTGGTTGTGCACACTAGTGAAACTTTAACTTGGAGAAAGCTATGTAGTCGACATGGTACAACGTTAGGTTCAATCACTTTTCTCCTAAGAGTAATTGTCAACTTTAGGCACATAGAAATCAGTTAGTTCACTTATCTTTAATATTTTTATTCACTAAAGTCCTACAGGAAAATATTTTCTGGTAGCACCGTCTTGGGATAAAAGTTATTCACTGCACAAAATGAAATTAATCGCTATTAAATTTTCGGGTGACATGACGTACATATTGCAAGATTACGTTTAAGCAACTGGGAATTTAATCACAGACTTACACATTTATGCACTCATAAAATTCGTGGTCAGCAACCCATTTAAGTCTGAGAGTAGTGAGATATTCAGTAATACAATACTACATGTAAAAATGGTCTGCACATACCTCTAGTTGCTCCGCCTTTGGGACCGAAAGTGGTGCAACAATCGACTATAAAATTCTTTTATTATCTGCCAAAGAGAATAAGATGTCAGACAGAGCAGGAGTATTTTCAAACGTAGATCACAGTTGGTTCTCCTTAACAAATTCGTCTAAACTACAAAGGAATCCATGAACAGAAATATTTAATCTATTAAAAACCTGAATATGGGTGCATGTTGCCATATATTGATATATTATCCACATGTATGTTATTATCTTATTACATATAAGATTACAGAAATAATAAGGTAGACGTTAAAAGAGGGTCAAAGTTACCTCAACGTATAAAAACCGCTATAACCTGTGACTAAAATATTATAATAATTGGAGAATTGTATGTATAACATGGTACAAATGCAACTGTTCAAACAAACACAAACACAAACAAATGTGTGTGTGTAATCTTACGGGACTTAACTGCTAAGGTTATCAGTCCCTAAGCTTACACAGTACTTAACCTAAATTATCCTAAGGACAAACACACACACCCATGCCCGAGGGAGCACTCGAACCTCCCGCGGGACCATCCGCACAGCCCATGACTGCAGCGCCCTCGACCGCTCGGCTAATCCCGCGCGGCAAACACAAACACAAAGTCCTTAATATTCATGCTACAAATTTATGAAAGACTTTAAAATGGAAACGCCATTAGAAACAGATGTAGACATTCTTACAGCAATAATCGTCGACTGCGAATGTTATCCTATCGATATTTACATGGAAACGGCGTCCCTATATGTCTCAAGAAGCATCACCAGCTGGTGTTCAACAAGCCTATGACATGCTTCTGTTTTAATGTATTTTATAAATTTGTAGCGAGACTATTAAAGACTTGTCCCTTCTGAAAAAAAATAATGCTATACATACAATAGTAGTACTGTCATTAAATTTTATTCACAAGTTGCAATTTTTTTTACACTACTGGCCATTAAAATTGCTACACCACGAAGATGACGTGCTACAGACGCGAAATTTAACCGACAGGAAGAAGATGCTGTTATATGCAAATGATTAGCTTTTCAGACCATTCAGACAAGGTTGGCGCCGGTGGCGACACCTACAACGTGCTGACATGAGGAAAGTTTCCAATCGATTTCTCATACACAAACAGCAGCTGACCGGTGTTGCCTGGTGAAACGTTGTTGTGATGCCTCGTGTAAGGACGAGAAATGCCTACCATCACGTTTCCGACTTTGATAAAGGTCGGAGTGTAGCCTATCGCGATTGCGGTTTATCGTATAGCGACATTGCTGCTCGCGTTGGTCGGGATCCAATGACTGTTAGCAGAATATGGAATCGGTGGGTTCAGGAGGGTAATACGGAACGCCGTGCTGGATCCCAACGGCCTCGCATCACTAGCAGTCGAGATGACGGGCATCTTATCCACATGGCTGTAACGGATCGTGCAGCCACGTATCGATTCCTGAGTCAACAGATGGGGACGTTTGCAAGACAACAACCATCTGCACGAACAGTTCGACGACACTTGCAGCAGCATGGACTATCAGCTCGGAGACCATGGCTGCGGTTACCCTTCACGCTGCATCACAGACAAGAGCGTATGCGATGGTGTACTCAACGACGAACCTGGGTGCACGAATGGCAAACGTCATTTTTTCGGATGAATCCAGGTTCTGAAACTTCCTGGCAGATTAAAACTGTGTGCCCGACCGAGACTCGAACTCGGGACCTTTGCCTTTCGCGGGCAAGTGCTCTACCAACTGAGCTACCGAAGCACGACTCACGACCGGTACTCACAATTTTACTTCTGCCAGTACCTCGTCTCCTACCTTCCAAACTTTACAGAAGCTCTCCTGCGAACCCTGCAGAACTAGCACTCCTGAAAGAAAGGATATTGCGGAGAGGTCCCGAGTTCGAGTCTCGGTCGGGCACACAGTTTTAATCTGCAAGGAAGTTTCATATCAGCGCACACTCCGCTGCAGAGTGAAAATCTCATTCTGGAAACATCCCCCAGGCTGTGGCTAAGCCATGTCTCCGCAATATCCTTTCTTTCAGGAGTGCTAGTTCTGCAGGGTTCGCAGGAGAGCTTCTGTAAAGTTTGGAAGGTAGGAGACGAGGTACTGGCAGAAGTAAAATTGTGAGTACCGGTCGTGAGTCGTGCTTCGGTAGCTCAGTTGGTAGAGCACTTGCCCGCGAAAGGCAAAGGTCCCGAGTTCGAGTCTCGGTCGGGCACACAGTTTTAATCTGCCAGGAAGTTTCATATCAGCGCACACTCCGCTGCAGAGTGAAAATCTCATTCTGGAAACATCCCCCAGGCTGTGGCTAAGCCATGTCTCCGCAATATCCTTTCTTTCAGGAGTGCTAGTTCTGCAGGGTTCGCAGGAGAGCTTCTGTAAAGTTTGGAAGGTAGGAGACGAGGTACTGGCAGAAGTAAAATTGTGAGTACCGGTCGTGAGTCGTGCTTCGGTAGCTCAGTTGGTAGAGCACTTGCCCGCGAAAGGCAAAGGTCCCGAGTTCGAGTCTCGGTCGGGCACACAGTTTTAATCTGCCAGGAAGTTTCATATCAGCGCACACTCCGCTGCAGAGTGAAAATCTCATTCTGGAAACATCCCCCAGGCTGTGGCTAAGCCATGTCTCCGCAATATCATTTCTTTCAGGAGTGCTAGTTCTGCAGGGTTCGCAGGAGAGCTTCTGTAAAGTTTGGAAGGTAGGAGACGAGGTACTGGCAGAAGTAAAATTGTGAGTACCGGTCGTGAGTCGTGCTTCGGTAGCTCAGTTGGTAGAGCACTTGCCCGCGAAAGGCAAAGGTCCCGAGTTCGAGTCTCGGTCGGGCACACAGTTTTAATCTGCCAGGAAGTTTCATATCAGCGCACACTCCGCTGCAGAGTGAAAATCTCATTCTGGAAACATCCCCCAGGCTGTGGCTAAGCCATGTCTCCGCAATATCCTTTCTTTCAGGAGTGCTAGTTCTGCAGGGTTCGCAGGAGAGCTTCTGTAAAGTTTGGAAGGTAGGAGACGAGGTACTGGCAGAAGTAAAATTGTGAGTACCGGTCGTGAGTCGTGCTTCGGTAGCTCAGTTGGTAGAGCACTTGCCCGCGAAAGGCAAAGGTCCCGAGTTCGAGTCTCGGTCGGGCACACAGTTTTAATCTGCCAGGAAGTTTCATATCAGCGCACACTCCGCTGCAGAGTGAAAATCTCATTCTGGAAACATCCCCCAGGCTGTGGCTAAGCCATGTCTCCGCAATATCCTTTCTTTCAGGAGTGCTAGTTCTGCAGGGTTCGCAGGAGAGCTTCTGTAAAGTTTGGAAGGTAGGAGACGAGGTACTGGCAGAAGTAAACTTGTGAGTACCGGTCGTGAGTCGTGCTTCGGTAGCTCAGTTGGTAGAGCACTTGCCCGCGAAAGGCAAAGGTCCCGAGTTCGAGTCTCGGTCGGGCACACAGTTTTAATCTGCCAGGAAGTTTCATATCAGCGCACACTCCGCTGCAGAGTGAAAATCTCATTCTGGAAACATCCCCCAGGCTGTGGCTAAGCCATGTCTCCGCAATATCCTTTCTTTCAGGAGTGCTAGTTCTGCAGGGTTCGCAGGAGAGCTTCTGTAAAGTTTGGAAGGTAGGAGACGAGGTACTGGCAGAAGTAAAATTGTGAGTACCGGTCGTGAGTCGTGCTTCGGTAGCTCAGTTGGTAGAGCACTTGCCCGCGAAAGGCAAAGGTCCCGAGTTCGAGTCTCGGTCGGGCACACAGTTTTAATCTGCCAGGAAGTTTCATATCAGCGCACACTCCGCTGCAGAGTGAAAATCTCATTCTGGAAACATCCCCCAGGCTGTGGCTAAGCCATGTCTCCGCAATATCCTTTCTTTCAGGAGTGCTAGTTCTGCAGGGTTCGCAGGAGAGCTTCTGTAAAGTTTGGAAGGTAGGAGACGAGGTACTGGCAGAAGTAAAATTGTGAGTACCGGTCGTGAGTCGTGCTTCGGTAGCTCAGTTGGTAGAGCACTTGCCCGCGAAAGGCAAAGGTCCCGAGTTCGAGTCTCGGTCGGGCACACAGTTTTAATCTGCCAGGAAGTTTCATATCAGCGCACACTCCGCTGCAGAGTGAAAATCTCATTCTGAATCCAGGTTCTGTTTACAGCATCATGATGTTCACATCCGTGTTTGGCGACATCGCGGCGAACGCACATTGGAAGCATGTATTCGTCATCGCCACACTGGCGTGTCACCTGGCGTGATGGTATGGGGTGCCATTGGTTACAGGTCTCGGTCACCTCTTGTTCGCATTGACGGCACTTTGAACAGTGGACGTTACATTTCAGATGTGTTACGACCCGTGGCTCTACCCTTCATTCGATCCCTGCGAAACCCTACATTTCAGCTGTATAATGCACGACTGCATGTTGCAGGCCCTGTACGGGGCTTTCTGGATACAGAAAATGTTCGACTGCTGCCCTGGACAGCACATTCTCCAGATCTCTCACCAATTGAAAACGTCTGGTCAATGGTGGCCGAGCAACTGGTTCGCCACAATACGCCAGTCACTACTCTTGATTAACTGTGGTATCGTGTTGAAGCTGCATGGGCAGCTGTACCTGTTCGCGCCATCCAAGCTCTGTTTGACTCAATGCCTAGACGTATCAATGCTGTTATTACTGCAAGAGGTGGTTGTTCTGGGTACTGATTTCTCTGGATCTATGCACCCAAATTGCGTGAAAATGCAATCACATGTCAGTTAAAGTTAATAGATTTGACAAATGAATACCCGTTTACCATCTGCATTTCTTCTTGGTGTAGCAATTTTAATGGCCAGTAGTGTATTAAGTTAAGTTCCCACTGCCTGTAGCTGACGTAATGCAGCAAATGCGCGCCCCTTCGTACTCTATTTAATCCGTGGCAGAACGGCCACTAGCAGCAGTTACCCTTGTGGCCACAACTACGCAGGTAGCTGGTCACCATGCCACCAGGTCCAACCAAATAGGCGATCTCTGCACTATTTTATTTCTCATCTTTTGTGTACATTACGTAACGTTCCCGCCTATTATCACGCTACAGTATTTCTAGTGTTTGTACATGTTATATAAAGGCTGACTTCCATAATTAACAAGTACTTTTATATCTTTACAATGCTCTTAACCTACAGATAACCTTTTAACAAGCCGAAACCGGTCGCATTGGTACATGAGAGATTCTGCGATCTTGACCCTTTTTTCCTAATTGATCATCAGTGATAATTAGGCCCGGAAGAAAATCACTGAACTAGTGTGGACATTTGCTGAGTATGCCATCTCATCGCTGGACAAAGAAAACGGAAAATGGTAACGACCTGGTAGGCGTAAAATTTTAATGCGGCAAACCACGCAGTTCTTGTAAAGATTACATCAACGAAGTAACTGAGCATCGCAATATACACAAGGTTCAAATGGCTCTGAGCACTATGGGACTCAACATCTTAGGTCATAAGTCCCCTAGAACTTAGAACTACTTAAGCCTAACTAACCTAAGGACATCACACACACCCATGCCCGAGGCAGGATTCGAACCTGCGACCGTAGCAGTCCCGCGGTTCCGGACTGCAGCGCCAGAACCGCTAAATATACACAAGGAGGCTGCCCTGAATAGAGAGGCTAGGCAGAATATTACAGGAATACGTCAAAATTTCGTCATTAATTGGTTAACTGATTTCAGTAACTGATTTTGATAATTTGTGTGAAGTGATTTTGTGTAATAATAATAATAATAACATAATAATAATAACAATGTGTGTGTATGTTTATGTATCCTTATATGTATGTAAGTGTATATGATTGTATATCAACATACAGGGTGAGTCACCTAACGTTACCGCTGGATATATTTCGTAAACCACATCAAATACTGACGAATCGTTTCCACAGACCGAACGTGAGGAGAGGGGCTAGTGTAATTGGTTAATACAAACCATAAAAAATGCACGGAAGTATGTTTTTTATCACAAACCTACGTTTTTGTAAATGGAACCCCATTAGTTTTGTAAGCACATCTGAACATATAAACAAATACGTAATCAGTGCCGTTTGTTGCATTGTAAAATGTTAATTACATCCGGAGATATTGTAACCTAAAGTTGACGCTTGAGTACCACTCCTCCGCTGTTCGATCGTGTGTATCGAAGAGCACCGAATTACGTAGGGATCCAAAGGGAACGGTGATGGACCTTAGGTACGGAAGAGACTGGAACAGCACATTACGTCCACATGCTAACACCTTTTTATTGGTCTTTTTCACTGACGCACATGTACATTACCATGAGGGGTGAGGTACACGTACACACGTGGTTTCCGTTTTCAATCACGGAGCGGAATAGAGTGTGTCCCGACGTGTCAGGCAAATAGATGTTCAATGTGGTGGCCATCATTTGCTGCACACAATTGCAATCTCTGGCGTAATGAATGTCGTACACGCCGCAGTACATCTGGTGTAATGTCGCCGCAGGCTGCCAGAATACGTTGTTTCAGATCCTCTGGGGTTGTAGGCACATTACGGTACACATTCTCCTTTAACGTAACCCACAGAAAGAAGTCGAGAGGTGTAAGATCAGGAGAACGGGCTGGCCAATTTATGCGTCCTCCACGTCCTATGAAACGCCCGTCGAACATCCTCTCAAGGGTCAGCCAACTGTTAATTGCGGAATGTGCAGGTGCACCATCATGCTGATACCACATACGTCGACGCGTTTCCAGTGGGACATTTTCGAGCAACGTTGGCAGATCATTCTGTAGAAACGCGATGTATGTTGCAGCTGTTTGGGCCCCTGCAATGAAGTGAGGACCAATGAGATGGTCGCCAATGATTCCGCACCATACATTTACAGTCCACGGTCGCTGTCGCTCTACCTGTCTGAGCCAGCGAGGATTGTCCACGGACCAGTAATGCATGTTCCGTAGATTCACTGCCCCGTGGTTTGTGAAACCCGCTTCATCGGTAAACAGGTAGAACTGCAACGCATTCTCTGTTAATGCCCATTGACAGAATTGCACTCGATGATTAAAGTCATCACCATGTAATTGCTGATGTAGCGACACATGAAACGGGTGAAAGCGGTGACGATGCAGTACGCGCATGACACTACTTTGACTCAGTCCACCGGCTCTCGCAATGTCCCGTGTACTCATGTGTGGGTTCATGGCAACAGCAGCTAACATACCAACTGCACCCGCTTCTCGTGTGACGGGCCTGTTACGGACCCGTTTGCGTGCTGCGACCATACCTGTTGCATACAGTTGGCGGTAGATGTTTTGCAATGTGCGGCACGTTGGATGTTCTCTGTTCAGGTACCGTTCTGCATACACCCTGCAGGCTTCAGCTGCATTTCGTCGACACTCGCCATAGGTGAGTATCATCTCCGCCTTTTCAGAGTTCGAATACACCATGGTCACAGATCCTACAACACTACACTATCACAGACGTCTGGTAACACGGTGTACTACAGTTGGTCTGCGTGCGGAGACGAATGCAGAATAGCAATAGCAGCAAGCGCTACATGCGGACACTGCGACAGCTAGACCAAACCACAACAGTGCACTACAGCCACACTCGTAAACACGGTCGTCATTATAAACATGTCCCTGCAGATGCTGCTCGCCGACCCCTCGCCGACCCTGGCCCGTGTTTGTTACAACACGCAACTGAACGTCGGATGTTTCAAGCGTCAACTTTAAGTGACAATATCTCCGGATGTAATTAACATTTTACAATGCAACAAACGGCACTGATTACGTATTTATTTATATGTTCAGATGTGCTAACAAAACTAACGTGGTTCCATTTAAAAAAAACGTAGGTTTGTGTTAAAAAACATACTTCCGTGCATTTTTGTATGGTTTGTATTAAACAATTACACTTGCCCCTCTCCTCACGTTCGGTCTGTGGAATCGGTTCGTCAGTATTTGATGTGGTTTACGAAATATATCCAGCGGTAACGTTAGGTGACTCACCCTGTATATAGGGTGAGTCAGGTAAGACATAACTCTCCTTTTATTTCGTGAACGGTTCCAGTTATCGAAACGAGAATTTCGGCAAATGGTGGCACGCTAAAGGCCACTTCCTATTGCTGTGTTGCAAAGGGCGTCAACTCTTGTAACGATGTAGATATTGAAGCAAGTATGACTTTTTAAATAGAATGACATATTTTAACGACAGCGAGTACCTTGAAAAGACGAGTACTGTAATACAATTCTTGTTACTTTTGAGGTTGAAACTCTTCGTAAAAGAATCCGAGAAATATCCTAAAACTGAAAGGCGATCCAGCCGCAATCGGCTACTGCGTTGTAAGTACTCTCATGCTCGACTCTGCCGTCGTATCACGTACTTGTCTGCACCGCAGAACCAGCAGGAACTGTGTCGTCTGTAGGCAGGTCACTTCTGCTGCAACATTCCTTGTATGCAGACATGTACACCAATGAGCAGATGTTAGACACACTACTTTTACTGTCTTACAAAGTACTGAAGGGTCTGAAGAAGATCGTTGGTAATCTTAATGAAGATTTTTCTTTCTCACAAGAAAATACAGTACATGTGAATGCCAAGATTGAACCTCAGGCTAATTTTTTTCCACAAAGCGGATAAGGAGGGTGATGAAGAGTTCATACAAGAAAAAATGAGACTCCAACAATATTAGGAAAAACATAGTTTGCTACTCATTGTAAAGGTGACATGTTGAGTTGCTGATAGGCACAATGTAAAGAATGTTACACATTTAGTTTTTGGCCAAAGCCTTCTCCAGAGAACAAAACACGAACAGATTAACACTAGCAAGCACACATGACCAATAGTGGGCATGTGTGCGGAGTGTGAGCTTGCGTGTGTAAATTTGTTTGTGTTTTCTTTTCTGAAGAAGGCTTTGGCCAAAAGCCAAATGTGTAACAGTCTTTACATTGTGCCTGTACAGTGAATAGCAAACTATCCTTTTCCTAATAGTGTTAATGCACTTAAAGGTCTTCTTGTACATTTTGGCAATTTTGTGTGTGTGTGTGTGTGTGTGTGTTTGTGTGTGTGTGTGTGTGTGTATGTGTGTGTGTGTGTGTGTGTGTGTGAGAGAGAGAGAGAGAGAGAGATTCCATGTACTTGAAGGTGAATAAAAATTTACTTATGCATTTTTTGAGTTTTGTTAATCATGGTATACTAAAATAATGCTATCCCACTATCTTGGCCCATTCAAACTGTATTCTATAATTCGGTGATATCTAATTGTGTAAATGAAACTGAATTTCACAATGAAACATTATAATTGGTCTGTGCCAAAGTTTGGTAAAGGATTTGAGTTAACAGAAGACAACAAAGAAAGTAATGGAATTTGTCATGATTTTACTACTGCGCATGAGCACAAAAATCAAGGATTTAGTGTCACGCTACAGCAAGTCTTTGTTTCTATGTAAAAGAAAACTGGCTGAAATACTCAACAGTGTTTAAATGTCACGTCTGTTATGACAAAATAGTTTACCACACACAGAGTTTTCCTGTGTTGCGACATTTTTTGGTCTTCTGTGGATAGTTATAATCAAATTTGGTTTTGATGGTCTGAAATAACTCTTTAAATGCAGTAATCACAGCCATTTCTTGAAATCCCACCTGTCAGTCTACTGCATATAGTGCTATTTGAAAAGAGTTTAATGTTTCCTTATTAATGATCCTTTTCGTTAATACATAATTAGAATTCTAGGGAACAGCTGGTTGATTATTAGTTCTCATTGTATAAAGTCCCATGACTAGTGCTCTGTTGGCAGAGGTCATTGGGTCAACCAAAGTCATCTCATAGTCCCATGTATTTAGATTTGTGATAACAGTGTCAAGGCAGGCATCACCTCTGGTTGGTAAATGACATGCTACAAATAGTCCATAAATGGTTAATAGATTCATAAATTTTTCTCCTTAGAACTCTCCTTGCAAACGCGTACACTGAAATGAACACCCAGTGCAATTTCTGATTTCAAGTGCATTAAATAGCACAGCCAAGATTCTATTTAGATGAGAAAATATTCAAAGTTGCCATCTGGAGAATGGTATACTAGACAAGAATTATTATGATAAGATTTAATAACTCGAAAGGAGCTAACTCTAAATCTAGGTCCACACAGTAGCTTTTTAAGTCAATTTCTTTAACAATGGATTTTCTGTTGTTATATTTAGATACAAAACCGAAAGAAGCAGTTGTTCTGCACCATGCACTTATTAAATTTAGACATTCAATCCAGTTATACTACCCTGTTTCTTGTTCTGATTACAAATGTTTACACAGACACAGTACATCTGGCTTCACTTCTATAAAGAGTGATAACACGTTAAGTTTAGTTCTAAGACATAGGCACTGCTTATGATTATGGGAGTAACTTTCTGAGCAGTATGTGATTCGTTTAAACTTAATTCTTCTTTGCGTTTGTCACAGATAAGATTATTTCACAGGAATATTGGCGATTCTCTGGAATAAAAAAAAGATACATCACAATATTATTGGGCCATGTAGCACTATCCATTACATTATATCTAAGCTCGGAGTAAACACTTTCAAGTTTTTCAGCTGTAAAGTTGTTATGTTTAGGGAAGATTTTTTTTGTTTTGCTGGAAGCTAATGACGTTTTCTGAAATTGTACAAATATTGACTATGTTCAGATGTAGCCATGATCTTTTTTTCACCATACAGCATTCCTTATGCAGGGTTTTAACAGGGCTGGAACTATACTATGGCTACTTAAAAGCCGCTTTTGATGTTCCAAAATATTAAAAATACTTCATATTCCCCGGTTTGGTCCCCCTAGATGTGAATGCGAAATAAACCGTGGTAGCAGACTTATGTGCAGTATAGTCTTGTGTTAACTTTTCAACCAAATTTATTTTTCTATATTTAACGCAAATTTCGTGATAACAACTAACGTTCACTAAAAAAACTGACACTTATCGGCAGAATATTTCGGCGTATCTGTACGCAACATATCAATTACGCAAATACGCAATATGGGCCTACTGCGAAACTTTTACACTATTCTGTTTATTGAACATGAACGACTAAAACATTAGATAGAAATTATTTCATGCTTAACTAATTCCTTCGGTATTCACGGGTGCAACTGCATGAAAAACCGTCATCGCAGCCAAGTGCTAACTGAAGGGACAGTCACGTGACTTCCGGCAGCTAAACGTCAAAACAGCTAAGTGCGTACTGTCGGGAGACACTCCCTAGGACGCACCACCGACCTATACGCCGTCTCCTTTACAGGCAAACCAATAAACCGAAGTCCACCATTTGCCTTCCTTGCCACAGTTCTCACAAGCTCGTTGTGGCGTACCTCTTGCATTTCTTAAATTTATGTTTTCGTTTTCTTTAAAGGCGAAGAGAAAAGGTGAAGAGGTAGCCCAGCGTAGATTCTGCGCCTACCGTCATGTATTTTTGATTTGCAGATGTCAAAAAATATGTTTTTCCTGTTCCTCAGTAAGAGGAAGGATTCGCGCTCTACTAGTTATCTTAGCGCGTAGTCGTATACCGCCATTTTGGGCGATGTGAATAAGTGAGGAGTATGTATTTTTTATGTGCATCGTACAGAAGAATATAGTATTATTTTATTAACTAAAAGGTTTTATGAGTTATTAGTAGTAGTATTATTGTAATAAGAAGAACTGAAGCCCACTTGTGTACTTCGGAAAATTACGAAGATCCGATTAACGCAAAACGGACACAATCAAGATTTTGTAGATGGATATGGCGATCAGACATAATATTATACATTGGTAAGCATAAACCTACAACAAGAGAAGGGCTATTTCATTTATGTGCAACTAATATGAAAAGATTCTTTACCTGTTTACAGGCATAGCGCAGCTTATTGTGCTTGTCCGAGTGCCAAAAAATTAATCTCATCAATTCCATATACCTAAAAAACATTTTATCATT
The DNA here is from genome assembly GCF_023864275.1 of Schistocerca cancellata. Lineage (NCBI taxonomy): Eukaryota > Metazoa > Arthropoda > Insecta > Orthoptera > Acrididae > Schistocerca > Schistocerca cancellata. Next base: position 200,510,274 of record NC_064631.1, on the reverse strand, counting down.
TTTTTATTATTCTATTTTTTATTATATTATTAAGTGGCGACCGTGACAGGCAGGACACATAGTGGGCAAAACTGTGCGTACCAGTATCGTTAAGACAATGAATATACATGTATGTTAATAATGTTCCATGTTCGCTGATGACATGACGGAGACAACGAAGTAATACTGGAAAAATTACTAATGGAAAGAAAAAGAAATAATAAATAAATTAGAAGGAAGAAGAAAACAATACTAAGAGTGGACAACAAAGCACAATAGACGAATACCAGTTACGAGACAACAATCAGGTAGGACCGCGCAATCCATACAGAAAATGCGTTCCCAGTAGACCTATTAGAAAAACCAAGCATCTGTTTCGTATAATCCAGAATCTAAAGCTCCAGAGGTTAACGCAGTTGCAATTGAGTAGAGAGAATGACAATTCTTTATCAGTACTAAAAGTATATTGAGTGAACAACAATTGAGATTACAATCACAAATAGCTGTATATGCATTTTGTCGCGCGAGAAGTAGCGCGGAAGTAGAATCTAAACAGCGAAAACTTTAATTTTGGTAATTGCAGAGGTGTCAAAGTTCCTATAATGCAAGGACAAAACGATAAGGAAATGTCATTCCAAAATCAAAATGGCAATGTAGTAGACTTACATTTGCAAAACGCAACAATGAGTGGTTTAGAACAGTTAAGCGGTGATTATTTGGATGCTGGGCGCGACATGCCATTGTTGTATTTGACGGCCATGAATACGGAACATTTCATTACAAGAAATACGTTGATTATAATACATGAAATTAATGACACCTCCAGGCAAAGGAATATTTTAAATGAAAGTAGTATACGTAGCACAGGCGCAGATGCTGACAGGTGTAGGCCAGAAGTGACTAAAGAAGATATGCCTTATTTCGAGCCTTAACGGGGATACAAACAGGCATGAACGCGATGAAAACAGATATAAATTCAAAAGTGTCGAGTTTAGAAACAATACAAGCAGACATGAACACAATCAATTTAAAGATGGCGACTTTAGTCACGATACAAACAGACATGAATAATATGAAAGCAGACATTACCACAGAGAAGTGCGAGATCGGGAAGGTGAATAGAAACATGACACACATTTCAGACGAGGTAAAATATTTGCGCACAGAACTCAACGATTTGGATACGAAGTTTACACAGCAGATTGCACAAATCTCCACGGAGGAGGAGGAGGATATTAGTGTTTAACGTCCCGTCGACAACGAGGTCATTAGAGACGGAGCGCAAGCTCGGGTGAGGGAAGGATGGGGAAGGAAATCGGCCGTGCCCATTCAAAGGAACCATCCCGGCATTTGCCTGAAGCGATTTAGGGAAATCACGGAAAACCTAAATCAGGATGGCCGGAGACGGGATTGAACCGTCGTCCTCCCGAATGCGAGTCCAGTGTGCTAACCACTGCGCCACCTCGCTCGGTCTCCACGGAGGTGGATAGGAGAATTAACGAGCAAGTTCAAACTTCAGTTCACGATATGAGTGTGAAAACACTAACACGCACGTATGGACAGGAGCTATCAGGAATCGGAGAAACTTAGGATAATTTACAGGTAATGCAAAAGAATACACAGGTTAACATAGACAATGTACAATCAGAAGTAGCGAAGCTGCACTCTTTCGGAGATAGGATTACTTAAGCTAGAACAAAAGAATCAACGCAGACATTGTGCAACTGTACGAAACAGTAAAGAGTAATAGAAAAGAAGAAAACACAACGTTCGCAGAAAAATGAGTACGCGAACAGCGTACTCATGTGGAAGCGGCAAAGGAAGTAACGGGGGACAAGGAAGAAGAAATTTTAAACGCGTAGACCATTATATGAAACAGGTAGAACAAAGGTTAAGGGACGAAACAGTTAGCAAACAAAGTATGATAATATCATCGCCGAGGGCGGTAAGCGGAGCTTAAAACAGCCGTCCGCCGGTGAGAGAAATCAGTGGCGCGGACAGCAATGCCCAACCCACGCCGCGCGACCATATCGACGCGCGACGCGAGCAACGGGAAAAACTTTTGTGAAACAGGTATGCCATCACCGCATGTAAATGCTGTTCCGTCCTGCTGGACAGCGTTGCTAATGGACTAACAAAACCTCGACAGTTTCCTGTATTCTCAAATGAAAAAAAAGTGAACGCACCCGGTAGTGTTTGTCCGAGCCTTTAGGAATGTAATGCCTAGGACTGGGACAGAAACTCAAAAGATCAAATATGCGGTAGGACACACCGAGGGTGACGCCCTTCTGTGGGCTGGAGAGACATCGGAACTTTGCGAGACACATGATCAGTTTGAAAATGCATTTTTAGATAAATTCAAATGGCTCCAAGCACTATGGGACTTAACATCTGAGGTCATCAGTCCCCTAGACTTAGAATTACTTAAACCTAATTAACGAATGGCTCTGAGCACTATGGGACTTAACATCTGAGGACATCAGTCCCCTAGAACATAGAACTACTTAAACCTAACTAACCTAAGGACATCACATACATGCATGCCCGAGGCAGGATTCGAACCTGCGACAGTAGCAGCAGCGAGGTTCCAGACTGAATCGCCTAGAACCGCTCGGTCACAGCGGCCGGCCTCTTTTAGATAAATACTGTTCAACAGCTATCAGGAGAGATTAAGACGAGAGGTATTTAACCCAGTATCATTTCATCCAAAATTCAGGGGGAGGGGGGGATTAAGGAACTATTTTGAAACATATCTAAACAAGACCCGCTACTGGAAGAATCCGATATCTCATGTCGATGTGTTGAAAATCTTAAAGAACAAGTTACCTGCAAATGTTAGGGAAAAATTAGTAACCATTCCTGAATATGATCTCGAGTACTTTCTCCCAGTGCTCGACTCTGGGCAAGGCATGCCTAGTTATCGTAATGGTAATGAATACAACCCAAATGGGAAGAACAATGGCAATGGCTTTGGAAACTATAATGGTCGTGCGCGTATGAATGAATGGCACCCGTATGCACCGCCGCGCCATAACAGAAATCCGTACAATCGGCTTACCAATCAGGCACAGGGTAACCGAAGGTACGAAATAAATATCAGCCCCATAGGTACGGCAATGGCCGACACAGGAGAAATTCAAGAGAAGACTTTGACACTAGGCGACAAGGAAATGCAAGTTACCATGATAGGAATATGCAACACAGGGATCCGAGAGAGAACCCACAGCCTGTACAGCCAAACCGGAACAACCGGGACACGGACTGGCGAGCACGTGAACATACAGTGAACATAGTAGAAGTGTCGGCAGAAAATGAAACTATACCTTTACAGCCCCCAGGAAATAGTAATCGAGTGTGACTAGAGGAAGAAGGTAGGAGGTTTGTCACCCTTTAATGAATAAACCGACTGGTGCTCGGTTCCTCTCCAGCTAGGGGCGGGCGATATTTATACACTCCTGGAAATTGAAATAAGAACACCGTGAATTCATTGTCCCAGGAAGGGGAAACTTTATTGACACATTCCTGGGGTCAGATACATCACATGATCACACTGACAGAACCACAGGCACATAGACACAGGCAACAGAGCATGCACAATGTCGGCACTAGTACAGTGTATATCCACCTTTCGCAGCAATGCAGGCTGCTATTCTCCCATGGAGACGATCGTAGAGATGCTGGATGTAGTCCTGTGGAACGGCTTGCCATGCCATTTCCACCTGGCGCCTCAGTTGGACCAGCGTTCGTGCTGGACGTGCAGACCGCGTGAGACGATGCTTCATCCAGTCCCAAACATGCTCAATGGGGGACAGATCCGGAGATCTTGCTGGCCAGGGTAGTTGACTTACACCTTCTAGAGCACGTTGGGTGGCACGGGATACATGCGGACGTGCATTGTCCTGTTGGAACAGCAAGTTCCCTTGCCGGTCTAGGAATGGTAGAACGATGGGTTCGATGACGGTTTGGATGTACCGTGCACTATTCAGTGTCCCCTCGACGATCACCAGTGGTGTACGGCCAGTGTAGGAGATCGCTCCCCACACCATGATGCCGGGTGTTGGCCCTGTGTGCCTCGGTCGTATGCAGTCCTGATTGTGGCGCTCACCTGCACGGCGCCAAACACGCATAAGACCATCATTGGCACCAAGGCAGAAGCGACTCTCATCGCTGAAGACGACACGTCTCCATTCGTCCCTCCATTCACGCCTGTCGCGACACCACTGGAGGCGGGCTGCACGATGTTGGGGCGTGAGCGGAAGACGGCCTAACGGTGTGCGGGACCGTAGCCCAGCTTCATGGAGACGGTTGCGAATGGTCCTCGCCGATACCCCAGGAGCAACAGTGTCCCTAATTTGCTGGGAAGTGGCGGTGCGGTCCCCTACGGCTCTGCGTAGGATCCTACGGTCTTGGCGTGCATCCGTGCGTCGCTGCGGTCCGGTCCCAGGTCGACGGGCACGTGCACCTTCCGCCGACCACTGGCGACAACATCGATGTACTGTGGAGACCTCACGCCCCACGAGTTGAGCAATTCGGCGGTACGTCCACCCGGCCTCCCGCATGCCCACTATACGCCCTCGCTCAAAGTCCGTCAACTGCACATACGGTTCACGTCCACGCTGTCGCGGCATGCTACCAGTGTTAAAGACTGCGATGGAGCTCCGTATGCCACGGCAAACTGGCTGACACTGACGGCGGCGGTGCACAAATGCTGCGCAGCTAGCGCCATTCGACGGCCAACACCGCGGTTCCTGGTGTGTCCGCTGTGCCGTGCGTGTGACCATTGCTTGTACAGCCCTCTCGCAGTGTCCGGGGCAAGTATGGTGGGTCTGACACACCGGTGTCAATGTGTTCTTTTTTCCATTTCCAGGAGTGTATTTCCGGTACTCTCTCCCTCTTTTACTATCCTGTCTAGCCAATAAGTAATGTTCAATTATTTTCTGCTATCTAACATGCAAAGAACGACATGCAAGCTAGTGAACAGGAATTTTCCTTGTATTTTGATATTGTAATTTCTTAAGACTTAAATATCTATAAAAACAATGGAAACCTTTTGATATTCCTTAAGGAAACACGGAATATACAACAAGAACTAAAAGAATTATACACAATACTGAAGGAGCGAAAACCATTAGGTGACGTAGTTTTACTACATCAGAAGAAAAAACTTGAATAAGAGTGATGGAAAAGAAAGGAATTCACAGCGCCCGAGCTTTAAGCGAGCGTCCTGAGCGGCGAAGTGTATTGACACGCGCAGCCGCTCTTAAAGCAGAGTGTACATTAACAGTTATATGCGAAGCGGCTAACAGCTGATCGTAGGGGCAGATATGCAAAAAGCAAGGTTGAGTTCAGTGTCCCTGTAAGATACGATAGACACACTGCGCACCTGGACGGAAACCATTTTAGAATTTAAGCGAATCGGCATCCACAGCGCGCAGCCAGCTGGACAAAACAGAAGCGATACGAAATGGAGTACCTATCCGCTGATTACTATGACGTAAATCAGTTACACAAACGAAATGAATAGAGACATTTACTTCCAAGTTGGAGACTATACTGTAAAGAATACCAATTTTAAGACTATATCATTAGGTTAAGCATACGTAGTTTTAAGAAAATGAGCGCATTGACGTAAGTTAACAATAAGGAGCGTGGAATATGCTAAATACACTCCTGGAAATGGAAAAAAGAACACATTGACACCGGTGTGTCAGACCCACCATACTTGCTCCGGACACTGCGAGAGGGCTGTACAAGCAATGATCACACGCACGGCACAGCGGACACACCAGGAACCGCGGTGTTGGCCGTCGAATGGCGCTAGCTGCGCAGCATTTGTGCACCGCCGCCGTCAGTGTCAGCCAGTTTGCCGTGGCATACGGAGCTCCATCGCAGTCTTTAACACTGGTAGCATGCCGCGACAGCGTGGACGTGAACCGTATGTGCAGTTGACGGACTTTGAGCGAGGGCGTATAGTGGGCATGCGGGAGGCCGGGTGGACGTACCGCCGAATTGCTCAACACGTGGGGCGTGAGGTCTCCACAGTACATCGATGTTGTCGCCAGTGGTCGGCGGAAGGTGCACGTGCCCGTCGACCTGGTACCGGACCGCAGTGACGCACGGATGCACGCCAAGACCGTAGGATCCTACGCAGTGCCGTAGGGGACCGCACCGCCACTTCCCAGCAAATTAGGGACACTGTTGCTCCTGGGGTATCGGCGAGGACCATTCGCAACCGTCTCCATGAAGCTGGGCTACGGTCCCGCACACCGTTAGGCCGTCTTCCGCTCACGCCCCAACATTGTGCAGCCCGCCTCCAGTGGTGTCGCGACAGGCGTGAATGGAGGGACGAATGGAGACGTGTCGTCTTCAGCGATGAGAGTCGCTTCTGCCTTGGTGCCAATGATGGTCGTATGCGTGTTTGGCGCCGTGCAGGTGAGCGCCACAATCAGGACTGCATACGACCGAGGCACACAGGGCCAACACCCGGCATCATGGTGTGGGGAGCGATCTCCTACACTGGCCGTACACCACTGGTGATCGTCGAGGGGACACTGAATAGTGCACGGTACATCCAAACCGTCATCGAACCCATCGTTCTACCATTCCTAGACCGGCAAGGGAACTTGCTGTTCCAACAGGACAATGCACGTCCGCATGTATCCCGTGCCACCCAACGTGCTCTAGAAGGTGTAAGTCAACTACCCTGGCCAGCAAGATCTCCGGATCTGTCCCCCATTGAGCATGTTTGGGACTGGATGAAGCGTCGTCTCACGCGGTCTGCACATCCAGCACGAACGCTGGTCCAACTGAGGCGCCAGGTGGAAATGGCATGGCAAGCCGTTCCACAGGACTACATCCAGCATCTCTACGATCGTCTCCATGGGAGAATAGCAGCCTGCATTGCTGCGAAAGGTGGATATACACTGTACTAGTGCCGACATTGTGCATGCTCTGTTGCCTGTATCTATGTGCCTGTGGTTCTGTCAGTGTGATCATGTGATGTATCTGACCCCAGGAATGTGTCAATAAAGTTTCCCCTTCCTGGGACAATGAATTCACGGTGTTCTTATTTCAATTTCCAGGAGTGTATTTTAACTTATCGCAGGCTATTGAATGTACGTAGTTAGAAATAAGCATAAGTATTCAAAGTAGAAGAGAATATACAGAGGTAATGACCTATCCCAGTATGTACAATAGGATTAAGACAAGTCTGAAAGAGAAGTAACAACCTGTACACTTAAAAGAACGCAATTAGCACAGAACTTAAGAACTAAGCAACTTACATAGAGCACGTAAGTAAGAGACGACGAGAAAGATATAATGAAATACACACATAGAAAAATGCGTGTGACTGAGACGTTAACTATAAAATAACATATCGTACAAGATTTGGCGAAAAGGAGCAGTGGTGCACTTACAGAACTACACTTGTCTACAGACAACATTAGAAGTAGCGAGCTTGATGTACAGGGAGTATACATACAAATTTGCTTTTACAGAACTCACTTATGTTAGTTGCTATTAATTGCATGGTACCTTATATGAAAAGCATATGCAGCAAAATAAAACTGTGAACATGAATCGTACAACACGCGGGAGATAAGCTAAGTAAACACGAAAGCCAACCAATACGCACACCACGTAATTACATGAACTTAAAATGACTGAGGTGAGTACTGTACGTTTAAACAAGCGATATGGAGAAATAAACGATTTTCACTGCCGGATAATACTGTACTTGGAAATAGAGAGAGTGTGAAAGATTTTGGATACAATTGGAGGTATTAATTAGTTAATCTACGTTTGTGGTGACATATCATACATGGAGTGAAACTAGGAAGAGAATGAAAGTATATTAGAGTAATATGAGTTTATTTATAATTGCGGGAAGAAATAAATATAGCGGTGGTTGCAGTGTGAGAAACCCACACGTAATACATAGGTATAAATGGAGATATATGTGGAAGATTTTTAATCAATAGTTATATGGGTATACGGCGATGAATATGAAGATTAATATTACAGGGGTACCTAGGAAAGGGCCACCAAAGTGACGTAAGAAAGAATAGATTATATACTTTTAAGTCTTAGAATGAATGGTAGTATGAGTGTGGAAAGCGAAGTATGATGATGCATGTACGGTAAGTAATTGTGAAAACGAACATCAGAATGTAAGATAACTTACTATGAAAACTATTTCCGTAGCAATCAATTGCTACAGCTTGAGCAACTATAAGGTGAATATAAACGAACAAAAAATGCAGTGAAACAGTATTTTCTACACTGAGTTCTTGACACATGCAGATGCGAAAACAGTACTTTAACATAAGCACGTTCTTCTATAGAGGGAATGAATTATGAGTTGAATTACACAGGAGAAAAATACAATAAAATTACCGGTCACACGTTAAAAAGGTAAACATGTATATGTCGCCGCACCAATAAGGCAGAAATACGGCTTGAAATATGTGTACATGAATGTGAAATATTACGACGATTGACAACCGGTGATGAAGTCAGGATTGTCAAGGCATAAAACATCCCACACACTCGCTCACAAACGAGCACTTGTAAATATTGTATATACACTCCTGGAAATGGAAAAAAGAACACATTGACACCGGTGTGTCAGACCCACCATACTTGCCCCGGACACTGCGAGAGGGCTGTACAAGCAATGATCACACGCACGGCACAGCGGACACACCAGGAACCGCGGTGTTGGCCGTCGAATGGCGCTAGCTGCGCAGCATTTGTGCACCGCCGCCGTCAGTGTCAGCCAGTTTGCCGTGGCATACGGAGCTCCATCGCAGTCTTTAACACTGGTAGCATGCCGCGACAGCGTGGACGTGAACCGTATGTGCAGTTGACGGACTTTGAGCGAGGGCGTATAGTGGGCATGCGGGAGGCCGGGTGGACGTACCGCCGAATTGCTCAACACGTGGGGCGTGAGGTCTCCACAATACATCGATGTTGTCGCCAGTGGTCGGCGGAAGGTGCACGTGCCCGTCGACCTGGGACCGGACCGCAGCGACGCACGGATGCACGCCAAGACCGTAGGATCCTACGCAGTGCCGTAGGGGACCGCACCGCCACTTCCCAGCAAATTAGGGACACTGTTGCTCCTGGGGTATCGGCGAGGACCATTCGCAACCGTCTCCATGAAGCTGGGCTACGGTCCCGCACACCGTTAGGCCGTCTTCCGCTCACGCCCCAACATCGTGCAGCCCGCCTCCAGTGGTGTCGCGACAGGCGTGAATGGAGGGACGAATGGAGACGTGTCGTCTTCAGCGATGAGAGTCGCTTCTGCCTTGGTGCCAATGATGGTCGTATGCGTGTTTGGCGCCGTGCAGGTGAGCGCCACAATCAGGACTGCATACGACCGAGGCACACAGGGCCAACACCCGGCATCATGGTGTGGGGAGCGATCTCCTACACTGGCCGTACACCACTGGTGATCGTCGAGGGGACTCTGAATAGTGCACGGTACATCCAAACCGTCATCGAACCCATCGTTCTACCATTCCTAGACCGGCAAGGGAACTTGCTGTTCCAACAGGACAATGCACGTCCGCATGTATCCCGTGCCACCCAACGTGCTCTAGAAGGTGTAAGTCAACTACCCTGGCCAGCAAGATCTCCGGATCTGTCCCCCATTGAGCATTTTTGGGACTGGATGAAGCGTCGTCTCACGCGGTCTGCACGTCCAGCACGAACGCTGGTCCAACTGAGGCGCCAGGTGGAAATGGCTTGGCAAGCCGTTCCACAGGACTACATCCAGCATCTCTACGATCGTCTCCATGGGAGAATAGCAGCCTGCATTGCTGCGAAAGGTGGATATACACTGTACTAGTGCCGACATTGTGTATGCTCTGTTGCCTGTGTCTATGTGCCTGTGGTTCTGTCAGTGTGATCATGTGATGTATCTGACCCCAGGAATGTGTCAATAAAGTTTCCCCTTCCTGGGACAATGAATTCACGGTGTCCTTATTTCAGTTTCCAGGAGTGTAGTATGAAGTTTATAAAATGCCAAGAATAGAATAAGTACAATAATGACGCACTACACATAGCAAACCTAGAAGTAGCTTGATCTCTGAAGTAGACTCTAGCAAATCCTCTTTTTCCATGTCGTGAGTAGTGCTGCAATGTATTTTCTATGTGTAGTTGTGGAGGTAAAAACGCGCAGGAGGTCGGTCCTGCAACACAAGAGAATAAAATGCAAATATTCAGAATGAATGCTAGATTCCTTCTAATTTACTTATTAGAGGGTATGATGATAACTAACATGGAGCTCATATATGGAATGTGAATGTTAATTGTAAATTTATTTGTCAACTATATTATTGTCATTGTCTATGTCTACGAAAAATGTATGTACTATTTTCTATGTGTAATTTTGAAGGTACAAATGCGCAGGAGGTCGGCCCTGCAAGAGAAGAACAGAAAATCCAAATATTCAGAATAAATGAAAGATTCCTTTTGATTTACATATTAAGGTTGAAACACGTATGTATTCAGTACAGCGATGGCGAGCCATGAGAGAATCTCTGACCGGAGAGTTATTTGTCGTTGCTAGTCTGCGCTTGACCGCGCGAGAGTTCAGTTCAGTTGCGAGTTAGCAGTTGCATGTAGGGAGTCAGTAAGTGCTTTTGCAAATGAGAGTGAGTCGCGAGTGGTACGTAGCGAGTCGCAAGAGTATGTAGTACAGTTGCGAGTTAGCAGTCGGAGTTGTGTGTGAGGAGTCGGCGGGCGTCGACATGGGACTCTGGTCAAGATTCAGGACGAGGTATATTTTTTAAATAAGGTAATGAAGCAGCATTGCGCTCATCTGATAATGTAATGGATCTTAAGTGTAATTAATTTGTTCAAGAATCGCCCCAATAATAATTTTGTTTTCAAACCAAGCATTTTAACAAAACAAACATTTTATTGAAAGAAAATTTCCCATGCATTTCCTTAAAGAAAAAATTTACTTAAGTTCAAAGAATTTTTGCGATGCATTTCCTCCAAGCTATGGCGAAAAAATAAGAGCAGACGCAATTTTACTGAGGTAAGAACAGGGCCTAAGATCGACATTTCGGTTTATTTGCGTTTTCATTGTCACAGAGATTTCATTTTTTTATTGAATTGACTTTCATTTTTGTGGGAGCTTACACATGGGTCAGATTGCTAGTTCTCATTTAATTGTCATTGTCAATAAATTATTTTATTTGCTGGTGGGTTACACTAGGTTCTATTCTCGTTAACATTTAAATAATTGTCTTTTGAAATTTTGCGAGGAGGTTACAAGGTGTAAGATAGTGCATGTTATGGAGTCCATATATGACATGTGAATGAGAATTGTAAATTTATATGTCAACTTTATTATTCTCAATCTCTATGTCCATGTAAAGTGTATTTACTATTGTCAATTTACATGAAATTTTGTTCCTGAAGAAGAACCATTTATGTATGTATGTGAAGTGCAACGCAATGGACGAGTAAAACACTCGCATGTGGGAAGTGATACAAAAATAGTAAGGCCTGATAACAGTGAAAAACCGGTTGAGCCGTGATAAGAGGCCGGCCGTGGTGGTCTAGCGGTTCTGGCGCTACAGTCCGGAACCGCGGGACCGCTACGGTCGCAGGTTCGAATCCTGCCTCGGGCATGGGTGTGTGTGATGTCCTTAGGTTAGTTAGGTTTAAGTAGTTCTAAGTTCTAGGGGACTTATGACCTAAGATGTTGAGTCCCATAGTGCTCAGAGCCATTTGAACCATTTTTCGTGATAAGAGTAAATGCTTCAGTCTAGCGAAGTGAATACAGTGAGTGTGATGCGTGTGCGACGGAGGAATCAGAGGAAATCCGTATAACCACGAATTATCGTCTGAGGACCGCCGAACTACAACGCACAACGGAAGAAGTCCTGCAGTGCGCCCCCTTACCTTCTATTTCACTGGCCGAAATTCTAGTTCGGGTGTGACTTGAGGTATTGATGTTCTTCGGGTTGACCGTTGGAGCTGAATCCGTCGTATCCAGTCTCCGACTGGAGGGCATACACAACACCGACTTCATAAGCGTGGAGCGACGTTACGATGGATGCGCGGACAGTGCTGCTGCTCACGTGGCGCTTGCGTCACTGCGACGGGCGTGTTAAACAATGAGCTGCTGCTGGCCATCAGTACAGCGAACTACGAGATAGGGTGTACCGGAAGGACACCTTCTCAGAATTGTCAATGAACCAAAAGCAAGTGAGAAAAACAATTTTTAAAACAGGGTGAAAGGACAATTTTAGATATTTTAATTTTTCCCCTGTTCACACCATACAGCTTAAAAAATGTAATGAGAAATAGCAAAGACGTTAGCACAACATGGACGTGCCGTTATGTAATATCAGTACCGGGTGATCAAAAAGTCAGTATAAATTAAAAGGAGCTATAATGAGAAAGAGAATCAGATGCGCCAGCAGTCGCAGCATGTTGACATTAACTGAAAAGGCACTTTTAGTGAAGCTGTATTATCAGAATGGGGAATGTGCTAGTTCAGCGTTGCGATCCTGTCGACATAGGAAGGGGATTCGAACGGGTAAAGGTCCGTTGACAAATGCAGCTGTGGCGAGAATGATTTCGAAGTTCGAAGCCACAGGTTGTTTAGACGATAGACCCCGTAGCGGCCGACCGAGCACAAGGCGTAATGCTGCTGAGACAGTTCAGGAAAAAATGGAGACTGTAGCGGGTTCGTCTATGCACGGAGAAGTCAGCGCTCGTGCAGTCGCCCGTCGCACAGGGATTCCATACACTACTGTTTGGTTGGCACTGAGGCGTACCCTCCGATGCTATCCGTACAAAATCCATCGGCATCATGAACGATTACCTGGCGATTTAGTGAAGCGGAGGGCGTTTCAAAAGATGGCGGAAGATTGAGTGACGTGTTGTGGACCGACGGAGCTCGTTTCAAGCTCCGAGGGTCTGACAACGCCCACAACTGCAGAATTTGGACTACCGAAAATCCTTGAACTGTCGTGGAAACTCCATTGCACGACGAGAAAGTCACGGTATGGGTTGGATTTTCCACATTTACCGTTATCGGGCCTTTTTTCTTCGAGGAAATGCGTGATTCTGGTTTTGTAACTGCTACTGTGACGGGTGAGAGGTTCGCCGATATGTTACAGAACTGCATCATCCCCAGCCTGGCTGATAAACACCTGCTGCAACGTATGATGTTTATGCAGGATGGCGCTCCACCCCATATTGTTAGACGCGTGAAAGATCTCTTGCGCGCATCGTTTGGTAATGATCGTGTGCTCAGCCGCCACTTTCGTCATGTTTGGCCTCTCAGGTCGCCAGGCCTCAGTCCGTGCGATTATTGGCTTTGGGGTTACCTGAAGTCGCAAGTGTATCGTGATCGACGGACATCTCTAGGGATGCTGAAAGACAACATCCGACGCCAATGTCTCACCATAAGTCCGGACATGCTTTACAGTGCTGTTCACAACATTATTCCTCGACTACAGCTATTATTGAGGAATGATGGTGGATATATTGAGCATTTCCTGTAAAGAACATCATCTTTGCTTTGTCTTACTTTGTTATGCTAATTATTGCCATCTGTCGGACATTTTTTGAACGTTTGTATTTTGTTTGGTTTTAACAAAAGCCCATGTCATTCCAAGCATGTGTGTCAATTTGCACCTCTCTATTTACATTAATCCGTGATTTATTCAGTTTTCAAATTTATACTGACTTTTTGATCACCCGGTATATGTGAATGTATTTATGTGTATGAATTTGCAATGGCCAACGAAATGAAGCTTTGTAGATATACTTGTCGTATTAAAACTCCATTGACTTGCACCAAGTGACCGAACTATGAGCCCCAGTGTAAATAAGGTTACTGTATACTGTCTCCCTAAATAAAGAGACTTATTTCCGACAGTATCCAGTAGGGGGGCATTTGTGGTGTACCTTTTGCATTTTGTTTTCATTTTCTTTAAAGGCAAAGAGAAAAAGTGAATCGGTAGCCCAGCGTAGAGCCTCCGCCTACCGTCATGTATTTTTGATTTTCAGATGTTAAAAAACATAAGATGCTTTTCCTGTTCCTCAGTGAGAGAAATGATTCGTGCTCTGCTAGTTATCTTAGCGCGTAGTTCTAGACCGCCATTTTGGGCGATGTGAATAAGCGAGGAGCATGTATTTTCTATGTGCATCGAACAGAAGAATATAGCATTATTTTATTAACTAAAAGGTTATATGAGTTATTATTTCAAGTAGCACCGCAATAAGAAGAACTGAAGCCCACCTATGTACTTCGGAAAATTCCGAAGATCCGATTAACGCAACATGGACACGGTCAAGATTTTGTAGGTGGATACGGCGATCATACATAATATTATAAATTTGTAAGCATAAACCTACAATAGGAGAAGGGCTATTTCATTAATGTGGAACTAATATGAAAAGATTCTTTACCTGTTTACAGGCATAGCCCAGCTTATTGTGCTTGTCCGAGTGCCGAAAAATGAATCTCGTTAATTGCATATACCTAGAAAAAGTATGTTATCATTTTTTTATTATAATTGTATTATATTGTATCGTAACACCTCATATCGCTTTGCAACGTTATGCCCAGAAATTTAAACGACTTAGCTGTGTCAGGAAGTAAACTAGCAATACTGTATCCGAACATTTCAAATTTGATCTTCTTACTCATCCGCATCAACTTACATTTTTCCACATTTAGGGCTAGCTACCATTCATCACACTAACTGGAAATTTTGTCTAAGTCGTCTTGTATCTTCCTAAAGTCACCCAACTTCGACACCTTACTGTACACCACGGCATCAAAAATGGTTCAAATGGCTCTGAGCACTATGGGACTTAACTTCTGAGGTCGTCAGTCCCCTAGAGCTTAGAACTACTTAAACGTAACTAACCTAAGGACATCACACACATCCATGCCCAAGGCAGGATTCGAACCTGCGACCCTAGCGGACGCGCGGTTGCAGACTGTAGCGCCTAGAACCGCTCAGCCACCCCGGCCGGCACAAAGGCAACAACAACAAACAACTGCATATAGCTGCCCATCCTGTCAGCCAAACCAGTCATTTATGTCGAGAACAACAGCGGTCCTATCACACTTCCCTGGGGCACACCTGACTATAGCCTCGTCTCTGATGAACACTCGCTGTCGAGAACAACACACTGCGTTCTATTATTTAAGAAGTGTTTGAGACACATACCTGTGAACTTATTGCATATGCTCGTATCTTCGTTAACAGCCGGAGGTGGTGCACAAATATCACAGCTGACCTTGTATCTATGTCGTATAGGAAATCAGGTTTTATCTTAGTAGCACAGGACTGCTTTGCTGCTTATAACGACGGAGCCTGGTATGTCAGCTCTGCTCGGAATTGTTTACGCCGCATTGGTCGAATCTGGTCGCATTGCTTTCCAATTTTAGCACATTTCTCGCATTTTTTTTACCGAAGGTTTCAGTGTCAATATGAACAACCGCAACTCACTGTAACTGTCATTCCAAGAGCTACTGAATACATTATACGGCTCCATTTATACGGCACCATTACAAAAAAATGATCATACTTATTTCAATATCTTGATTGATACTGAAATTAAGGGCGTTATCGATACAAAACATCAGGTTCCTCTCGACATACTATCAACTGCAGAAACCCCCTTTTCGATATCTGGAACCGTTTATGAAATGAAAGCTGTACTAAGTCTTACATGACTCATCCTGTATGCTAATTGTCACCATAATCATTTGTGCTGTTATAATGTCTTTTATCGTGAAGTGACTAAGAACAACAAGGACGCATTGTTGTTGTTGTGGTCTTCAGTCCTGAGACTGGTTTGATGCAGCTCTCCGTATTACTCTATCCTGTGCAAGCTTCTTCACCTCACAGTACCTACTGCAACCTACATCCTTCTGAATCTGCTTAGTGTATTCATCTCTTGGTCTCCCTCTACGATTTTTACCCTCCACGCTGCTCTCAATACTAAATTGGTGATCCCTTGATGCCTCAGAATATGTCCCACCAACCGATCCCTTCTAGTGAAGTTGTGCCACAAATTTCTCTTCTCTCCAATTCTATTAAATACCTCCTCATTAGTTATGTTATCTACCCATCTAATCTTCAGCTTCTATTCCATTGTTGTCTAAACTATTTATCGTCCACGTTTCACTTCCATACATGGCTACACTCCATACAGATACTTTCAGAAACGACTTCCTGACACTTAAATCTAAATGTTAACAAATTTCTCTTGTTCAGAAACGCTTTCCTTGCCATTGTCATTCTACATTTTATATCCTCTCTACTTCAACCAACATCAGTTACTTTGCTCCCCAGACAACAAAACTCATTTACTACTTTAAGCCTCTCATTTCCTAATCTAATTCCCGCAGCATCACCCGACTTAATTCGACTACATTCCATTATCCTCGTTTTGCTTTTGTTGATGGTCATCTTATATCCTCCCTTCAAGACACTGTCCATTCCGTTTAACTGCTCTTCCAAGTCCTTTGCTGTCTCTGACAGAATTACAATGTCATCGGCAAACCTCAAAGTTTTTATTTCTTCTCCATGAATTTTAATTCCTACTCCGAATTTTTCTTTTGTTTCCTTCACTGCTTGCTCAATATACAGGTTGAATAATATCGGGGAGAGGCTACAATCCTGTCTCACTACACCAAAATTCAGGACGTTATCGATACAGAACGTCAGGTTCCTCTCGACATACTATCAATTGCAGAAACCCCCTTTTCGATATCTGGAACCGTTTATGAAATGAAAGCTGTACTAAGTCTTACGTGACTCATCCTGTATGCTTATTATCACCATAATCATTTGTGCAGTTGACAGCTCTACATAATGTCTTTTATTGTGAGGTGACTAAGAACAACAAGGACGCATATTCCGAGCAATCAGAAATTATCTGATTTTGTCTGAGTCACTCTCACAGGCAGTTTTCTCTCGGTTTCCAACTGATTACCGGTTTCTCTGCTTCGCAGTAGATGACGTCACACGAAATTTCGCACAGTCACTGTGACTGGCGGAGCGAAGGCCAGCTGTTATATGAGGGAACACAGAGCAGGTTTCAAACAGGAGACAGCTCGCCACCCAGCGGTGAGTGTGCAGAAGCAGCCGCGTCTTCTGCCATCTCTCTCCTAGCTGCTCACTGCTGTGTGCTGTGGCTTCACGTGTCGTGTGTGTGTGTGTGTGCGTGATCATTGTCTTTATG
The DNA here is from genome assembly GCF_023864275.1 of Schistocerca cancellata. Taxonomy (NCBI): domain Eukaryota; kingdom Metazoa; phylum Arthropoda; class Insecta; order Orthoptera; family Acrididae; genus Schistocerca; species Schistocerca cancellata. The sequence goes on along the minus strand of NC_064631.1, from coordinate 200,493,057 downwards.
TTCTATTTATGTACTATGAAGACTAACTGCATAGTGAGAGCTCAAGTGCTCATTAGTCAGTTCGCGCGCTTGTAACAGACAGCTGGCGGAACTGCCGTAGGTATGCGAACCGAACCAGCAGGCGTGCACTGCTCCACCTTTGAACGTCCTTGAACTTCCCTGCGCATGCGCATTTCGTTGTTAGATCGTCTGTTTCGCGAACAGCCTCGTTTTGTTTGTCAACAGCTGCGGCGTTACTTCGATGAAAGTTATTCCGCGAACACAGGTTTCGACGTTACCGTTTCACGGACTAAATAAGGTTGCGCGACTGACTAGGTACAGCCGTGTCGGAATTTAACGTAGCTCCTGTTGTTTCGTGGCTTTAGTATAGCAGGCGACGACGGAAAATGTGCTCACAGATACGGGGATGGTGTACAGCTGGTGTCATTAACTATCTGAAGGACAAAAGTAAGAGAGATTGCCGATGAAAAATACCCGTTGTTTTCAGAGAGATTGCCTATAAAAATAGGCATTTTCTTTTTAATTTTTGCGTAGAGTTATTTCCGTGTTCCGTGTGTCATATTCATGATATATGTTATGAGTTTGCGTGTGATTGTTGAACAAACGGTTACAGAGACTATTAGAATGATATAGTTGACGCCTACATCAACACTAAAGCCAGAGATGTTTAAAAATACTTAAAAATGATATAAAAACATTAAAAAGGTGTTAAATTATATTCTACTAGCTAACAAATTCGACGTTGTCCGGTACTTATTTACTTTAATTTTCTATTGTCCATCTCTTCCTTCATTCTCTCTCTGTCCATTTCCTTCTGCCCCTCTCTCTGTCCGTCTCCTGCTCTTCCTTTCCTCTGTCCTTTTCCTCCTCCTCTTCTGTCTGTTCGTCTACTCCTCCTCCATCGAGAGATGTCTCTTCCTCCCCTGCCTCTGTCAATCTCCTCCTCTCTCCACTCTCTCTCTACCTCCTTCTCTCCCCTCTGCCTGTCCATTTCCCTCTCCCCTATCTCCTTCCACATGCTTGTCCTCCTGTCTGACCCTATCTCCCTATTCCCCCTCGCAGTTTGTGCGTCTCTTCGTCCTCCCTTATCTCTCCACATCATCACACTCACACCAATAGCTGGCAGCCGTTTCTTCCCATGTAATTAATATGTGTACCAAATTCGATTGATATTGTTCCGAGGGTTTAGGATGAGCTTTTTACCTGTGGCTTTGCTCGCATATGCATATTCAAACGTATTTCACAAATATTTTACGTATTTCACATGTATTTGTACACATATGTTACCTATATGTCTAGTGAATTTCGCCCTGCAGTTTCATTTTCACTTAATGTTTATGATATCGTATCTTCTAAATTATGTGCCGTACAATGATATAATTGTTGCATGTGCCTTCTGCACCATATATCGATACAGTCGGCAAAATGTATCGCGAATAGAGTCAGTAGCAAAGAAGTAATAAATTGAAACGTCCTGCATGATGCAGTAGTTTTTCCTCGCATCTCAGTATATGATATCATATCTCCTCAACCATGTGTCGTACAGTGCATACTTTTTTAGGTATATTCAGCCGCAAATGTGGCTGCTACGGCAAATGTGGATACTGTCTGCGAAAGTGCTGGGAATAGATTAGTGGCAACGAAGTAATAAATTTAAACGTCTTGCACGATGCAGTAATTTTTCACGCATTCGGGTTTTATGACTTCATTATCTCCTGAACTAAGTGTCGTACAATGACGTGATTTTTCTGATACATACAATAGTATAGGTGTATACCGTCTGCAAAATTTCTCAAGAATGCAGTCAGCAGTAAAGGAGTAATAAAGTAAAATGTTATGTTTCATATGGCAGTTTTACTGCATGAATAGTGGAAATCTGTAAGCAACAAAAATTTTCTCTTTAATCATTTTGTGGGAGTCGTCAACGAGAACAAGTATCATAAACTTTGAAATTGCATGTCACTAAGTGATTCTTTCTCAAATACTGGGTAGCTAAAGTATGGGCTACAATGATTTTTCACCCCCATTCTCATCCCTTGGTAGGCATGTGGTTCTTACCCACACGGTGATTCTTTCCAGAGAGTAAAGGATATGTGTAGCAAAGCTGGATGAAATCGGTCCTGTGGTTTAGGGGAAGATGTAGAACACATACATGCATATGTAGGTACATCTATTTTAATAATTTGTGTGAGTTTTTAAGTTATGATTTCCCTTGAACAAAGATAAAAGCCGATTTTGTTTATGATTAAGGGTAACTACACATCTAAACCTGAAGTCTTCCACTGTCTGACATTGTTGAGACTTATTCTCTTTTTTTCATGTCAGCCTTCTGTGTGTTTCGAAGCGGTCTACCACGAATTTCTCTCCTGCAGTGACCTCTTCACCTAAAAACTGCGCTTGCACTCAACGTCCTCAGTTGCTTTTAGGGTATATTCCCATCTATGCCTGTGTCTACAATTTTTAACTTATGCTGCTCCCTCTAGTAACACGGGAGTTATTTCTTGATGTCATATAGTGTTGTCCGTTCTCCCTCTGAGTATTTTCCACACTTTCCTTTATTCGCTGAGTCTGTGGAGATCTCCGCTATTCGGAACACTGTCAGGCCACTTAATTTTCAACCTCCTTCTCAGGAACCACATCTCAAACGCTTCGCCACGCGGTTTAGCCGCGCGGTCTAGGGCGCCTTGCCACGGTCCTCGCGGCTCTCCCCGTCGGAGGTCTGAGTCCTCCGTCGGGCATAGTCGTGTGTATTATCCTTAGCGTAAGTTATTTTAAGTTCGATTAAGTAGTGTGTAATCTTAGGGACTGATGATCTACGCAGTTTGGTCCCATAAGATCTTACCACAAATTTCCAAATTCAAACTCTACGATTCTTGCAGCCTAAGGTTTACTTTCATACAATGCTGTACCCCAAACGTACATTATCAGCAATATCTTCCTCTGATTAAGACCGACTTTTGATACTAGCAGACTATTCTTGGCCCGTAATGCCCCGTTTTCTGGTGATAACGTGCTTTTTATGTCCTCTTTACTTTGTTCGTTACGTGTAATTTTTCTACCAACGAAGGACAGTCCCTCTCTGCGTGATACCCCATTTTGCTGTTAGGTTGATCCCTAATCTCATTTATGATACTTCTCATTACTTTCGTCTTTCTTCGGTTTACCTTCAGTACATTCTTTACTCATTAGACTGTTCATCCCAATCGACAGGTCACGCAGCTCCTCTTCAGTTTCACTGAGGATTCTAATACCCTCAAGGAGTCTTAGCAATGATATTCCTACAGCCTGAATTTTAATCTCACTCTTGAACATTTCTTTTATTTTCATCATATTGCTTTTTCGAATGAACGGTAATAGACTGCATCCCTGTATTACACCCTCTCGGGATTTCAGTCTTATTATTCTATTATCGTAATGTGTAAGAGGTGGTGGCAGTATTATTAACTCTCATCTTTACATTAAAACAAAAACTCGTAAATATTCACCATGTAGCCATATTTACAAATTAATTTGTGATGTGAATGTAAAATGACTTGTTCTGCATCATTACTATTTATCGTGCAAAAAATCGATGTAACGTGAAACTAACTATCCCTCTTATTATTTGCACACACTGTATGATATCACTGTTTCCCTGTAGCTTACTCCTTTTTTCAGAATTTCGAGTATCGCGCACTATTCTGCATACTCGAATATTATTCATGGTTCGACAAATCCTAAGAACGTGTACTGATTTTTCTTAAGTCTTGCTTCCACTGCCACGAGCAATGTCAGAACTGCTTCTGTGACATCGACCGCTGTGGCCGAGCGGTTCTAGGTGCTTCAGTCCGGAACCGCGCTGCTGCTACAGTCGCATGTTCGTATCCTGCCTCGGGCATGGATCTGTGTGATGTCCTTAGGTGCCGGCCGGTGTGGCCGTGCGGTTAAAGGCGCTTCAGTCTGGAACCGCGTGACCGCTACGGTCGCAGGTTCGAATCCTGCCTCGGGCATGGATGTGTGTGATGTCCTTAGGTTAGTTAGGTTTAATTAGTTCTAAGTTCTAGGCGACTGATGACCTCAGAAGTTAAGTCGCATAGTGCTCAGAGCCATTTGAACAGCCATGTCCTTAGGTTACTTAGGTTTCAGCTAGTTCTAAGTCTAGGGGACTGATGACCTCAGATGTTAAGTCCCGTAGTGCTTAGAGCCATTTGAACCATTATTGAGCTTTTGTGACGCCTTTACTTTCCTTGAGCCAAACTGATCGCCATCTGACAGGTTCTGAATTTTCTTGTCTATTTGTCTGTGTATTGTTCTTGTAATGCATGGGATGTTAAGTTCACAGTACGATAGTTTTCGCACTTATCTGCCATTCCCATGTAGAGTGTGTGGATAATGATTTTCCGAAAGTCTGATACTGCATCTCCAGACTCATGGATTCCACAAACTGCTGGAACAGCCACTTCTTTGCCACTACGCTAATGAGTTTAGAAATTCCAGAAAAGTATTATTTGCACCTTCAGCCTTATTTGATCTCAACTCTTCCAACAATCTGTTAAACTCTGGTTCTCCAATATCAATTTCCAGAATAATTCCGCAAAATTTGAGACTCCAAGGAAGTGGGAGTAGAAGTGAATGGGATATGATGATTTTCAGAAAGACATGAGCTGTAGTTGATGAAAATTTTTGCAGCATAATGTGCAAAAGATGCTCAACATAAATGAGATGAGGAGAGGATTCTGAAGCTGTTGCGAAGAAATAGACAGGTGTGGGGGATAGCGGATGACATTCTGAGGAAAAGCGATGTTAAATATGAAAGGGCGAGCATCTCTCTGGGCGGGTTCCATGGTCGGGCAGTGAGAGATGGAAAGAGAGGGAGCATGAGGAACTGCGTGGGGAGGGTGAGCGAGCAGGCGTAAACTTGAAAGAGAAGGGACGGCGGGTTGATCGTATAACTGCGGCAGTGTACAGGGACTCGTAACAATGGATGAAAGGACAAAATAGCGAACAGTTTTTAAAAATAGAAAATATCATTACTGCGTGGTGAATCAGTGCTGGCAGTACCTTAATTAGCCATGTCATTTTCCGCTGTGCAGCAAGGCAACATCAGCAGATATTGAGTTTCGTGTTTTGCTTACAGTAACTGAGCTGCGTGTTTTCGAACTCTGAAACTTGGGTTTGCCGTCTAGACAGTCTTTGATATGCCGCGTCACAGATGGTATCGCTAATGAGGCATTTTTGGGGAGGTTCTTAATGCTACGTTGAATCGAGACAGAATGTTTTCGCGGCACACAGGTTTAAATCACCAGATGTGTCACACATAGAGTTTTATCTTGACAAATATGTCGTGTGCGGAGGAATTCGGTTTCGCTTTTAGCTGCCAGTCACAGCACAGATAACGGACAGTTAAAAAATAACTGATAAGGAAGAATAACATAAGTTGCGGTGACTGTCAACAGATAACAACCGTTTGGCACTTATCTATTCTCAGTGCGAATATAATAAACTTTATTGAGACAAAGAAGCTTATGTCCACGAATCGAATCAGCATCGGTTTAGAAAGCGTCGCTCATGCAAAACTCTACTTTCCCTTTTCTCACATCATGTGCTGCTGGAACGTCCCCTTTGAAAAATTACAAATGACTGTGCTAGTAAACTTCTACGTTATTTGATTTTCAAACAGCTGAGCAAAACTCAACGTACTCAAACAGTTTTCTCTTTACTTATTCTGATCATTACTGAACTGACTCCCAATATTTTTAGCGCAACGCAATCTGACTTTCAAAAGTCCCTACAAGAGAATGGCCCCGACTAACAATAACCTATACCTCTCATGAATCACTTACCTCACAAAAATCTTCGTTACTCGAACTACTGCAGTACAGCGAGCGCCAATACTGCCAGCTAAATAAAAGATTCTAACTACCGAAGGCACTAACTACTGATAGACATAGCTAGCAAATAAAAGATTTTGATAGAGAAGAAACAATGTATTTACCCTAATAGTGTTCAAAAGTCTATCAATTCATGACATCCATCTTTACAAATTTCCTTTTTCTGGCGGGCATACGTCCAGATCGTTCGCTTATAGTAACTTCTCAAAACTCTGCATCTCTCTCTCCACATCCACACTGCTGGCGGCTCGCCTCCAACTGCCCAACGCTACAATAACTGTTGTGGGTTGGCAGGAGAGCCAACACCGGTATACTAGAGGAAGCCGAAAGGCACGCGGTTTTAGCTCACGCAGGCTGGCGTGAGGTCTGGAACAGGGCAAGGAAATTAGACTTTAGAAAAACGGACGTAGCTGTTGGAATACTTAACTTTAATCCATTAATGATGAGCGTCGCTCTTGACGGTACATGTTTTACAGTATCAATAGTAACTGGTAATGGCGCCTTGCTAGGTCGTAGCAAATGACGTAGCTGAAGGCTATGCTAACTATCGTCTCGGCAAATGAGAGCGTATTTTGTCAGTGAACCATCGCTAGCAAAGTCGGTTGTACAACTGGGGCGAGTGCTAGGAAGTCTCTCTAGACCTGCCGTGTGGCGGCGCTCGGTCTGCAATCACTGATAGTGGCGACACGTGGGTCCGACGTATACTAACGGACCGCGGCTGATTTAAAGGCTACCACCTAGCAAGTGTGGTGTTTGGCGGTGACACCACAATAACGAATATTCCAAAAATGCCAACCAGCCACAGACTGCACACAGGACAGTCAGTGATTTTCATACAGAGCGCTACGTGGCGTTACCAACATAAAAAACTAAACAGCCTACTTACACTGCAAACTATGGACGAAGGGCGACAGGTAGATTTCGTATTTCTAGATTTCCGGAAGGCATTTAACAGTATGCCCCATTGCAGGCAGTTAATGAAGGTACGAGCATATGGAAAAAGTTCACAGATATGTGAGGCGCTCGAAGATTTCTTAAGTAATGGAAGCCAGTATGTTGTCTTCGGCAGCGAGTGTTCATCGGAGACAAGTGTATCGTCAGGCGTGCCCAAGGAGAGTGATAGGACCGCTATTGTCCTCTATGCACATAAATGATATGGCGGACAGAGTGGCCTGCAATCTGCGGTTGATTGCTGATGTTGCCGTGGTGTACGGTAAGGTATCGAAATTGAGTGACTGTAGGGAGACACAAGACGACTTAGACAAAATTTTCAGTTCGTGTGATGAATGGCAGCTAGCCCTAAATGTGGAAAAATGCAAGTTGAAGCTGATGAGTAGCAAGATCAAACCTTTATAAAGTTCTGATAGAGTATTACTAGTGTCCTTCCTGACACAGTCACATCGTTTAAATGCCTGCGAGTAACGTTGAAAAGCGATACGAGATGGAACGAGCATGTGAGGACTGTGGTAGGGAATGCGAATGGTCAACTTCGGTGTATTTGGAGAATCTTCGGAAAGAGTGCTTCACCTGTAAAGGAGGATGCATATAGGACGCTGGTGCGACCAGTTCTTGAGTACTGCCGCAGTGTTTGGAATCCTATTCAGGTCGGATTGAAGGAGGACATCGAAGCAATTCAGAGGCGGACTGCGAGATTGGTTACCAATAGGCAAGACGTACGTGTTACGGTGTTGCTTTTGGGACTCATGTGGGAATCCCTGGAGGGAAGGGGACGTTCTTTTCAAGAAACACCACTGAGAAAATTTAGAAATGCGGTTGAAACTTCCCCTTCGAAAAAATTATACACGACTGTGCTTAAACTGACACACAATATTTTTAGCGCAACGCAATCTGACTTCCAGAAATCCGTACAAAGGAATGGCCCTGATTAACATTAACCTGTACCTTTCACAAATCACTTACCTCACAAAAATCTTCGTTACTCGAACTACTGCAATACGGCGAGGGCCACTACTGCCAGCTAAATAAAAGATTCAAACTACGGAAGGCACTAACTACTGACAGGGATAGTTAGCAAATGAAAGATTTTAATAGAGAACAAACAATGTATTTACCTTAATAGTGTTGAAAAAGCATAATATACATAGCAGTTCATAATATCCATTCTGTACTCAAAAATCCGCCATCTCATTTCTCACATCCACCACTGCTGGCGGCTCACCTCCAACTGCGCAACGCTACGTGCTGTTCACATCCAGCTGCCGCTGCCCAACACTACAATGGCTGACAACAATGCAAACTAGCCACAGACTGCACACAGCACAGCCAGTGATTTTCATACAGAGCGCTACGTAACGTTGCCAATAAGAAAACATAAACAGCCTACTTACACGGTATTTGAAGCTGCCTGCAGAACAATTCTGCTGCTGCCAACATACACTGCGGGTAAAGACCGACGAAGATACGAGAAATTAGGGCTCATACGGACGCATATAGATAGTCGTTTTTCTCTCGCTCTGTTTGGGAGCTGAAGAGGAAAGCAAATGAGTAATGGTGGTACAGGGTACCCTCTGCCATGCACCCTACAGTGGCTTGCGAAGTACTGATGTAGATGCAGTGTTCAGTTCTATTACGAAACTACGGAGCTAGTTGACGTTTAACGGTCGTGCCATGCTTTGTGCATTCAACACCCTTCTTGGATGGAAATATTTTATTTTTATTTATTTATTTATAGAACCTGCTCTCATTAGCACCGTCAGGCTCCTTCTTATTTCAGACCAGGTTTTCACGCGTACAATACACTTTTTACATCATAGTTACCTAGAACATAATGATTTTAATAAGCAAATAGTATTACAACTATTTGAGTGGTATAGTGAGAATGAGAGTAAATAATACTGACTGTGAACTACAGAAGTTAATACTGGCTGTACTTCTGTTACTGCTACCTCTAGTTATGATAACAACAGTAATACTGAGATTACTGATAATAATAACAATAACGAATTTAAAGGCGTACAAAGTAGATGTTTTCTGATGTAACGAGTCCTGGGTAAAGGACATTTAAGGAAACTGCACCAGGTAAGAACACTGGAAGAAAAATAATAACAGATTGGAAAGAAGGACGTATAGGGGGAACAGGGCAGTGGTAATTATTATTGTTGCCTTAGAAGACATGTCAGTAACTGCCTTCTGAGTCTTTACGTGTTATTTAGTTATGCAACATAATGTGGATGATTATTTCAGAGTCGGGTTGCTGTTACTGAGAAGGTCTTAGAGGAAGTAGTTGAAAAATGGAGTGGGACACAGAGGATTTTGGTGTGACGGGATGGGACGTTGCTGTCATTTTGTTCAGGCAAGAGCGTCAAGGACGAGGGGAGATTATGAGAGACTGTCTACGTTGATAACACAGTAGAGAAGATGCGTGGTATGGAAATCCCTGCGCCTGTCTACACGCAGGCAATACAGTTGTTCATATATTGGCGAAATATGATCATGGAGTCGAACATCACACGTATAAAGAACAACGGCATTCATAACCCGTTCCAGGTGCCGCGAGATTATCTGAGAAACGCCTTGCAAGGTAACATAGCTGAAATCAATAATTCTGATTATAAGTGTTTGTACGTTTTTCTCCTGTTATTTTTGTAAGCTATCTCTGACTGCCAGGGCATCATCTAGACTGAAATCTCAATATATTTACTCCGAATTTTGGAAACAAAGTATGTGATGACTGTATTTCGTTGCTTACAAACAGCGTTACTAAGACAGATAAAGTACAGCTTATATAGGTAGAAAACAGTGTAAAGATTAGTGGAATTCATGTGCCATGACTGATGATGAAGCTGCCCAAGCAAAGCGATAGCAGTACATGACCAATTAGTCCCTGCCGTTACGAAATACCTAAAAGGGAAAGAAACTTGCTAAACGTTCTATACTGACACTCGACAATTTGACATCTCATCCATCGGAAGATTAACCTTGAAAGATGAAATAAAACCTTTATTTCTTCCTGCAGACTTAGCATGTGTAATATAGCCCGTGGACCAGCGGTTCAGTTAGTGGCTGAAGAGGCGATATAGTCGAAAATACATTTGATCAGTTTTAGAGAGCACACAAGAAGGCCTCAGCTCGTTTCAATGAAATTAATAAAACTAAAACATGTAATCAACACAACTGCCTCAGTTTGGGAAGAAATTTCGGCATCAACGCATGAAAAATCTTGGCGCAAACTGTGACAAAAAATGAATGACGCTAAAGATGAAACACCAAAAGAAACGAGTGAAGAGAATCAAGGTGAAACAAACCACGAAAAAAGTGATGAAATTAAGATGTAGACACTCCAGCTGTTTTCAAGCAATTGCAGATTTTACAACAGGTTATTGAGCGAAATGATGTTATTGTGTGGATCCATATAGCTGACGTTGACTGCACAACGGCTGAAGAATTAACTGACGGTCAAATCATTGATGCTGTACATCGAACAACACATGAAAACGAGAAAGAATATGACAACTACAAAGACAAAGAACCTGCGGTTCGAGTACCGCATACATATCGTAAACACTCATTTGATATAGTCTTTCAATACATCGAACGAAGCTCTGCGTCTCCCCCATAAGACATTTTGTGCACAGGTAAAGACGGAGCATTGCGACAAAATCAAGGTCGCTGGTTGCTAAGCAAATGCTCATTCCAGATTCTTTTAGTCCTGCTTAAGAATAGAACATTTTCTTACCATGCGATTTCATGTTTTAAAAAGTTAAATGCAAGTAAATTGTCTGTCACTTCGATACTGTAATAAGGTAGGGAGAGCTATTAATCTTTCACTCACATTTACAGTATCTGACCGTACATTACAGGCGTGTCTTACAGTACAGATACTACACTACTGGCCATTAAAATTGCTACACCACGAAGATGACGTGCTACAGACGCGAAATATAACCGACAGGAAGAAGATGCTGTGATAATCAAATAAATAGCTTTTCAGAGCACCCACACAAGGTTGACGCCGGTGGCGACACCTACAACGTGCTGACATGAGGAAAGTTTCCAACCGATTTCTCATACACAAACAGCAGTTGACGGCGTTGCCTGGTGAAACGTTGTTGTAATGTATCATGTAAGGAGGAGAAATGCGTACCATAACGTTTCCGACTTTGATAAAGGTCGGATTGTAGCCTATCGCGATTCCGAATTATGGCATCGCGACATTGCTGCTCGCGTAGGTCGAGATACAATGACTGTTAGCAGAAAATGGAATCGGTGGGTTCAGGAGGGTAATACGGAACGCCGTGCTGGATCCCAACGGCCTCGTATCACTAGCAGTCGAGATGACAGGCATCTTATCCGCATGGCTGTAACAGATCGTGCAGCCACGTCTCGATCACTGAGTCAACAGATGGGGACGTTTTCAAGACAACAACATCTGCACGAACAGTTCGACGACACTTGCAGCAGCATGGACTATCAGCTCGGAGACCACGGCTGCGGTTACCCTTGACGCTGCATCACAGGCAGGAGCGCCTGCGATGGTGTACTCAATGACGAACCTGGGTGCACGACTGGCAGAACGTCATTTTTTCGGATAAATCCAGGTCCTGTTTACAGCATCATGATGGTAGCATCCGTGTTTGGCGACATCACGGTGAACGCACATTGGAAGCGTGTATTCGTCATCGCCATACTGGCGTATCACCCAGCGTAATGGTATGAGGTGCCATTGGTCACACGTCTCAGTAACCTCTTGTTCGCATTGACGGCACTTTGAACAGTGGACGTTACATTTCAGATGTGTTACGACCCGTGGCTCTATCCTTCATTCGATCCCTGCGAAACCCTACAATTCAGCAGGATAATGCACGACCACATGTTGCATGTCCTGTATGGGCCTTTCTGGATACAGAAGATGTTCGACTGCTGCCCTGACCAGCACATTCTCCAGATTTCTCACCAACTGAAAACGTCTGGTCAATGGTGGCCGAGCAACTGGCTCGTCACAATACGTAAGTCACTACTCTTGATGAGCTGTGGTATCGTGTTGAAGCTGCATGGGCAGCTGTACCTGTACACGCCATCCAAGCTCTGTTTGACTCAATCCCAGGCGTATCCAGGTCGTTATTACGAACAGAGATAGTTGTTCTGGGTACGAATTTCTCAGGATATATGCTCCCAAACTGCGTGAAAATGTAATCACATGTCAGTTCTAGTATAATATATTTGTCCAATGAATACCCGTTTGTCATCTGCATCTCTTCTTGGTGTAGCAATGTTAATGGCCAGTAGTGTAGTTCACATTACACTTTCGTGTAAGATTTTTTAATGTGCCGCCGTTTTCTTTTCGTTTTGTTACTGTTTTAACATGGAACAGTATTTCAGACAGTATTTCCAGTTGACAATTAAAGTCTTACTGTGCTGTATTGTGATGTTACAGGTAAAAAAAAAATTCCTCCGATAATCCGACCTTTCTTGCCTTGCGACGATGCTCTCGATCCTGTAGGGGACGGATTGGCGAGGTTTTACTGTATACAGGGTGTTACAAAAAGGTACGGCCGAACTTTCAGGAAACATTCCTCACACACAAATAAAGAAAAGATGTTATGTGGACATGTGTTCGGAAACGCTTAATTTTTCCATGTTAGAGCTCATTTTAGTTTCGTCAGTATGTACTGTACTTCCTGATTCACCGCCAGTTGGCCCAATTGAAGGAAGGTAATGTTGACTTCGGTGCTTGTGTTGACATGCGACTCATTGCTCTACAGTACTAGCATCAAGCACATCAGTACGTAGCATCAACAGGTTAGTGTTCATCACGAACGTGGTTTTGTAGTCAGTGCAATGTTTACAAATGCGGAGTTGGCAGATGCCCATTTGATGTATGGATTAGCACAGGGCAATAGCCGTGGCGCGGTACGTTTGTATCGAGACTGATTTCCAGAACGAAGGTGTCCCGACAGGAAGACGTTCGAAGCAATTGATCGGCGTCTTAGGGAGCACGGAACATTCCAGCCTATGACTCGCGACTGGGGAAGACCTAGAACGACGAGGACACCTGCAATGGACGAGGCAATTCTTGGTGCAGTTGACGATAACCCTAATGTCAGCGTCAGAGACGTTGGTGTTGTACAAGGTAACGTTGACCACGTCACTGTATGGAGAGTGCTACGGGAGAACCAGTTGTTTCCGTACCATGTACAGCGTGTGCAGCCACTATCAGCAGCTGATTGGCCTCCACGGGTACACTTCTGCGAATGGTTCATCCAACAATGTGTCAATCCTCATTTCAGTGCAAATGTTCTATTTACGGATGAGGCTTCATTCCAACATGATCAAATTGTAAATTTTAACAATCAACATGTGTGGGCTGACGAGAATCCGCACGCAATTGTGCAATCACGTCATCAATACAGATTTTCTGTGAACGTTTGGGCAGGCATTTTTGGTGATGTCTTGATTGGGCCCCATGTTCTTCCACCTACGCTCAATGGAGCACGTTACATGATTTCATACGGGATACTCTACTTGTGCTGCTAGAACATGTGCCTTTACAAGTACGACACAATGTGTGGTTCATGCACGATGGAGCTCCTGCACATTTCAATCGAAGTGTTCGTACGCTTCTCAACAACAGATTCGGTGACCGATGGATTGGTAGAGGCGGACCAATTCCATGGCCTCCACGCTCTCCTGACCTCAACCCTCTTGACTTTCATTTATGGGGGCATTTGAAAGCTCTTGTCTACGCAACCCCGATACCAAATGTAGAGACTCTTCGTGCTCGTATTGTGGACGGCTGTGATACAATACGCCATTCTCCAGGGCTGCATCAGGGATTCCATGCGACGGAGGGTGGATGCATGTGTTCTCGCTAACTGAGGACATTTTGAACATTTCCTGTAACAAAGTGTTTGAAGTCACGCTGGTACGTTCTGTTGCTGTGCGTATCCATTCCATGATTAATGTGATTTGAAGAGAAGTAATAAAATGAGCTCTAACATGGAAAGTAAGCGTTTCCGGACACATGTCTACATAACATATTTTCTTTGTGTGTGAGGAATGTTTCCTGAAAGTTTGGCCGTACCTTTTTGTAACCCCCTGTATATACAGTGTGAATCACACAAAACGTGCTCCGCAAATACTGCGGAACTTGCAAATGCTATTGATGTGCTGTTAGCACAGAATGTATAGGTAGTTAGGGGCTCGTATTGTTAGCCAATGAACAGAGCGTAATAATTCTTAGAGACCGAGCGAGGTGACGTAGTGGTTAGACACTGGACTCGCATTCGGGAGAACGATGGTTCAATCCCGCGTCCGGCCATCCTGATTTAGGTTTTCCGTGATTTCCCTAAATCGCTCCAGGCAAATGCCGGGATGGTTCCTCTGAACGGGCACGGCCGACTTCCTTACCCATCCTTCCCTAATCCGATGAGACCGATGACCTCTCTGTCTGGTCTCCTTCCCCAAAAACAACCCAACAACAATAATAATACTTAGAAAGTGTGATTTTTGTGTACACGTGCAACTTTTTAAATGGAACAGTGCCTATTAGCATTAACAAACTGAAAGCAGGTTAAATTAGATTGTCCGTAGTGTTTGGTGCAGGATTCTAGAGCGAGTCGTTTACGAGGAATCGGAATTTGATAAGTTCCCACACTGACTCTAGTACAGCATCTGTTGTAGCACACACTCAGGAACAACACAAGTGTATACACTAGGTATGTCGATTCTGATTGTAGCCTATCCCCGCTGTTATTCAATCTGTATAACGAGCAAGCAGTAAACGAAACAAAAGAAAGAAGAAATAAAAGAAGAAATAAAAACTGTGAAGTTCACCGATGACATTGTAATTGTGTCAGAGACAGCAAAGGACCTGGAAGAGCAGCTGAACGGAATGGACAGCGTCTTGAAAGGAGGATATCAACAGAAGCAAAACGAGGATAATGGAATTTAGTCGAATTAAATCGGGTGATGCTGCGGGAAAAGAGAGGCTTAAAGTAGTAAATGAGTTTTGCTGTTTGGGGAGAAAAATAACTGATGATGGTCGAAGTAGAGAGGATACAAAATGTAGACTGGCAATGGCAAGGAAAGCGTTTCTGAAGAAGAGAAATTTGTTAACATCGAGTATCGATTTAAGTGTCAGGAGGTCGTTTCTGAAAGTATTTTATGTAGTGTAGCCATGTATGGAAGTGAAACGTGGACGATAATAGTTTAGACAAGAAGAGAATAGAAGCTTTCGAAATGTGGTGCTACAGAAGAATGCTGAAGATTAGATGGGTAGATCACATAACTAATGAGGAGGTATTGAAGACAGTTGGAGAGAAGAGAAATTTGTGGCACAACTTGACTAGGAGAAGGGATCGGTAGGTGGGGCATATTCTGAGGTATCAAGAGATCACCAATTTAGTATTGGAGGGCAGCGTGGAGGGTAAAAATCGTAGAGGGAGACCAAGAGATGAATACACTAAACAGATTCAGAAGGATGGAGGTTGGAGTAGGTACTGTGAGATGAAGAAGCTTGCGCAGGATAGAGTAGTACGGAGAGCTGCATCAAACTAGTCTCAGGACTGAAGACCACAACAACAACAACAAGTGTCCAACACAGGTTGTGTTCAAAATTATGACCTGCAGCGGCAGTACATGCAACCGGCCTAGTACGAATGGAATGCTGCACATAGATTGCGGCAGAGATGTCTGAGCAGGCTGGAGTAATACACTGTTGCACATCATCGGATATAGTTGATATGTCCTTGCAGACAGTGCCTTCAACTTTGCCCACAGAAAAAAGTCTACAGGCATCGAATCTCGGAAGAGCCCGGCAGGCCGTCTGCGTCCAGTCCAACGACTTGAACACAACTTGTGGAAACATGGTGTAATACTTGGTGCAATTTGGGCTGGACAGCCATCATTTTGGTATCACAAATTCCTGTTCTGTCTATGAAACTCGGGTGTGTGAACTGATGGTTCACCATCCCACACCACACGTTTATGGTTGAACGACTACTGCACACGTGCTAGCATTTCGGCAGAGATGTGTGAGCAGGCTGCAATAGTACGTCGTTGCATATAAGTGTCGTCTCCATCTGACAAACCCAACGGGGATTGTCAAGAGACAAGTAGTGGAGGTTTCGGAGGTTTACCCAGCCATAATTGGTTGACGTCCTTTCAGCACTAAACAAGATGCATGATACATCTGGGGTATCCTGTCTTAATGCCCGTGTACAGAAGTTAACACGATTCTCATAATCGTTTCCATGCTGATCTTGGTGGAGAGGGATGTGATTGGAATGGAACCTTTATGGACGGCGATTGCGTAGGACATTTCTCCGACTCATGCCACTTCCTCGTGCGATTGCGCTAGAGCTAAAGTGCGGATCAACTGCAACAGCAGCAAGAACATTAATTTCCCCCTATTCTGTAGCCACTTGTTTCCTTGTTACGTTGTCAAGGTGTTACACTACGACTTTCACGTAACTGCTTCAAAATGTTGCTAAATAATTTCCGAGATGGTTGACGTCAATTGGGATATCTCACCGCATACAGTTTACACAAGAAGAGATTAGAAGATTTTGAAATGTGGTGCTACAGAAGAATGCTCAAGATTGGTAGGGTAGATCACGTAACTGATGAGGAGGTACTGAATAGAATTGGGGAGAAGAGGATCTTATGGAGCAACTTGACAAGAAGGAGGGATCTGTTGGCAGGGCACGTTCTGAGGCATCAAGCCATCACTAATTGATACTGGAGGGAAGCGTGGAGGATAAAAATTGTAGTGGGAGACCAAAAGATGAATACACTGAGCAGATTCAGAAGGATGGAGGTTGCAATAGTTACTCGGAGAAGAGGCTTTCACAGGATAAAGTAGCATGGAGTGCTGCGTCAAACCAATCTTTGGACTGAAGATTACACAACAACAACAACAACAACAACAACAACAACAACAAAAACAACACACAGTACAAGAACGTATTCCATTGTTTCTACTTTCCCCATATACGATGAGCATGTCGCCTTTTTCTGCACTGGTACATCCCATCGCCCACTCACGACCTACTGCTCGAACCGTCATTCACTAACTGATTAGCAACTCGCAGTGAACTCAAGGACCACACAAGCAAACATAACACCATCGTTCCCAGTATCTACGCTAGTTGAATGGCAGAAGCAAATGTCCGTGTGGAAACTTTTCACAACACGGTGAATCGTAAACGACTCGCACTAGAGTCCTGTAACAAACGTCACTGACATTCGAATTTACCCTACTTTCAGTTTCGTAATGTCGTTAGGCCTTGTTCCATATAAAAAAGTGTTTGTGTGCACAAAAAATACACTTTCTAAGTATGATTAGAGTCTGTTTATTGCCCAATAGTACGAGCCCCTGAATGCCGATCCATTCTCTGAAAACCGTGCATTTTTCATTTCCGCAATATTGACGGTGCAAGTTTTAAGTGATTCACCCGTTATACACTGCGCAACAAAATTAAAGGATCACTTTTTCGAAACCCGATAACTGTCTCACACTGCGACGCATAATTTGGAAATTTCGCACAGAGGTGTCCACAATCTTCATCTGTAATGGTGCTACAGTGTGGTACGCTGTGACGTCACCCTCGGGCTCAGCAATAATTCGAAGTGTAAACACATGCGAAAAATGGCCAAAGTTCAGAAGTTCATGTGAGCTGTAAGGTGGGTTAATAATGCCACAATGCCACCGTATGTCACCACAATTATTCTGTCCTAAGCCCTTGTGGACGTGTCACAAGATGGGAAAGTCATGACATCTCTGTTAGCCATATTTCAACGCTTACTATGACGCCTCTGCAATTGAGGTCAGAAGAACGATATCGAGCGTTGAAATCATGCGGTTTTCTTGTGGGTGGCCGAGGGAAACTTTACAGACATACAGCCACTCAGAATCTGTACTGATAAAAGTACGTTTGACGCTGCTGCCCTGGGCGCTGCAGCCCTACTGTGAGGACTTCGTAGAGCCGCAACCACACTGAACGCGATCTGCCCCTATGTAAAGTAGTGTGACCACAGTTTTTGCTCCGTTACACGGATTGGAATCATTAGGAACCGTTCAGAACGATTCGATGAAAACCAAACCGCGATCCGAAGCAGCAAACAGGTTTCAGGTTTTTTCAGGGCTTCTGTTTTGTTTCCTTCTGTGGCGTGATCGCAGGAGAGGGCTGCATTATCATCTACGTGAATAAAACGGCTAACGGTCCTTCTGAGATGCGTCAGTTCTGCATCTCGCTCAGTGGCACCCTCACATTTTTGTTGAGCACTTCAAAAATGTACCTGTGAGAAATTTCGACACCAATTTCTCTCCAGGCCTCTCTAATACCTGAGGGTTAGGAAACTCCTTCGACTCCCCATAAGTGGGTTTTGCCTACCTTCAGGTGCTAGACCAGCCAAAAGAGTAAATTAGTGTCTACGTTTCTGACATGTACGTTTATAAACTCATCCTTCAATTTTGTTGCAGTACATATAAATATCGCAATTACTGGTAGAATGTCAGTTCTTGCAACAAACAGGTTTTTTGAATGTCATAACCAGAGACTTTCAGCATTTCGTCTTAGCGATTCATTTGACGATCTCTGTTCACTCTTGATGTACGGGGGAAAAGTTTAATGTTACGCACAAATGTTGACTTTCACTTCCTGTCGACACGTAATTAGGGATGAATTCTTACAAATGCACGCTACACAGGTGTGATAACCGAAATTTTCATTCTGTATATATCATCTTCGGTTCGGTATCCACGTTCTTTTGTTCGCTCAATTTCTCTTTCGTGTGTTAAAATACCATGAGCACAGTTCGTTGTTTGCAGGATCATGGGGAAGATTTAATTCCCAACGTGTGAATAACCATTTGTCTTCCATTAGCGTCAGCGGAACAATCTATACTGGCGTTTCTTTTTTGTTCAGATTAGAAAGCCTTAGTTGAAAAATTGTTATCAATGTGCCTTTCCTTTCATATAATTAAACTCATGGTTTGACCGAGGTTGTGGCAGAGAAATTAATGTCCTGAAGCGTCTGTGAAGGTTTATGGAGGTAAGGAAGATGGGTTTAACGTCCCGTCGACATCGAGGCACTGAAGAGCTATCAAAGCCAGCTGTGTGACAGGAAACGTGCCAACTTGAGGCAATGAAGGTGTGTTAGATGCGAGATATACGCGAGGGTATAGCACAGAGAACGTCACGACAACCTGCAGTCCACAAAGATACACTGTATACTGATTTCGCAAGTATTCTCTGTTCCTATAGCTCCCATGGCCTGTCTTTGTGAAGTTTTATTTATGTTCCACATTTTTATTATTTCTCATTTTTATTACTTCTTGCCGTAAGTCTTGTGACAATTGTTTCAAGAACGTGTCACAAAGGGCTTCTTCATAGTGGCCTATACTTGGCCATTTTTCTAAGCGTTGGATATTATCAGCACCAGCTTCTTATCTCATGATTGCGGTATAACCTTAAGTATTTATCTTATCCAACATCTTCGTGCTGTAGTGAGTCAGAAATGATATATGATAAACAAAACTTCTCAGAAATTACAAAATGGATATTCGTCCGAATTTTCATAACCAAACGAAGAGTGGGAAATGGACAAATGAGGTATCAAAGTAGCGAGCTTGAGATCTAGTTTTGTGAAAAAAGATTTACTTGTTTTAAACCAAATCTGACGTTTTCATTTCTTATCAGATCTCCCCCCCCCCCCCCAGACTGGCAACATCTCATGCGTCTTATGAATGTCATCTCTGTGCCCTGTGTATGTGTTAGGTCTTTCTTACTGTAAACGAGACTGAACTATGAGAGCTAACAAGTGCACCTATTACTTATACTGTTTTACTGTCATTTACTTCCGCACTCTGTTGCCTAGTGTTCTTTGTATCCTATGATGTTAATTTAATTTAGTGTGGATATAATATTCAATCTCGTAACTTACAGCACAACCTAAGAAATCAAAACGGGAAATACGCTCCAAAATATGACCAGCAGCGCATGGTCTTTTACTTTAAAATCCCTTGTCATACTCTTTCTATGAGAAGTCTAGACAATTTATTGAGCTTTTCGGATTGTCCTCAGCGAAAATCATGGTGTTCATCTAGTTATGAGGACCTGTTTTAGTGCCTGGGTTGATCACGTTTTTCCATTGTTTAACAATGTCGCCAATATAGATATTTAAAGTATAGCCTATAGGGTACACCCGTCTTCTCTCTAGCGGGGTTTCTTACGTAATTTGTCATGTATGTGTGTGTGTGTGTGTGTCTGCTAGCGCGCGCCTTTGTTTGCGTGTTTGTGTGCGTGTGTGTGTGTATGTGTATGTGTGTGTGTGGGTGGGTGTGTGGGTGGGTGGGTGTTTAGAAAAAGGCGTAGAGCGTGAAGTGGTGGTTGGTGAAGGCGCGCGCGCGCGCACACACACAAACACAGACAGAGAGAGGAAGGCTTGAGTGGTATCAACAATTTTCTGTGAAATTATTGACAGTAATATTTCCGTCAGCACATGAGAACCAATGCAATGCCCATATGTTATTTTGCAGAATCGCCAGCATGGCCTTCTACGCAGAGTCGTGGCTAACCGAGGTGTTGGTAGCCCTGTCGCTGGTAGTGGCGGCAGTATACGCGTGGTTCTCGTACTCTTATAAGTACTGGCAAAGGAAGGGTGTGCCCTACCTCGAGCCGCGGTTCCCCTTCGGCAATGTCTACAACAGTTTCGTGGGAAAGACGTCCGCGCCGAAGGAACTGAATGAAGCTTACCTGCAGTTTAAAGGTAAGATGACACACCAAAAAGCTTCACTCATTCTTGCTTCTTTTTGTACTCATAGCTCAGCCGGACAAGAACCTTATAATTAGTTTCGGAGATATAGACTCATTTCTGATCCGTTATTAAGAAACTCACGATCACTGCAAAGAACTATTTGAGGTCTCATAGCTTCCATATACGAACTAGATGGAGTAATTTTTTCTTCGATATTTAAACGGCTTTCTTAATTATTGTTTGGTTGACGTTTCGTGCTTTGAAATGAATACGGTGTCGGTTTGGTTGTTCAACCGCATGACCTCTCTTAGTGTGTCAGTTTGTTTTTTAATTATTTGAATGTTGACAACGCAAAAGTTTACGCAATGCAAGGTTCGTAGGATAGCGACGCAATAATGCAAGTAACAAGGCATATTATTCCATCACCTGAGTCTCTGTAGGGAAATCATGCATCTGTTTTCTTCTAATGACTAAATTTGGACACGTGTTACATGTTCCGAAGATATTTCGTCCACACAGGTGAACTAACTGAATTCGGTGTTGTTGTTAGTTGGGCTGATGGACGCTGTCATTGTCATCCAACAATGAATCGAAAACGCAACCATATGAAGTAATGAAGAACACCAAACTTAATTAATGAACCCAATTCAAGACAAAGGAAGTACAACATATAATATATACGGAATCATGTGAAGCGCAACGATATCTGATTCAGTTACTGGTACGATGTAAGAACTTCCTAGTAATCTCTCCTTAGCACAGGGAAAGTCGAGTAAATAAATAAAAAGAGGGTGCTTAACACATCGCGTAAGCCGGCCGCTTTGGCCGACCGGTTCTAGGCGCTTCAGTCCGTAACTGCGCTGCTGCTACGGTCGCAGGTTCGAATCCTGCTTCGGGCATGGATGTGTGTGATGTCCTTAGATTAGTTAGATTTAATTAGTTCTATGGGACTATGAGACAGCTGTGGATATATTAGGACAGAGTTCCCACAGTTATCTGAAGATGAGATGAATGACATGTAAAACATTTTTCAGTGTGGGACTGGAGCCTGAGTCACATGCGTAACAGTATCGTCTACAAGAAAACACTCAATCTAATTGTAACAAAATATTTGAAGATTCTTTTTCTATTTTTTTTCAAATATCGGCTTACTTTGCACATATAATCTGCTAACGGATGATGGGAAGCTTTCTGTATTGCCTATCCACGCACAAGATCTACTCGCGATCAAGTTAGTGCAGAAAGAATCTGGAATAAACGGTCCCACATGTGAGATGTTTTCCCCCTGTTACACACAAGGCGTGTCCTATGGATTTCTTTCACTCCATGTGAGCCGTATCACCAAAGGAACTCCACCATACGCCTGGCATTACTTTATCAGTCACAGATATAGCCCGAAGACTCTTTGTCGGCCTGCCAGAGAACCATTCACTGTCACGCCTCGAAACGAACTCCCATTCGACCACAAGTAAGGGCGCTCAGTTCTGCAGAAACCGGGCCCACTACAGCAGCTAACCAATCAGGAAAAACGTGAAACGTGCTGCACGTCCATTGGATCCGCACACCTAAGTTCTAGCAATAACCTCAAGCTGTGCGACCGAAGCTAGCAGCACTTGGAGCTTTAATCAGAGCGACTCCCCAAGCAAGGGCGAATTCGAATACAGCTTTCACTGTCCTCACTAAATAACTTGGTAACAACCCAGATAGTATGTAACCATCCCCACACTATCATCAATACTAAACAACTTGGTACAACTGAGATACTGTGTAACAGTCCC
The DNA here is from genome assembly GCF_023864275.1 of Schistocerca cancellata. Classification (NCBI taxonomy): domain Eukaryota; kingdom Metazoa; phylum Arthropoda; class Insecta; order Orthoptera; family Acrididae; genus Schistocerca; species Schistocerca cancellata. The sequence continues at coordinate 200,470,692 of NC_064631.1, read as the reverse complement.
AGTTTGGTAACAACATAAAGCACGTAACCATTCACACACTACCACTTTGAGCTCTACACGTCCACTATAAACAACTGAAAAACTCACTGTTCCCCAGCTTTGTGATGCACAATGACACTGGGCAACGGAAGTCTTGGAATAGTATCAGGATCAGTGGCTGTGGGTTCTCTTCACTTACGAGTGCAGGATTTATTTCAACTCTGATCATCGACTTACATAAATGTGAAGACGCCCAGGTAGCAATGCACGTTACAGGCATGCAGTATCACAGGCTCATCAAAGTGATGGGTCACGCATGTTTGAGGCCAATATCATGATTGAATACTGGACGCTTCTCTTCGCTACCGAGGGTCATTTGAGGACTGTGTAGTGTGAGGACAGCATGACCTGTCGTCAGCGTGGACCGCCATCGAAAATAACTAGAGTCTTGTGCCCGAACACCCCCACCACTTTCTGAACAGCAGGCCAAGAAGGATACAATCGCACATAAACCAGGCATTCTGCCCGAGGGAATCACACTGACTGTCTAGCGAACAAAGATATTTTGTTGTAATTTTTTTTTCATTAAGTCGTCATCCCATGATTCTACAACCACATTAGATCACGCTGGTCTACAGAAGATTGAGTTCATAAGCTTGGGTCATATAACATTCTTTCACTGTTGTCTGGTGACACTTTTTGTGTGATTCCGGGCTGGAAGGATACAACAACTGAATTTGGGATCCAAGTACTTTATAGTTCGTGGGATGCTGCTACGGAGTGTTCGATGTTACCCAGTAGTAGATCGAAATTTCACAAATGTGAATAGATATGCAATATCGAAGTAACTACACATACTTTGATTATTCTTTTCTTCTTAAAGTACAGTAAACGTTTCTTTAGTTTAGTAAAGCTTATTATTACTCTGATCGCCTATAATCTACGTTCACACGCGTTCGCAGATATGAGTCAAAACATTTTCGAACAGTTTGCATACAGGAAGTACGTGACTGAAAAAGTATATCTGTGAAACAAACTCTGCAGTTTCTGGTTAAAATTATACCAAAATAGACACGTGTAGAGTTCCAACTTCAAATGGAAATTTTATGAAGTATCAACTGCATAAAATGGCCTTTTACGATAGCAAAATCTGCAGCAGTATATGCACTTTAGGAGCATTTATCTCTGTTCATATAACGAGTCTGATTAGGAATCGCAAGTGTAAGAGTTTACGTGAAATCTGTTTATTTGAAACGTGAAGCAAATGTAAGCCATATTGTTTGTTCCAGGCCAACGTTTCGGCGGAATATATTTCTTTAACCGACCGGGTCTGGTGATAGTGGACCCAGATCTGATCCGTACAATTCTCGTCAAGGACTTCTGGACCTTCCAGGACAGAGGAGTGAAGACGGACGAAAATGAACCTCTGAACGGCCACCTTTTCCTACTTGGCGGGAACAAATGGAGGAGGCTACGTGTGAAGCTGACGCCCACGTTCACTTCTGGCAAGATGAAGATGGTGTTTCAGGTGAGGTGGCTCGCTCACTACTTTCAACACACGGCGACCTCTTCGCCTAATTTTGCAGTATGCAGAATTGGTCCTAGACTTGCGGAGCACGTTGCGGACTTTCGGCCTGTAGCTTAATGCTCTGTTGTCCCAAGGGTCTGCTTCTGGCTTTAGGGTGTGAGCAGCTACGCACAAGTAACTCAGAAACATCTCAATGAGTGAATGAGGTGGTGCAGCGGTTTCTGGAGTGCTTCCAGGAGACAGCGATTCAAATCCCTATTCAGACCACCCAGATTCCGATTTCCAGTGGTTTCCCCAAAACTTTTTTTCCTTTAAAACCCACATCTGGAGCTTGTGTTCCACTGCGAAAGAGCACGTCATCAGACCTTGCCGTCTTTACGGTCCCGTCCATCTAAAAAGGTGTTATATTGAACGAGACCTTATTGTAAGTTCCAAGGAAAATGTCTGTTTTTTTAAATGCTGTTTGCTATGTTTTACGATTACTGAAAACGTTCGTAATGTGCTAGTCCCTACTCCTGAAGTGTGTGTAATCTAATTGTGTAACGGAACTTCCACCAACGGCGATGGTTGAGGGATTGACAGTTTAACGACAAGCAGGTCGTTTTAGACGCAGATTCGTTACGAAATTTCAGTCGCACAATTCACGTAAGTATTCAAATAATCCTTTTGTGACCCTGAAACTAAATCAGCAATAACATAACATTATTATAAATATACTGTTTTAATATCAAGGTCTGGAATGTTGTAGGCAAACTAGCGTGAGCTTCCGACAGTCCCCCTAATTAGCTTTCTCTGTTGGAGCACAGATCTACGGATACTGGATTTCATTCTGGAGAGCTATGGTTGTTTGCAGCACGCACTCAAACCAACTCTAAGCTCCAACTCCACCTCCAGCTCCTTATGGGAGTAGGCGGGCTACCGTGTCACAAAATTCTGTTCATCCAAGATGTTTTGCCCTGTTATTCAATTTCAAGATTTAGATTAGATTGATGTAACTCTAAAATTACTTTGGTTGGTTTCAAAGAGTTTCACAATTCTTGTATCTTTCTTAGAGGTGGGGGAAACCTCTTTAAAATCTCATCTAGGATTGGATAGCTGGTGCTTTCATGTTTCATGTGTGATGTACAGTTTTATTCAGGTCTTACTCTATCGCGTCTGATTCGTTGTCTTTTCTTTTCTGTAGAGGAATGCACAGGTACTTAGGCCCTAGCAGGTTGGTGTCCAGTCTATGGAATCCTATTTTTGCTGCAAATTTTGTGTGTTTTTTGCTTTGTGTATTTTTTGGCCTTCTTGTATCTGTCCCATAGCGGAGAAACGCGCCTCCCTCTATGCAGGTGCCATATGTGTGGCTGTTCATGTGTACGGGCTTTGCGTGCTCTGTTGCAGGTTTTATGGACGGTTATGGATTAGTGTTCCCTAGGGTACTTCGCTTGTTCTACAACGGTGATCAACCTTATCAAACCGAGTCTGTTCTCCACTCTGCGGTTTACTTGTTCTGCGTAAGAGGCATGTGATGGAATAACGTGCCTCGTCATTCCCAGTTACTTTGTCCTGCCTACAGAAATAAAAAAGTTTGTATCCTTATAATGAATTCCTTGGAAACTCCTACTTGTGGTAAAACATACTTGTTAACCATTTGTTAGGAGCCACTGTTTTAGGCCTTTCGTGGAGTACAGTTGTAATTAACTCGGCCACCCGTGCTGGGATTCCGTGTTTTACGTGACAGAGCCAGCTGGGCTGGCCGAGCGGTTCTAGGCGCTACAGTGTGGAACCGCGCGACCGCTACGGTCGCAGGTTCGAGTCCTGCCTCGCGCATGGATGTGTGTGATGTCCTCGGCAGTTAAGTCCCATAGTGCTCAGAGCCATTTGAACCATTTTTTAAAATTTTTTTTACGTGAGAGAGACTTGAGAGCTACTAGTACATATTGTCGAACGCCCTCTATTTGTAAGTCAAGTGGTGAGGTGCCGTCACTGAGATTGAGTCCCTTGACTTATGGTTGGTGATGTGGATTATGTCGTCAAATGTAGCTTGTTTCTTCTTTGATCATTTTAACTGATGAAAGGCTACAATTTAAAAATACGGCAAATGAAGTAGGCGAAAGGAAATACAAACGTCTAAGAAATTGACAGGAAGTGTAAATTTGCTAAGCGGGAATGGCTACATGACCAATGTAAGGATTTAGAAGCATACCTCACTAGGGCAAAGACACATACCGTCTACAGGAAAATTAAAGAGACCTTTGAGGAATAGAGAAGCATTTGTATAAATATCAGGAGCTCAGATGATAAACAGGTCCTAAGCAAAGAAGGGAAAGCTGAAAGATGGAAGCAGTTTATACAGGGTCTACACAAGGGAAATGAAATTGAAAGCAATGTTATTGCAAGGAAAGTGGACGTACACTGCGAGAAGAATTTTAGAAAGCTCTGAAAGACGTCAGTCTAAAACAGGCCCCGGGAGTAGACGATATTCCCTCAGAACTTCTGGAAGAGCCTTCGAAGGCAGAGCCATGACAAAACTCATCCATCTGGTGTGCAAGATATATGAGACAGGCGAAATACCCTTAGAATTCAAGAAAAGTGTTGTAATTCCAATTCCAAAGTAAGCAGTTGCTGATAGATGTGAACATTACTGGACAATCAGTTTAATAAGTCATGGTTGCGTAATATTAACACGAATTCTTCACAAAAGATTGAAAAACTTGTAGAAGCAGATCTCAGGGAAGATCAGTTTGGATTCCGGAGAAATATAGGAACACGCTAGGCAATACCAACTCTGCGACTTACCTTAGAAGATTGCTTAAGGAAAGACAAATCTACGTTTATAGCATCTGTGTACTTGGAGAAGCCATTTGCCAATGTTGACTAGAATACCGTGTTTGAAATTCTGAAGATAGCAGGGGTAAAATACAGAGACCATAAGTCAGTCAGAAGAGTCGAGGGGCATGAAAGGGAAGCAGTAGTTGAGAAGGGAGTGAGTCACTGTTGTAACCTATCCTTGATGCTATTCAATATGTACATTGAACAAGTAGTAAAGGAAACTAAAGAAAAATTAGGAATAGTAATTAAAGTTAAGGGAGAAGATATACAAACTTTCAATTTTGCTGATGTCGGTGTAGCCAAGGGCCTTGCCGCAGTGGTAACACCGGTTCCCATCAGATCACCGAAGTTAAGCGCTGTCGGGCTGGGCTAGTACTTGGATGGGTGACCATCCGGTCTGCCGAGCGATTTTGGCAAGTGGGGTGCACTCATCCCTTGTGAGGCTAACAGGGGAGCTATTTGATTGAAAAATAGCGGCTCCGGTCTCGGAAACTGACATACGGCTGGGAGAGCGGTGTGTTGACCATGTGCCCCTCCACATCCGCATCCAGGGTCCGAGGATGACACTGCGCCGGTCGGTACCGTTGGGTCTTCGTGGCTTGTTCTGGAGGAGGTTAGTTCAGTTTTAGTTTTGATGACATTGTAATTCTGCCAGACACTGCAGAGAACTTGGAAGAGTAGCTAAACGTAATGGACAGTGTCTTGAAAGGAGGACACTAGATGAACATCAATGTTAACGTAATGTACTCGAATCAAGTCCTATGATACTAAGAGAATTGGATTTAGAAGCGAGACATTTAAAATAGTAGATGAGTTTTGCTATTTGGGCAACAGAATAACTGATGATGGCTGAAGTGGAGAGGATATAAAATGTAGACTGGCAACGGCAAGAAAAGTGTTTCTGAAGAAGAGAAATTTGTTAACATAGAATACAGATTTAAGTGTCAGGAAGTTTTTCCTGGAGGTATTTAGCGGGAGTGTAGCCGTGTATGGAAGTGAAACATGGACAATAAACAGTATGGAGTAAAAGAGAATAGAAGATTCCGAAATGTGGTGCTACAGAAGAAAGTTGTAATTTAGGTGGGTAGATCACGTAAGTAATGAGGAGGTACTGAATGGAATTTGGGAGACAAGAAATTTGTGGCCCAACTTTGTTCAAAAGAAGGTATCGGTTGATAGGACACATTCTGGGATATGCAAGGGATCACTAGTTAAGTATTGGTGGGAGGTGTGGGTGATAAAAAATCGTAGAGGGGGACAAAGAGATGAATACAGTAAGAAGATTCAGAAAGATGTAGGTTGCAGTGGCTATTCGGAGATGAAGAGGCTCGCACAAGGTACAGTAGCGTGGAGAGCTGCATCAAACTAGTCTTCAGACTGAAGACCAGAACACCAAAAATAACGATTCCTTTTAGGTTTATATTTGTATTAGGTTAGTGTTTACGATTCACAATTGAATTGTTAGTTATTTCATTGGTCGATACTGCCTTGCACCACGTACTAACTGTTTCTGTAGTACTGCACGCCAAGGAGTTACTTAAAGCTGAGTGCGGACAAAAAGGGCAACATGGGCAACAAATTCCTCAGAAGCTACATTCGGCTAAAAACTGGCTGCGAAAGGGGGGTGTCATGTTCTGCAGGGGTGGGCAGTTACTGCCGTGAGAGAGAGCAGAGCGAGGAGGCGGTAGTTTACAATGCTGGAGGCCAAAGAACCCTTGTACAATGGGCAGTGCAGAGAGATTGAACTCTGGTAGCCCGAAAAATATTTCGGAACCTCGTACCTGGATGAAGAGTGCTGGGGGCAGAACATGGAGAAAAAGACATCCTTCTAGTGTAAGGAATACTTGCAATCACAGGCGATGATCGCAAGCTGACGTCCGAGGAATCTTCTCACGGGAAGTGCCAGAGCACATTGCCCACTGGAAACCACAGATGCGTATTTGATTGGAAGTTTCAAAAATGTAGGAGGAGAAACTACCACAAAGTCTTCTGAAAGGAGTATGAGCTCCAGGCGACAGGCTGATACGTGGTCTATGTTGTGGGAGGTAATGTTTTGTAACAGCTGCTTGGATTCGGAGGAGGAGGAGGAGGGGAGATTAGTGTCTAGCGTCCTGTTGACTATTAGGTTATTAGAGATGGAGCACGAGTTCAGATTAGGGAAGGGTGGAGAAGAAAAGCGGCCATGCGCTTTCGAAAAAACCATCCCGGCATTTGCCTTAAGCGATGCAGGGAAATCACGAAAAACCTGTACCAGGATGGCTGGGCACAGGGTTGAACCATCGTCCTCCGGAATGCGCGTCTGTTGTGCTAATCACTGCGCTACCCCACTCCTCGCCTGACTGCAAACATAGGCACCGCATGTCCAGGAGGGAGCATGGACACACTTCGCTGCAGGGGTCGTACGAAGACACTTTCTCGCACGGTGGACCTAGAGACTTCGCTGGCGAGAGCCACAGAGGAGAATCTGCTGGTCAGATTTGGAGAAATTTTGATTTAGCCACAAATAATGTCTGAAGTCGTTTCTCTGTGACCACAGTTGTTATTTTGTTTTCTCGAGCAACGACTCTTCACCTTACTGTGGGGTCTGACACACCTTGAAGTGTTTCCTCATGGATGAATACCCGAATTTCTGTTCCTGACTAGTCAACAAACAGAAATTTTGACTCGTATTCTTTCTTGTACTGAAGTAATTTCAGCCCTAGGAGGTTGCAGACTGCATACTGCGTCCACAGTGTAGGCAGAGAATTACGGTACGCCGCATTGTCTGCACTGTGGCCAACGCACCCACGGGAAGATCATTGGTGCTGTATAAACGCTAGCAAATGAAATAAAACCGAAACTCATTGTTTCGTTATTCGTTTTATGTAAGTCCCTAGGTGTAGGCTGTCGATGGCAGGGTCGTTTTAATCATTTACAGGTGTGAGGATTCAGCTGCAGAGACAACATTAGCAAGCCACATATACACACTGTATGTTACAAAAAAAAACAAAAAAAACAAAAAAACATGGGGGTTTACACACTTATGGACAGCAGGTGGAAAAAAGGGGCTGTACTGTGCAGGAATTACCCTTCTAGTGACTGTCCCGCCACCGACAGTTAGAGAAAAGTGTGCTTACTTGCAACTGTCTACATCTACGTCTACTTCTTCATGGTTACTCTGCAATTCACAATTAAGTGCCTGGTAGAGGGTTCATCGAACCATTTTGATACTGCTTCTCTAGCATTCCACTCTCGAATGGCGCGTGGGAAAAAGGAACACCTAAATCTTTCCGTTCGAGCTCTGATTTCTCTTATTTTATTGTGATCGTCATTTCTCCCTACGCAGGTGGGTGTCAACAAAATATTTTCGCATTCGGAAGAGAAAGATGGTGATTGAAATTTCGTAAATAGGTCTCGCCGCAAAGAAAACCGCTTTTGTTTCAGTGACTGCCACCCCTATTCGCGTATCGTATCAATGACACTGTCACCCCTCTTGCGCGATAAAACGAAACGATCTGCCCTTCTTTACACTTTTGCGATTTCCTCCGTCAATTCTACTTGGCAAGGATCCCACACCTCGCAGAAATATTCCAGCAGAGGACGCACAAGTGTAATGTAGGCTGTCTCTTTAGTGGGTTAGTCGCGTCTACTAAGTGTTCTGCCAACAAAGCGCAGTCTTTGTTTCGCCTTCCCCACAATATTATCTATGTGGTCTTTCCAATTTAAGTTGCTCGTAATTGTAATTCCTAGGTATTTAGTCAAATTGACAGCCCTTAGATTTGTGCGATTTATAGTATACCCAACATTTATCGGATTTCTTTTAGTACCTATGTGTATGACCTCGCACTTTCTTCAATCAAAGAGTCAAAAGGCACATCACGAACGATGGGAAAAGATAAAGATAAAACAATGTGGAACTCCTCTAGAATGATGATATGAAAACAGCTTGCACTGTTGGGCCAAACCGTTGTAATAACGGGTTGGTCGACTTTTAGAACGCAATACATCACCGATTTTGCGTGGCTTGTTGTGACAAGCCCTCATTAGGTTTCTAGAGGCACGCGGTAACAGACGCCTACACACAGGTCACGCGGTCCCCGTACGTAATAGGTCAGTGGTCTGAGGACGCAGATAGTTTACGACACCCCAAATGTATGTCATCAGTTTCAGATCAGGCTAATTTGGAGGACAAGACAACAACATGAATTCACCATCATGCTCCTCTAACCAGTTCAGTACGATTCTGGCCTTCTTACACAGACAGATATCCTGCTGGAAGATGCTATAGCCATCGGGAAATACACCAGCTATGAAGGGATGCAAGTGGTCCTCACCAATGTTGACATAGTCTACAGCTGTCTCGCTGTTTTCGGTTACTGCCGAAAGTCCTACGGAGGCCCAGGTGAATGTCTCACGTAGCATAAAAATGACGTTATCAGGCTGCGATCCATGGCGCCCTTCATGTTTGGTGCAGCTGTTCACTTGGATGGTGGCGTTTCCAATCACGACCATCAATCTGGTGTAATACGAAACGTGATTCATCTGACCGCGCGATACGTTTCCATTGAGTCACGTCGCAATATGCATGATGACGTGTCCACTAACAACGTAACTGACGATGTGGTTGGGTAAACATAGACAGACGTCGGAGTTGTTTGATACAGAGCCCTGCGTTCAGCAAGTGTTCCAAACAATGTACTTTGTCGCTAGAGATACCAAAGATCGCCGCCTGCCGTGTTTTGTAGAGAAGGCAAAAACAGCCGTCATCCACGTTCTGCGATGAGGCTTGGGCGTCCAACGCCTTGTCACCTCCAACCACTTTCCGTGACGGTCACGACGGAGTAGCTCAATGTGCCGACTAGCCGTTTCCTCGAAGTTCGTTCCCAGGCGGAGGAGGCGAAGCAGTCTTCCCTTTGTCAAAGTCTCTTATGTAAGTCGATTTCCCCATTCGCGGCCCTTATCACCACTAGGGTGATTCCTCACTTGTCACTGCCCAGTTTATATAATTTTCTTATTACAACATGTCCCCACAGGGTCACCATGCACCTGTCGGTCTCGTTCTGGAAAGTGGTCATAAGGCTTTGGCTCAATTCGTGTACGTACTCAGCTGTTTCTGCTAATGAAGTCGCAGGTGTCTATGGCACTTTAAACGAGGAGGGTGACAGCAAGTTATGTTTTCGGTACGGGGAAGGTCTAAAGACAGTAGCGAACTGTAGACCCTCACAACCGAATCGTGGATCCGTGACTGCAGGTAGTTCACACCCTGCTGCAGGTGCAACATTAATTCGCGTGACTTTTGATTTTGTGCAGGTGGGTACCACGCGAACCACGACCAGTCTGATGTCAAGAAAAAATTCAAATGCTCTCCTGTCTGTACCTGAAATGTCCCATTCACTTCGGTACAGTTGTAAAATGCTGTTTTGCACAGTACCCCAGGTGCGATCCGCCCAACTGTTGGTGACGAAAAGCTTGACATAGTTACTACAGTGATGCGCTTTCGGCCTTGCAGACGCTAGCGGACTGCGGCCGCGAGATGGGGGAGGTGCTGGAGCAGCCCGCGTCCCGCGGGGAGGTGGTCGAGATGCGCGAGCTGAGTGCGCGCTTCGCCACTGACGTCATCGCGTCCGTCGCGTTCGGCGTCGAGGTGAACTGCCAGCGCAACCCGGAGGCGGCGTTCAGGCAGTGGGGCCGCCGCTTCTTCCAGCAAAACTTCCGCAACACGGTCAACTCCGTCCTCATGGCCATCAACCCCAAGCTCCTCACCCTCTTAAGGTAAGCACTGGAGTGCTGCAACGGTGTGTGTTTGAGCGGGTACGACGCGGCTGCGCCTGCTGAAGGGCAGACCTAGCCGTTAGTTGCCGGTCTCACATGACTGCTTGACCGTCCCACACTCTCTTCATGTCTGTTGTCCGGACTCCGGATATGCGAATTACCGAGCACGACCACTCTTTGCTGACGTCACGCCTCGCCTCGTCGCATAGTGTTGCACAAATTCAAGGCCATTCTTTCTCTCTCTCTCTCTCTCTCTCTGTCCACCCTTCCTCCCCATTCTTTCTTCTCTTTTTCTCCACCCTTTTATTTCCTTTCTCTCTCTCTCTCTCTCTCTCTCTCTCTCCCCCCTTTCTTTCTTCTCTCTGCCTCTCTCCTTCACTCTCCTCCTTCTTTATTTTTTTCTCTCCCTTCCTCCCTTTTCATTCTTCTCTCTCTCTCTCTCTCTCTCTCCCCATCCTTCCTCCCCTTTTTTTCTTCTCTCTTCCCTCCCTCCCTCTTCCTTCCACCCCTTTATTTCTTCTGTCTCTTGTGTCCTTCTCTCTCTCCACTTTCTTCTCCTTTCTTTCTTTTCTCTTTCTCTCTCTCTCTCCCCCCCTCTCTCTCTCTCTCCCTGAATCTCTCCCATTCTCCTTTCCTCTCTTTTCTTTCTCTCTCTCTGTGTCTCTCTCTTCCCCCTTCTTTACATTTCATTCTCTTTCTCTCTCTCTCTCTCTCCCAGTCTCCCTTCCTCCCTTTCCTTTCTTCTTTCTCTCTCTCTATCTATCTCTCCACCCTTCCTCCCCATTCTTTCTTCTCCATCCCTTTGTCTCTCTCTCCTCCCCCCCCCCTCTCTCTCTCACTCTCTCTCTCTCTCTTTTAACATAAATGCAATGTTTCCAAGAGCTCATTGTGGACAGGGCCATCCAACGAGCTCACGATTCTGACGATCTAACGCGCCAAATGGAAAAAAAATTTGGCACAGTAGTCCTCAGGTGGACGTTAAGCAACTCTATTAATCAATGACAATCGGAATAACGGCTTGCACAAGTGCCAGAGGTGTGCCAACGCGTTATTGACTTGCCCAATTTATGAAGCTATTTTATTTTATTTTTATTTTAAAATTTATTTCGTGATACTTACAAGCTACAGCTATAAAGTCACGAAATGATACTATTAATAGGTTATGTTAGTGTGGTCAATAGTTTCTCGCTTGAACGTAGATGAGAAATAGTTGCATCAACAAATGATCAGTCAAACTAAAACAAGATGACCATGCGTAGAAAGAAGATTCTATAGTAATAGGAAACGACAGGTACTTTATTTCAGTTTCTGTAGTAATGTGTGCCAACAATTTTAATCTTGGCACAGTTGAGGGCTCCTTTAATCCATACGGACACAGACTCTGACTCATTTATTTTACAATGATTCCTCGTGCTGAGAACCAGCGGCATAGTAGACATATAATAAGGTGTACCTCTATCTCTGTTATAGACTTCACATACCTGAAATGTCCGATAAGCAATAACTTCTCGACTGTTAAAAGTCTTCAGCCTGGTACGTGTCTACTTTAGGACCACGGACTACAGCCACAGTAACCCAACCATTACCATGTCCATTAGCGTCTGCGTTCGTAAGCGTGAAATTCGATACGCATCCGCAAAAGGCTTCAGTTCCTATAGTAAGTATAGCTCCATATCCTACAGCTGCAACACACTTAATATATATCTTCGATAAAATAATATACTACGCTTATCTCCGATACTTAAGAATATAACGTTAAAGGAGGCCAGCACGGCTAAAATTTACTTCGGCGGTTGCGTAAGGCGCGTTGCGGTTAGGTAAGGAAGTGCGGCGTAAGTGACGTTTCTCTTAAGACGGCGTCAGTCGTGGAGCAGCCACACTTGCAGCGCCATAGCCACAGACTGGTGATACTGGGCTGTTATAGGAGGAGAAGGCGTTCGCGCCTTACAGTAAGTAGAGCTACTGATAATATTGCTATTAGAGTAGAATGGAGTGGCGGCCCAAGTGATTTTGCATGGCCCTACGGTTTTTTTGCGTATTGAATTTCACGCAGACGCTAAGAGATATGGTAATGGTTTGGTTACTGTGGCTGTAGTCCGTGGTCCTATAGCAGACACTGTAGCAGGGCTGGAGACTTTTAACAGTCGATAAATTATTGCCTATCGGACATTTCAGATACGTAAAGTCTATAACAGAGATAGAGGTACATCTTATTATATGTCTACAATGCCGTTGGTTCTCAGGACGAGGAATCATCGTAAAATAAGCGAGTCAGATTCTATGTCCGTACAGCTTAATGTAGCTCTTAATTGTGCCAAGACTAAAGTTGCTGATGATGTCACACATTATTAGAGAAACTGAAATAAAGTACCTATCCTTTCATTACCTCCCGTGAGATGCAGAAGCATCGACACAGACTGAGCGTGCCACGATCGACAGATAAGACTGTAGTGTAGAAACAGATGGACGTGTAGTGCATTACTGACAATGTAGAATGCATGGTAGTTATCTGTCTGTCCACTGACAACCTGTTTGAAGGTATTACCTGTAATGAAAGTTTTCTTCTCCTTCCGCACCCTTTCAAAATAGTGCAACGTGGGGAAGCTCTTGTGGCTGTGCTTTATTTTCTTTACTGACCGATTGGAAAAGGTAGTTGTTCCTGGAACCCTGTCTTAAATGCGATTTATTGTTTTCTCTTTTGCCCCTACCGTTTGCCTGTACTGCAACGCCACTGCATACAATGACACGTGCCAGGTTATGCACAACTTTCCCTGCACATGTGGTGCCACGCTAGGTTGAAAAGAGATAGCAACGAGAACGTTCCAGCTGCACAGCAAGTTGGCAGTCGACTGGGGCGGCCACCCTTTCGGAACATAGTGATGGACTGGACCAGTGCTCACGAAGAGGGTGCGTTTCTTCGTCAGTGCCGTGTTGTATCCGACGAGCCCTGCCGACAGGGCACTGTCACTGCACAAATGTTCTTCTGATAGAGTCTTTCTCAGGCCATCCTGTGTAATCTACTGACAGCTTCGATTAAATTTTGCAGCTGAAATGTAACTATATTACTGTAAATGAAACACTAAAACTACAGGCTGACAATTACTGAACAACATGAAAAAAAAACGTAAATTAGTTACAAACTACGGCGTGCATACACTTTATTCGAGCTCCCCCCGTCGGAGGTTCGAGTCCTCCCTCGGGCATGGGTATGTGTGTCGTCCATAGCGTAAGTTAGTTTAAGTTAGATTAAATACTGTGTAAGCTTAGTGACCGATGACCTCAGCAGTTTGGTCCCATAATACCTTACCAGAAATTTCCAAATTTTACACTTTATTCGACAGATAAACGTCACTACAGATATTCAGATTTCGGTCATGACATGTTCGATATGGCTGCCATAATTGGCGATGATGTGGCGCAGACGAATAGCGAAATTCTGTATGACCCGCTGAAGTGTCGGAACATCTATGCTGTCGATGACCTCCTGCATGGCTGTTTTCAGCTCGGTATTCTTTTTGCGGTTATTGCTTTTTTTTTTTTTTTTTTTACTAAGAGGTAGAAAAGTGCCAAGGCAAGAGCCAAGGGAAAAAAACCTCTGCGATAGTTAGGTCGGGTGGTAAGAGCAGTAGCGGTTGTCTTGCTGCCTGCGATAGGTCGTGCAAGGATAGGCTTTGTTAGTAGTGGGTATCATGCATGTCGATACCTTGACGTTGTGCGTTTGTGCAGCTCGGCGGCTGGCGCTGGGTGCTGGTACAGAGTCCTCGTTCAGCGTCAGCAACCTGCAGCAGTTAGGTTTGTTATCGATCTTGTGTCCGATAGGTCATATACCAGAAGCACAGTGTGAGGGAATGTTGGCAGATTGTTTGTGCGTCAGTGGGCGAGCTCGTCGGTGTCCCTGCTGTGGCCTGTTGGTCGGCTCTAATAGCAGCTGGTAGTTGCCAGTCAATGTTGCTGATATGCAGGGGCTTACCGACGTTTATCGCTGTTTGCGTATGTCAGTTTACCATAGGTGGCTATGCCCTAGCTAGCAGTGTCTTTGGCCGCTTGTGCTTCCACCTGTGGTTGTGATCGTAGTTTCCCAGAGTGAGGATGAAAGGATTGTTCGAGTGTCTCGAGTTCCTGCATAGTCGTGTGGCGTGTTTTTTGAATACTTCCTTGAGGGTATCAAGGCGGTATTCATGGTGAAGATCCACGGTGCGTGTGTAGCGTGGAGCGTCGCTAATGATTCGTAGCACCTTGTTCTGTATGATCTGCAGGCGGCGCAGTGTAGGAGCTGCATATCCCCAGACGGGAGCTGCGTACGTCATCAGAGGTCTAATCAGTTCATGTATATGGACCTCGACACCCTCCAATTCAGTGTGCTTTTCCTGTTGAGCATTGGGTAGAGCTGTTTGAGCCTCGCGTGCGCTCGGTTAAGGGGGTTATTGCTGTACATCTTGTCTTTAATATAGCCCTACAAAAAGGAGTCGCACGTGTTCACGTCCGGAGAATATGGCGGCCAATCGAGGCCCAAGCCAGTGGCCTCTGGGTACCCAAGAGCCAGAATGTGGTCCCAAAAGTGCTCCTCCAGGACATCAAACAGTCTCCTGCTTCGATGGGTTCGAGCTCGGTCTTGCATGACCCATATTTTGTCGAAATCAGGTTCACAGTGGACAATGGGCATGAAATCCCACGTACCGTTCGGTACTCACCGTGCCATCAAGGAATATCGTACCGATTATTCGGTGACTGGACACTGCACACCACACAGTCCCCCGTTAAGGGTGAAGAGATTTCTCGATCGCGAAATGCGGATTCTCAATCCTCCAAATGCGCCAATTTTGCTTATTGACGAGCCCATCAAAATGAAAGTGGGCTTCGTCGCTAAACAAACCACACTAATTCCCATCATGCCCGACGGCCAACCGTGGAGCTTGAACATCCTAACGCAAACCGTTCAGAAGTTATGACGATTTGATTTCGCATAGTTGAATAAGTGTTACCTTGTATGTCGATGTTGCAAATTATGGAAAACGATGTGGAGCTCCAGAGACTTTTTTTTAACTCTTTAATTTCTAGCACCGCGGTAAGAACAATTGTAGGCCAGTAAAGACAAATTTCTTTGTGCTTCCTGCAGTCCCAAGAGCAACTTGACGGAGGTGTCGCACTACTTCCGCAAGATGGTGAGCGACACGGTCAAGTACAGGGAGGACAACGGCGTCACGAGAAACGACTTCATGCACCTGCTGATCCAGCTGAAGAATGAGGGTTGCATCGACAGCGACCGGCCGGGAGCTAACAAGCAGAAGGACGAGGACGACAAGTGGAGTGAGTGCTTTTTTTTTCCTTTTTTTTTGTCCTCAACTGTGCCTGCTAGCGCTCCAGTTGTACAAAACAGGAGTGAGTTTCAGAGTACAGGAGTTTCCACAGAAGAGACTCTTGATAAAAAATAAGTTGTGGCTAAAGTACGTCGCTCCCGTATTACAAAAGTTATACTTGATTAATATATTAGACACTGATACTTTTTAGAAACCTCCCATTCTGAAGTCTTTTGGAGTGTTACAAGGGTAGGTCGGCAAACAATCCATCTTCCTTGCTATGTAAAAGAGTAGATAAAGATCAATCAAGTACCGTACCACTTAGTTTACTTAATACACTCCTGGAAATTGAAATAAAAACACCGTGAATTCATTGTCCCAGGAAGGGGAAACTTTATTGACACATTCCTGGGGTCAGATACATCACATGATCACACTGACAGAACCACAGGCACATAGACACAGGCAACAGAGCATGCACAATGTCGGCACTAGTACAGTGTATATCCACCTTTCGCAGCAATGCAGGCTGCTATTCTCCCATGGAGACGATCGTAGAGATGCTGGATGTAGTCCTGTGGAACGGCTTGCCATGCCATTTCCACCTGGCGCCTCAGTTGGACCAGCGTTCGTGCTGGACGTGCAGACCGCGTGAGACGACGCTTCATCCAGTCCCAAACATGCTCAATGGGGGACAGATCCGGAGATCTTGCTGGCCAGGGTAGTTGACTTACACCTTCTAGAGCACGTTGGGTGGCACGGGATACATGCGGACGTGCATTGTCCTGTTGGAACAGCAAGTTCCCTTGCCGGTCTAGGAATGGTAGAACGATGGGTTCGATGACGATTTGGATGTACCGTGCACTATTCAGTGTCCCCTCGACGATCACCAGTGGTGTACGGCCAGTGTAGGAGATCGCTCCCCACACCATGATGCCGGGTGTTGGCCCTGTGTGCCTCGGTCGTATGCAGTCCTGATTGTGGCGCTCACCTGCACGGCGCCAAACACGCATACGACCATCATTGGCACCAAGGCAGAAGCGACTCTCATCGCTGAAGACGACACGTCTCCATTCGTCCCTCCATTCACGCCTGTCGCGACACCACTGGAGGCGGGCTGCACGATGTTGGGGCGTGAGCGGAAGACGGCCTAACGGTGTGCGGGACCGTAGCCCAGCTTCATGGAGACGGTTGCGAATGGTCCTCGCCGATACCCCAGGAGCAACAGTGTCCCTAATTTGTTGGGAAGTGGCGGTGCGGTCCCCTACGGCACTGCGTAGGATCCTACGGTCTTGGCGTGCATCCGTGCGTCGCTGCGGTCCGGTCCCAGGTCGACGGGCACGTGCACCTTCCGCCGACCACTGGCGACAACATCGATGTACTGTGGAGACCTCACGCCCCACGTGTTGAGCAATTCGGCGGTACGTCCACCTGGCCTCCCGCATGCCCACTATACGCCCTCGCTCAAAGTCCGTCAACTGCACATACGGTTCACGTCCACGCTGTCGCGGCATGCTACCAGTGTTAAAGACTGCGATGGAGCTCCGTATGCCACGGCAAACTGGCTGACACTGACGGCGGCGGTGCACAAATGCTGCGCAGCTAGCGCCATTCGACGGCCAACACCGCGGTTCCTGGTGTGTCCGCTGTGCCGTGCGTGTGATCATTGCTTGTACAGCCCTCTCGCAGTGTCCGGAGCAAGTATGGTGGGTCTGACACACCGGTGTCAATGTGTTCTTTTTTCCATTTCCAGGAGTGTATATGTTCTTATTTCGGTCCACGTTATGCGCAGCTTCCTGCGCCAGCACCAGTGCCCTAAGGGTCCATGTTTCCCAATCATAAAAGAAGACAGAAAACACGAGTCTTTCAACAAGCCGGACCTCTGTGTTGTTTGTTATTGCATTGTTCTGTCAGGTCTTGGTGAGCTTCTTTCTTGCAACTCGCTCTAGTGTGATCCCTCTTCCTATCTCATCTTCTCAGCTTCCATGTGTCACAAATGGCTGGCCCAAGGAAGATGAAAGAACGCACAAGTTTCAGTTTCTTTAATCGAGTTGAACCTCCGCTCCTCAGTCAATTATCATTATTTTGGGCTTTTGGAGATCGAAGTCCAGTCCATATGATAGACTAATGTCCTTTAACGTTTGTTAGTAGCTCAGCTAGTTCATCTTCCCTGGCCCCTAAAAGCACGGCGTCATCAACAAATTTTCGGTTATTAATAGTTCTGCCACCAACTGAGATACCTTACAGTCCAACCATCAAGAGCAGTCGCAATGACAAGTTCTGCGGAACTGTCGAACACTGTTGTTGTATAGGTGTTAACAAAAGTCTTCACAACAGATTAAAGTGATCAGCAATTGTTGAATTCTAAATGCCTCCTGTGATGTATGGCGCGGAAAAACGCGAATAACCCCGTAGCCGCCCAGATAAAGATAGATAAGCATCCTAGAAAGCCATCGTTAGGTACACGGAACTGCTAAAATCAGCCTCTGCAGAACATTGTCTGCAGACTACAAAAACACCGAGATTCTCATTAAGGCGTCCCCTTCCTGGCCTCACCACACGGTCCGCAACGCTGATGATTTAATCTGACACAACTCGAGAAATACGCGGAATTTGGCATTGACGGTGTTACTCAGATCCAAGAGTGCCATATCCATAAAACTGCTGTCCAATATCCTTGACATGCATTTTTTGTAGAATCTTAGTGCATATTCTCAGCTCGTGTATATCCTGAGCAAAATAGAAAAGACGCACTACAAAGGAATTATCCGAATCAGACTGAAATAGGTAGATATGACGTACATGTACAGACAAGCAAATGATTATAATTTCAGAAAAATTGTGTGATTTATTTAAGAGAAATAGCTTTACAAATTGAGCAAGTCAATAAAGAGATGGTTCACCTCTGGTCCTTATGCAAACAGTTATTCGGCTTGGCGTTGATTGACAGGGCTGGCGGATGCCCTCCTGAGAGATATGGTAAAAATTCTGCCCAACTGGCGCGTTATAAAATCTGGAAAGGAAAATCCTTAGGCTCAATCTAGATATAGTGGGGGCCAGTTAAGTGAAACGGAAATAACATAAGGATTTATAACCAGATGAATATAGAGTAACATCAATAGCAACAGAAAATGGTATAATGAGGATAGGATACGCTATGAATGGAAAAGTAAGGAAGACACTCAGCTACTATCAGCAGTTCAGTGATAGGATCGTTCTCATCAGAATCGACAGAAAACCACACAGACGACGATGATTCACGTATACATGCCGACGTCGCAAGCTGAAGAAGAAGAGACAGAGAAGTACATGAGGATATTGAACGGGTAATTAAGTACGTAAAGCAAGCTGAAAATCTAATAGACATGGGGAATTGGAATGCAGTTGTAGGGGAATGAGTAGAGGAACGGGTTACAGGACAATATGGGCTTGGGACAAGAAATGAGAAAAACTAACTGAGTTCTGCAATAAATTTCAGCTAATAATAGCGAATACCCTATTCAAGAATAATAAGAGGAGGAACTATAATCGGAAAAGTCTGGGAGATACGGTAACATTTCACTTAGATTACATCATGGTCAGACAGATACTCCGAAATCAGATACTGGATTTGTAAGGTGTACCGCCGGCCGGAGTGGCCGTGCGGTTCTAGGCGCTACAGTCTGGAGCCGAGCGACCGCTACGGTCGCAGGTTCGAATCCTGCCTCGGGCATGGATGTGTGTGATGTCCTTAGGTTAGTTAGGTTTAATTAGTTCTAAGTTCTAGGCGACTGATGACCTCCGAAGTTAAGTCGCGCTCAGAGCCATTTGAACCATTTTGTAAGGCGTACCCACGAGCAGATATAGACTCATGTCCAAATTTAGTAGTTATGAAGAGTAGACTGAAGTTTAAAAGAATAGTCAGGAACAATCAATGCATAAAGAAATTGGATACGTAAGTACTAAGGAATTAAAGGTACTATTGAAGATATTGCGATCACTAATAGTTCAGCAGGCACTTCTGCTGAGGAGGAATGGGCGTCTCGAAAAGGGTAATCACAGACGTTGGAAAGAAAAATCATAGACCAAAAACGGTGTTTATGAAGAAACCATAGGTAACAGGAGAAATACTTCAGTTGATTGATGAAAGAAGGAAGTACAAAAATGTTCAGAGAAATTCTTAGAATACAGAAAGACTTGTCACCTAGGAATAAAACAGATCGAAAGCTCAGGGAAGCAAAGGTAAAGTGGCTGCATGAAAAATGTAAAGAAATCGAAAAAGATATGATTGTTGGAAGGACTGACGCAGTATATAGAAAAGTCAATTTAAAGCAAGGGTGGTGACATTAAGAGCGCAGTGGAAATTCCTCTGTTAAATGCAGAGGAGAGAGCAAATAGGTGGAAGGAGTACATTGGAGGCCTCTATTAAGGGGGAGATTTGTCTGGGAGAAGAAACAGCAGTCGGTGTGGAAGAGGTAGGTCACCCAGTATCAAAGACAGAATTTAAAAGAGCTTTGGAAGACTTAAGATCAAAGAAGGGAAACATAACATTAAATCAGAATTTCTAAAATCATTTCAGGAAGCGAAAATAAAACGACTACTCACGTTGGTGTGTGGACTGCATGAGTCTGGCAATATACCATCAGACTTTCGGGAAAAGATCATCTGCACAATTCCGAAGATTGCAAGAGCTGACAAGTGCGAGAATTATCGTACATTTAGCTTAACAGCTCATGCATCCAAGTCACTGACAAGAATAATATACAACAGAATGGAAAAGAAAACTAAGGATGTGATCGATGACGATCACTTTAGCTTTAGCAAAGGTAAAAGGCACCAGAGAAACAATTCTGACGCTGCATTTGATAATGGAAGTAAGTCTAGAGAAAAACCAAGACAAGTTCATAGGATCTGTCGACCTGGAAAAAGCTTTCGACAATGTAAAATAGTGCAAGATGTTTGAAATTCAGAGAAAAAGAGGGGCACGCTTTAGGGAAAAACGGGTAATACACAATATGTACATGAGTCAAGAGGGAACAGTAACAGTTGTCGAGCAAGAACGAAATGCTCGGATTGAAAATGATGTAAACGAGGTATGCTGTTTTTCTTCTCAATTGTTCAATATATACATCGAAGAAGCAATAACGGAAATTAAAGAACAATTCGAGTGTGAAGTTAAAATTCAAGGTGAGGGGATATCAGTGATAAGATTCGCTGATGACATTGTTACTCTCAGTGAAAGTGCAGAAGAATTACAGGACCTTCTGAATGGAATGAACAGTCCAATGAGTACAGAATACGGATTGAGTAAATCGAGAAAGACGAAAGTAATGAGAAGTAGCAGAAACGAGAACAACGAGAAACTTAACATCAGGACTGAGGATCACGAAGTAGATGAAGTTAAGAAATTCTGCTACCTAGGCAGCAACATATCCCACAATCGACAAGAGCAAGGAGGACATAAAAAGCAGACAAGTCCCGTCAAAAAGGACATTCATGGGCAAGAGAAGTCAGCTAGTTTCAAACATGGACGTTAATCTGAGGAACAAATTTGTGAGAATGTATGTTTGAGGCACAGAACTGTATGGTAGTGAAACATGGACTGTGGGAAAAACAGAACAGGACATAATCGAGCCATTTGATATGTAGTGCCACAGAAGAATGTTAAAAATTAGGTGAACTGACAATGAGTGCAATGAGAAATTTCTCCGCAGAATCAGCGAGGAAAGGAGTATATGGAAAAAAAAACTGTAAGGAGGAAGATATACGATTGTAGGACATCTATTAAGACATCATTGAATAACTTCAGTGGTACCAATAGTACTACAGGGAGATGTGCAGGTTTTATACTGCAGGGAAAGATTCTCTTTCTATTCAATGTAGGTAAGATACATTTCACTCTCTCGTATTGTCTGGTTATAACGCTGTTTATTTACTCGGGAAAGCTGGGTCTATTTCTCATCAGATTAGACGTTTTCTGTGTATTATTTCATGAGATCTCTTTTTGTTTTTCTGTACGCAGGATCAGCTAATAGTTGCGGGGCACCTCCGTTGTCGGGTTTGGTGAGCACGGTACGTTTGTCGCTCTTTAGGAAATCAAGACCTTCTCCTTCCCGCACGGATGTGTTGCTCTTGAGCTGTTTCGTTTTCCGTAGAATTCTCAATAGGTCCTGTCTTACTTCTACGTTGAGAAGTGAAAACAAGGATGCATCGATAGCACTGACAATTTCTTCTGCGGGGGATCTCTTAGGTGTGACTGCGAAATTCAGACTTTTGCCCACAACACCGTCAAGCCCCCCCGAAAAGTGGTCCACCACTACTCGTTTTGGATCCAGAATACCGTCTTTCCCGTACACTTTGTACGTCGATTTCCTGAACATCTCGTTTTAGTTCATATATTTTTAACCCAGTAGCCTTGTAGGATGGTTGAACGTTGTTGTGTCCCCTTTATCCAAGTCTTGAGCAGAAAGAATTCTCTCCAGAAAGGAAAATGCAAAGCAATTAAAATAGAGCACCTCTGTGTCGTCTTCTTTCCTGAAGAAGTTCTTCCCTAGTCCTTTTATAGATCGTCAAGGTATCAATTTTCTGAACATGGTGATTAGTTCTAATGAAATTGGCGATAACGTAGTTATCACGACAACAGGAGAAAAGAACCTAATCGCTAAGTAATTTACATCTTGTTTTCCGGAGGTTCTCTTGTCGTCCAAGAACGGTCTAAATGTCTTGCCCATATGAGCGTTATTTGTTCGTCTGCAAGTTTTCGTAGCAGCTCTCATTGAATGGAAAATAATCTAAGCTATCAGACAGCTTCACGTTCCTCTTAAAACTCTTTCTTCTCAATCGACGTTTTGATCTGTCTGTTGGGATGGTTCTTCAGGGTCTTGTGTTGTCTTCGGTTAGCTGAACAGTTTCAAGGACGATTATCGTGTTCACTTATAAACGAAATCGCCATTTCGAACGCCTGTTTGTCGAGAGAAAGGCATCACATTTTTTCAGGTACCTTGTACAAAGGAAGGAACCACAGCTTCAAGTTCAGCACATTTCCCAGGTAACGGTCCCCTGTAGAATTTCCGTGATGAAACGACAACTTGCAGTTTATTCTCCATCGTATTCCTTTTGTCCAAACCACACTTAGGCGTACACTTCACTAAACTGATAATTGCGAGTTTGAAACTAATTTCATAAATGCGCTAAACTTCTAAGTTTGTAGATGATTTTCTTTCAAAGTTACCATACACTGGTTAGGAGTAAGTTCTATACCGTACTCGGAGAAAATTGTGCCTCCACTATCGTGTAACGGAACTATGATCACTATAACAAACATTGCCTCAACGAAAGTTCAACAACAGGAGACAGTTATATCGTTACCTTAATCACAGGAATTTATTTCCAATCATTAGGGATACTGATGATGGGAAAATAATCATGCAGAGAAGATACAGTGTAATTTTTCGCGACTTTTATTCGGGGCAATAGGAGATTTGACAGAAACGAGAATCGTCATTCAAAAGATTTAAATGACAAAAACAAGTGGAAGCATCCAGGAAGAAGTTTGTTTTATCAATGTTTATTGACTGTTATAGAAAGAGTTTACAAAACAAGAGAGGAATGGTTGAATGAATGTACATTTTTTTGGTACTCTTTTGTTTCGACTCATGCGTATGGTATGAAAGGTAATACCAAAATTTGAGTGCTTTGAACCTTAAAACTAAGACGTGTACAGTGCTAATGCTCTCCTACAAATCTTCATTTACCAGTTCTTACACTGAAAACAAAATGATATTAGAAATTATTGCAACGCTGAAATGCCGGTGCAGTAAATTTTTCTGTACACCGTGAGATGCCGGCCGGTGTGACCGTGCGGTTCTAGGCGCTTCAGTCCGGAACTGCGCTGCTGCTGCGGTCGTAGGTTCGAATCCATGCCCGAGGCAGCATTCGAACCTGCGACCGTAGCAGCAGCGCGGTTCCAGACTGTAGCGCCTAGAACCGCTCGGTCAGATGTTAAGTCCCATAGTGCTTAGAGCCATTTGAACCATTTGAACACCGCGAGATAGGTGAGTGAAAGAATCCCGGCGGACTGTTCCAGGACTGTCCATTGATGAAGTCGCTGCCCAGGCGTTCGTCTTCTTCATCGCGGGCTTCGAGACGTCCTCGACTACCATGAGCTTCGCCCTCCACGAACTCGCCCACCATCCGGAGGTCCAAGCGCGTCTGCAGACGGAAATCGACGCAGTTCTGAAGCAACACGGTGGAGAAATCACCTATGAGGCAGTCAATAGCATGCCCTACCTCGAAAAAGTCGTTGCAGGTACGTAGCAATTTCTGTCGCAACATATTTAACTCACATCACGCTGGTCTGCCTTGTAGAAAATACGTGTAGCACTGGTTCTGGTACTTTACACAGGAAAACATTTCTGTAGATTCTTGAACCGTAAGGAAGCAAGGGAGAGGATGTTGTTATGGGTGGTCTGCATCCTCTTTTTACAACAGAAATGGACGTGTGGATCAATATGGTTAATTACTTACCTGAAGCTGCTACTTAATTTTAATAGAATTCATGTTCATGATACAAGCTCCTCAGTAGTAGCCCTATTGCAGCCATATGGGTAATCTAGCTATTAAAAATTTTAGTCTCACTGGTATAGTCAGAACAGAACTCTGGTCGCTGTGCCCTGTCATAGCCTGAGAGAGTCAGTGAGGCACTCTGGTCAGGGGCGGCGGCCTAAATACATGCTGTCGAGAAGACGTTGGCGGCGTGTTGTTTGTCGGTGTGTCTCTGGCCTTTCTCGTGATAGGCACGCTTCATCCTGCGCCTGCTATCGTTCTTCGCGCTACATCTTTGCCGACCAGTGTCCTGGCGACAGCTTATGCCATCACAATTTCTGTATATTAACTACATCTGAACAACTATTTTATTCTCGGCGGTACATAAGCCTAAGGTGAACCAGGACTGCGGTGCGACTCTTCTAGATAATCTAGGAACTACTGTCGAATGGTCGCAGATGTAGTCCCTCTTGAGGAAAATAAACGAACTAAATGCAATTTGTTGGCGTATTAGTTCGTAAGAAAATGCAACATTTTCGATTAAGAGCAAGATGTTATATGGTTTAGGGCATACGGTTTAATTTCCGGAATCATTTGCGATTTACGAAGTGGTGGTAAAGCCGACACCTAAGAGAACAGTTTAAAGTTTATTTGCTCATTTCGCTGTATATAATTCGTGCATATTTATACGAGGGGCGCTCAATAAGCAATGCAACAAACTTCTCTCTCGGCCAATTTCGGTTCAAAAAATGCGGAATTTGTTTTGGGACATCGTGGACTGTACCCGCTTCAGCCCCTATAGTTTCACAAATATCCTGTAGGTAACGACTCTATACGCAGACTTCAAAATGGCGTTCGTAAAATACACTCCTGGAAATGGAAAAAAGAACACATGGACAACGGTGTGTCAGACCCACCATACTTGCTCCGGACACTGCGAGAGGGCTGTACAAGCAATGATCACACGCACGGCACAGCGGACACACCAGGAACCGCGGTGTTGGCCGTCGAATGGCGCTAGCTGCGCAGCATTTGTGCACCGCCGCCGTCAGTGTCAGCCAGTTTGCCGTGGCATACGGAGCTCCATCGCAGTCTTTAACACTGGTAGCATGCCGCGTCAGCGTGGACGTGAACCGTATGTGCAGTTGACGGACTTTGAGCGAGGGCGTATAGTGGGCATGCGGGAGGCCGGGTGGACGTACCGCCGAATTGCTCAACACGTGGGGTGTGAGGTCTCCACAGTACATCGATGTTGTCGCCAGTGGTCGGCGGAAGGTGCACGTGCCCGTCGACCTGGGACCGGACCGCAGCGACGCACGGATGCACGCCAAGACCGTAGGATCCTACGCAGTGCCGTAGGGGACCGCACCGCCACTTCCCAGCAAATTAGGGACACTGTTGCTCCTGGGGTATCGGCGAGGACCATTCGCAACCGTCTCCATGAAGCTGGGCTACGGTCCCGCACACCGTTAGGCCGTCTTCCGCTCACGCCCCAACATCGTGCAGCCCGCCTCCAGTGGTGTCGCGACAGGCGTGAATGGAGGGACGAATGGAGACGTGTCGTCTTCAGCGATGAGAGTCGCTTCTGCCTTGGTGCCAATGATGGTCGTATGCGTGTTTGGCGCCGTGCAAGTGAGCGCCACAATCAGGACTGCATACGACCGAGGCACACAGGGCCAACACCCGGCATCATGGTGTGGGGAGCGATCTCCTACACTGGCCGTACATCACTGGTGATTGTCGAGGGGACACTGAATAGTGCACGGTACATCCAAACCGTCATCGAACCCATCGTTCTACCATTCCTAGACCGGCAAGGGAACTTGCTGTTCCAACAGGACAATGCACGTCCGCATGTATCCCGTGCCACCCAACGTGCTCTAGAAGGTGTAAGTCACCTACCCTGGCCAGCAAGATCTCCAGATCTGTCCCCCATTGAGCATGTTTGGGATAGTCCATTCTGCTGCAAACGTCGTCGAACTGTTCGTGCAGATGGTTGTTGTCTTGCAAACGTCCCCATCTGTTGACTCAGGGATCGA
The DNA here is from genome assembly GCF_023864275.1 of Schistocerca cancellata. NCBI lineage: Eukaryota > Metazoa > Arthropoda > Insecta > Orthoptera > Acrididae > Schistocerca > Schistocerca cancellata. Next base: position 200,444,758 of record NC_064631.1, on the reverse strand, counting down.
GACGTGGCTGTACGATCCGTTACAGCCATGTGGATAAGATGCCTGTCATCTCGACTGCTAGTGATACGAGCCCGTTGGCATTCAGCACGGCGTTCCGTATTCCCCCCCCCCCTCCCCCGAACCCACCAATTCCGTATTCTGCTAACAGTCATTGGATCTCGACCAACGCGAGCAGCAATGTCGCGAAACGATAAAGCGCAATCTCGATAGCCTGCAATCCGACCTTTCTCAAAGTCGGAAATGTGATGGTACGCATTTCTCCTCCTTACACGAGGCATCACAACAACGTTTCACCAGGCAACGCCGGTCAACTGCTGTTTGTGTATGAGAAATCAGTTGGAAACTTTCCTCATGTCAGCACGTTGTAGGTGTCGCCACGGGCGCCAACCTCGTATGAATGCTCTGAAAAGCTAATCATTTGCATATCACAGCATCTTCTTCCTGTCGATTAAATGTAGCGTCTGTAGCACGTCATCTTCGTGGTGTAGCAATTTTAATGGCCAGTAGTTTAGTTATTCATATGTAAATGGTAAACAGCTACTAGTGTCCAGCTTGGGATTGTTGTCGTGACTGTCAGATGACAGGGAGAAGGCTTACGGTGTCCGACGCCTGTTGCAGAGACGCTGCGGAAGTACCCGCCGGTGATGATACTCAACAGAGAGAGCAACGCCGAGTACCGGATTCCCGACAGCGACGTCGTGCTCGACAAGGGCACCCCCATCGTAATTCCGGTGTACGGCCTGCACCACGACCCCGACATCTTCCCGGACCCCGAGCGCTTCGACCCCGAGAGGTTCTCCGAGGAGCAGAAGGCCCAGAGGCACCCCTACGTCTACCTGCCGTTCGGAGAGGGGCCTCGCATCTGCATAGGTGAGTCCTGCAGCTGTACCAGCTGCCCTTCACCCTCACAACAACACCGCCCAAACTTTTCAAATGTCATTTTCCGTCATAATCACCTCACACGCAAATAACATGTTCAGGCTAGAACAAACATTCAGAATACCCACTCCCCCTTGAACAGTGTTTAAGCTTTTCTTTAAATTCCAGCCCGCATCTCGTGGTCGTGCGGTAGCGTTCTCGCTTCCCACGCCCGGGTTCCCGGGTTCGATTCCCGGCGGGGTCAGGGATTTTCTCTGCCTCGTGATGGCTGGGTGTTGTGTGCTGTCCTTAGGTTAGTTAGGTTTAAGTAGTTCTAAGTTCTAGGGGACTTATGACCACAGCAGTTGAGTCCCATAGTGCTCAGAGCCATTTTTTAAATTCCAGATTACAAAAAAGGTAAACCTTTCGTCGACGCCAAGGTTGCTTTCAGAATCACAGTGCTTCAAGAGGCACGGTCCTATTGCGGGTGCTATACTCTCCCCTTCGTTCGACCCTATAGCCGAGTTAATGAGCCAGTTATACGGGGACTTGTAGTCTAAGGTGGACTCCCATCTACTGTGCAACATCTACCAGATCATTACCGGAGTATAAAGAAGCGGTAAACGACCAAAAAATGTCCTGGGGCCAACCCACGATCCATACTGCTGAGTTATCAAACTGGCACTGGGTCACTTCTTTTTCCGCTGGCGTCTAACCATCCCTTTCGTCCATGCTTACGCTCGCTACTCCACCTACAAAGGCAGAGTCCCTTAGGTGATCTCCACCAGCCATTAGTGGCTCCAATGTCGTTCTCTCGCGAATAATTCTTTATTGGCTCTTTAAACTAAATTTCTTTTCTCTCGGAATCAGAACTGAAGGGACAACTCTTGTCTTTGACAAGTTAAAATGTTCCCCTTTTAACACTCCCACCCAGCTTGTTTAAAGCAAATCATAATTCAAATATCAATACAATATTTTACTCGATGACTTTCAGTCAGTTACTACGAACTACCATTCTGACAAAAAATTACGAATCCAATCGCGCAACTACATCATTTGCGAAGTATTGATGTGCATGTAGTTCAGCTATTGGATTCCTAATTTTCAGCCAGAACGGTCACAGTTCGTAGTAATTGACGGAAAGTCGTCGAGTAAAATAGAACTGAAATCTGGTCTTGCCCAAGGGCCCAGCACGACATTCTTCATTTCAATGACTGCTTCACAACCTGTGCATCTGGACTCTTCCCACCAACACCAGCTTCTCTTAACTGCGCAGATGGGAACTTTCTTTGATAATATTCTCCTGGCCCGTTGTTATGAATTATTACATGTATATCACAACATCACAAACCGGTGATGGGGGCGGAAATGTTAAGCCATAAAATTACAAATTACTCAACTTTCGTACAAGATACACTGGTCCAAGTTCTTCCCCACGTAAATAACTTTGTGCTTTTAACTTTAACTTCCATTTATTTTATAAAACCACAGGACGGAACATGTAGTCGGTCTGTCACCCAGTGCCCACATATATGGTCTCTCACGGATCCTGCATTACGTCATTCTCACTTTCATAAGAATCATGCAGAACGTTTCATCATTACAAAGTGGTCAGCGCGACAGAATGTCAATCCTAAGGGCCCGGGTTCGATTCCCGTCGGAGATTTTCTCCGCTCAGGGACTGGGTGTTGTGCTGTCCTAATCATCATTTCATCCCCATCGGCGCGCAAGTCGCCGAAGTGGTGTCAAAACGAAAGACTTCCACCCGGCGAACGGTCTACCCTACGGGAGGCCCTAGCAACACGATATTTATTTTTACTACAGCATTACCTGCTACTGTATGTACATCGCGAAAAACACATCTTCAGATCACAAATCAAACGGAAAAGCTCTCTCTACATCCACATTTACCTTTCTGGCAGTCAGTACTTCAGAACACAATATGACTCATTTATTTCAGAAATGGCAATATTTTTCTTCTTGCATGTGAAATACTAACGGTTTATTGTGTTAATACCCGTCAGCTTATTATCTTCCTATTGTGCTAGTTAGATCTTATTCTTAAGATTAAAGTTTATAGCATTAAACACTAAATTCCTGCCATCTTCACGACTACAAAGTCTTCGTTCTTTACAACACAAATTCTCGTTTTTCGATCCTAAAACGTATCCTTTCTCATAATTAAAATTCTTGGTAATCCTTCTCTAAAATTGTAATTTTTCTTCCTTAAAGCTATGAGGGTCATTCAATAATTAAAGAGACAAATCGGTATGGAGAAAAAAGCTTTTATTTTTACAAAACTATACTTTTTCTACTTTTCCCCTTGAACATTGTTGCACTTGTTCCAACGGACTACAATCTTTTTTATTCCGGCTGCTAAGAACTCTTTATCTTGATGTTTGAACCAATTTCTCACAAACGTGTTCACGTTCTCGTTGTCTGGAACCTCTTCACAGGTAATCCTCCTTCAGTGCACCAAATGGAAGTCACTAAGCACTAAATCAGGACTGTAAAGTTGATGAGGCAGTACTTCCCTGTCCATTTTGTCGATGGTTTCACGGGTTGATTGAGCAATATGAGGACATGCGTTGTCTTGCTGGAGAATCACACTTCTCCTCTGAGATCCACGATGTCTCTGTCTCAAGGCTGGCTTCACCTTGTTTAAAAGCAAATATGAGTAGTATTGGCTGTCCATCGTACGCTGCTCTTCGAGGTAATCACAAAAAACTCTACCTTCAGCATCCCAAAACACCGTCAACATTACTTTTCCTGCTGATGCTTGGGTTCTGAAATTTTTCTTGACAGGTGAGTTGGTGTGCTTCCACTCCATGATTTGTCTTTTTCGATCCTGACTCATAATAGTGAACCCAAGTTTCATAGGTTAAAATTTTGTTGAGGAAGTGCTCACCTTCTCTTTCATAATGTTTCTTTAGCTCTCTGGAAGCTCTCAATCTTGCATCATTGTGTAGCCACGTCAACTCCTTTGGGACCCATCTTGCACATGTTTTGCGGTACTTCAGCTTGTTACAGATAAAGTTATGAACTGTACCAGTACTAACTTGAACCTTAACAACTATCATTTCCACAGTCACGTGGCGGTCGGCACGAATAATGTCATCGATTCGGCTTTCAAGTGAGGGAGTTAAAATTGCAACTGGTCGGACAGAAAAGTGTCCGTCAGTCACTGAGTCGCGACCATTTTTGAACCGCTCTGCCACTTGTAAAAATTTGCACGATTCACACAACCTTCACCATAAACTTAAGACATTCTACATTATATATTCACTGGTTTTTCGCCTTCAGCAAGTAAAAAACGTATAACGGAACGTTGTTCAAATAATGTAGACGTTCCAGGCGGACTCGCCCCTTTGAAATATATTTTTGAGGTTATAAATAAAAAATGTTGATACATCAGCTGATCAGGGCTCATCCCAGTGATGTAAACTTAAAGCCATAAAAGTACCAAACTTTCTCTACTAACAGTTTTTTCCCCCAGACCAATCTGTCTCTTTAATTATTGAATGAACCTCGTACAATTAGCCATTCTTCGTTTTTTATGTTCTCTGCTGACGACTTGAGTATATTTTAGTCAGTGTGTAAAGAAAGTTTCTTGTGAAGCTGGTCATCCTGCCTCCACCGAGTCGAGCGAAACTTGCACTTCTTATTGCTTCAAACAAACTATCACAACGAGCAAGACAGTTCAGTGCTGTCGATCCACAGGGGCTTGGACTCGTTACAGAGTCCCAGTCCTCTGTTATTCAAGCAAATTCACTTCTCTCTTGCTATTTCAACTGCATTACATTTTTCAGCTGTGTTCTTGTTTCGTTTCACACAAAAGTTACATCTACATGTGTTTATAAATGAATTTCTTCGCGTATTGTCAATTATCTATCAGTTAACTTCACATCACCCATAATTTCTTCCGTTTCACTTAACTTTGTTATTACTTCAAGTAAAGGAGATTAAAAGGACGCACGGATTGAATTCTGTCACAAGCAGGGGAAAATAGCTGAAAATGTACTTCTAGCGTGAATTATTATATTTTAAACCTAGTGACGTCCTGTTTCGACCCACACGAGATTTCTCTCTGCATTACGAATCTCTAAAATGTCGTCTTGTGTATCAGCCCATGTTCCGTCGGTTCGGTGCTCCATTATGTTCTTACCTCTTGGAAACACACAGGTAACTTCACCGGTTCATCTTTGAAACAACCAGCTGGTTACACGTCACGCGTACCTTTGATTCATTGTCGGTATGGTTGTAATTTGGTTTGATCCATTTGTCAGCTTTCCGCCCTTTCCTCCCCAGAGATTGCAAACTCGCATGTCTATATTGTTCGTCAAGATATCCTCGGTTTTTAAAATGATTTTCTCGTGAAAAATTCAACTGTTACTGCCTTTCATCAGTACATAGCGACTGATCGTAGAAGTTTCTTTCTAGACACATGGGAATGTTAGTTTTGAAACCTATGTTTAGTTTAACAATACATTACAGAGCATTAATAATCTTTTATTTCTTTCATTGTACCTGCAGTCATTGTCTTCAACATCCCTAATTACAACAGGCCATTAGTTGGCCATTTGACCGTATTGTTAATTTGTGCGATTCCATCTTGATGTGTTGATTTATCATTACTTATGTATCATTAGTACATTTATACGAACATTTGTATTCTGGAAATCATCGTAAAGTACATGGCAATGGGTTCTTCCACACAATAGTGTTTTCCTCTGTTCCAGTCGTGGGGGGAGTGCCAGAAGAGCGACACGTTTCCAACTTCCCCACTTGTGGCTCATGGGACATCACGATATCCGAAATCTGAAAGGGGGACCTATTTTATCACCGGAATATTTTACCCGAGAGGATGCCATCATCATTAAGCTATGCAGTAGAGCTGCCTGCCCTTAGGATAAATAATGTCTGTAGTTTCCCTTGCTTTCAATAGTTTTTAGTATCGACAACGCAGTTGGCTAGTGTTACACGATCAATCGCTCACGCAGACTGTTGGCCCCCGAAGCTGCTCCTCCTCTTGAGGAATCACGTGACTGACTGGTGTATAAACAGGTATCCCTCCAATGTCTTTGATGTTCGAAAGCCATTCCATCTCGGCGTACGCTCACAAAACATTCACCCCGAGAACATACTTTTTGGCCGAGCGGTTCTAGGCGCTTCAGTCCGGAACCGCGCTGCTGCTACGGTCGCAGGTTCGAATCCTGCCTCGGGCATGGATGTGTGTGATGTCCTTAGGTTAGTTAGGTTTAAGTTGTTCTAAGTCTAGGAGACTGATGACCTCAGAAGTTAAGTCGCATAGTGCTCAGAGCCATCTGAAGCATTTGAACATACTCATTGCTACATACATTCTCTCTCTCTCTCTCTCTCTCTCTCTCTCTCTCTCTCTCTCTCACACACACACACACACACACACACACACAAACACACACATTCACATTACAAGTGTTAATCTTGTTTCTTTATGTGTATTTTTTATTATTATTTAAAACTTGACTTCCTTACTTCGACACATTCTTGTTCCTTAGCACCCTCAATGTGGCTAGTCCGCTCTCCCAGTTCGGTGTAGTTTTTTATTGTATCCATAATTAAGTTAGAGGCGAGTCACAGTTAAGCAAAATCCTGATCGTACAGGTCGTTTAGTATAGCAGTGGAATGCTGATGTGCATGAATACACTTAACTACAACGATATCCTGTGCACTGACGTGAAAAAAAAACTCGCAGCACAAAACAATTAATGTAAAGTAATGAACTTTCGGAAATGCGGTAGGCTGGGTAACATACGTAAATGATAAATATTTCAAGATCACAGGTCGATCTAAACACGAGATAAGCCATTCTAAATCTGAAATGCTGGTCCATTAATAACCGGTGTAGCGACCAGAATGTTTCATCGAAGCGTGCAAACGCGCGTGAATTGTGTTCTACAGGAGCCGGATGTAAGTTTGTGGGATGGAGTTCCCTGCCTGTTGCACTTGGGCGGTCAGTGTAGGAACGGTTGATGCTGTTGGTGGATGAGGATGGAGTTGTCGTCCGATGATGTCCCTTGTGCCCTCGATTCGAAACAAATCTGGTGTTCGAGCAGGCCAAGGCAACAAGTAGAACATGTTGGGTTACAACAGCCGTACTTGGGCAAGTGTTATCCTGTTGGAAAACATCCCCCAAAATGGTGTTCACGAATGGCGGCGCAACGGGTGGAATCACCAAATTGATGTACAAATTTGCGTCAGGGTGCGTGGGATAAACACGAGAGTGCTCCTGCTGTCATACAAAAGCGCACTCCAGACTTTAACTCTGGGTGTAGGTCCAGCGTGTATAGCACGCAGACAGGTTGGTTGCAGGGGCCCTCAACTGACCCCTCTCCTAACCGACGCACTGCCATCACTGCCACCGAAGCAGAACCAGCTTTCATCAGAAAACACAACTGACCTCCACCCTGCCCTCCAGTGAGCTCTCACTTGACACCACTGAAGTCGCCAATGGCGGTGGTTTGGGGTCAGTGGGATGCACGCTGCAGGGCGTCTGACTCCGAGCTGTCCTTGAAGTATCCGTTTGGTAACAGTTCGTTGTTTCACAGTGGTGCCAACTGCTGCTCAAATTGTTGCACAAAATGCAGTACGATGGGCCAGAGACATACGTCGAACACGACGGTCTTCGACATCTACATCTACATCCATACTCCGCAAGCCATCTGACGGTGTGTGGCGGAGGGTACCTTGAGTACCTCTATCGGTTCTCCCTTCTATTCCAGTCTCGTATTGTTCGTGGAAAGAAGGATTGTCGGTATGCCTCTGCGTGGGCTCTAATCTCTCTGATTTTATCCTCATGGTCTCTTCGCGATATATACGTAGGAGGGAGCAATATACTGCTTGACTCTTCGGTGCAGGTATGTTCTCGAAACTTTAACAAAAGCCCGTACCGAGCTACTGAGCGTCTCTCCTGCAGAGTCTTCCACTGGAGTTTATCTATCGTCTCCGTAACGCTTTCGCGATTACTAAATGATCCTGTAACGAAGCGCGCTGCTCTCCGTTGGATCTTCTCTATATCTTCTATCAACCCTATCTGGTATGGATCCCACACTGCTGAGCAGTATTCAAGCAGTGGGCGAACAAGAGTACTGTAACCTACTTCCTTTGTTTTCGGATTGCATTTCCTTAGGATTCTTCCAATGAATCTCAGTCTGGCATCTGCTTTACCGACGATCAACATTATATGATCATTCCATTTTAAATCACTCCTAATGCGTACTCCCAGATAATTTATGGTATTAACTGCTTCCAGTTGCTGACCTGCTATATTGTAGCTAAATGATAAGGGATCTATCTTCCTATGTATTCGCAGCACATTACACTTTTCTACATTGAGATTCAATTGCCATTTCCTGCACCATGCGTCAATTCGCTGCAGATCCTCCTGCATTTCAGTACAATTTTCCATTGTTACAACCTCTCGATACACCACAGCATCATCTGCAAAAAGCCTCAGTGAACTTCCGATGTCATCCACCAGGTCATTTATGTATATTGTGAATAGCAACGGTCCTATGACACTCCCCTGCGGCACACCTGAAATCACTCTTACTTCGGAAGACTTCTCTCCATTGAGAATGGTAATGACATGTGGCCGTGCGGAACCCGTACATTCTCGTGATCGCCGCTGTCAACAGCCATGTATAGTGGCTACAGTCCCGTCAAGTCTTTCTACAATGTCGCAAAGGAACATGCAGCTTCTCGTAGCCCTTTTACACGACATCGTTCAGGCTCAGTGTGGTGTTGATAATGGCGTCTTTGTCGTCTTAAAGGAATTCTTGTCTAAGATCTGCACACCACGTCCAATCTCAAAGGTAACTAACTCTCACGACAGTTCCAGCTTGTATTTAAAGCAAACCTGATTTGCATCCTCATACCGGCGTTAGTACCGCCACTCGTATACGAGTGGCACGAAATCTGAATAGACTTCACCTTTCAGATGCGGAAACACGCCTGCCAACTTTCGTTTATGTCGCACAACTCCTCCTTGGTGCTGCGATTTTCTTTTCCGTCAGTGTAGTAACGCTAGATATTTTCCTTTCACGGCCCCTTGCGTTTCTTAACGCATTGTTGATCTGAATTATTAAACCTGAGTTACGGATGTTGTTGTGCTTCTGACTGTACATGGTGATCGCTTCTTTCACCAGTCTGTCAGTGACATTAAGGTAAAGGCCGGAATGGCATGTTATAGATGCATAAAAGTATTTCGATTTTCCTCTCTCGCGAGTGCTTCACGTGTTGGGTTGTATTATACACCAGAGGGTTGTTACGATGCGTATATGAGCGTGTGTAGAAAAATAACATGAACGTGACTTTCGCATATAGGTACATTTGGTTGCGCTCGATGTTGGTTACTGTGTGTTAATAGCTGATCTTCAAACAGTTAAAGTCTCTTCTTATTTAAACTATTTAAACGACAATTAAAATTACAGCTTTATAACGTAGACGGGTTTTTGGTACGGTTAGAAGATTTTCATGGGCCGGAACAAAGTTGATCATAAGTAAATAAAAACCGACTCGGACTGTTTGTGATCACATTTTGTCATAATGCAGCAAGTTCAGAGATTACTGAATTCTCATTTCGCGAAACAACACCTGCCTCTTGTTACAAAATGTGAGATGGTGTTTTTGTACTCTAGTAAATGTTTCTTGTTTCAGGCATGCGGTTTGGTCTGGTGCAAACAAAGGTGGGCCTTATAAACATACTGTCGAGGTACAGCGTTGAACCCAGCGAGAAGAGCGTTCGCCACTTGTCCCTGGAACCGAGGGCTTTCCTGATGACACCCAAGGGCGGGATACAGCTGAGGCTCAGCAAGAGGCTTACAGCGTAGCGTCATGTCACAAGACACCACGTCCTCTGTAAAAGACTGTTACCCAGAGATTCCCAAACCTGTACATAGTGTATATAATACTTTATTTTTTCGTTACTGAATGCTGATTGTTTTTAATAAAGCGATTGTTATGAAACCTCTAGCCTCTCGAGTAATCACAATGTCATTTGCACCTCACGTACCCCTCGTATCACGCGTGTAATACTGAAGCTGAGAACGGTATTCGAAAGGTATTAGTTTCACAATGAAAACAACATGTTTTGTAAGCCATTCCGTTGTCAATCTGTGATAGACATGTCTGTTTATATTATGAATACGTAAGTTTTTTTCCTTTTTCCTCATTACCTTCTTTCACATAAGGCATCGACTGCTGCGCTCTTTTTATGGCTGTATTGTGTTCAATGTAGTATGACTCTTTTTACAAATCCATACATGCTGTAGATATGGATAGATGTACACTCATCAGAAGAAAAAAAACAGAACACCTTGAACGACCAGAGAAGGAACGTTGATATTCACAGGACATGTACATTAGTATCTTATGCAGAAATGATTAGCATTTGAACCATGTGGAGTTCAAGGCAAACATCGACATCGCGATGCAACAGAGTCTACCGGTAAAATATGACTGCGGCTCTTGTTGTCGCTATGAACCGAAGAGAACGGATCAGCGTGACTTGAGCAGATATACAGGTTGCCTCACAGACGTATGCGCTAATCGTACCGTCAAATCAGTGACTTCGAAAGAGGGCGCTTTTTTGGTATGAGAAATGTGATGCATCCATCCTGAAAACTGCTGGTCGTGTGAGACCATCTGTTTCGGCAGTGCAACGGGTTATGTGCAGAATGGTTCACAGAAGGCCGCAAAACACGACGACACTGGTTAGGCCGCACCATCTACACCACCCCCCGAGGAGATAAACACCTCATCCGAATATCATTGCAGGAGATGTCTGCGTCCTCCTCGGCTCTGGTGCAACAGTGGAACACATCGTAAACTATCAGCGAAGACAGTTCATAGCCGTTTATTACGGCACGGGTTACGTGCGCGTCGTCCCCTTCTCTGCCTACCTTTGACGAATGTGCAGAAACATGCTGGACGGTAATGGTGTATGAGAAGACATGGGACTGGAATGGCATGAGGTAGTGTTTTCGGAGGAATCCAGATTCCGTTGGGAGACAGGGGAAGCGGCATCACGGTGACTGCTTCCGGAGAAGACATACTACGCCAGCTGAGGGCCTAATGGTGTGGGGTGATATTGGTTACAACCACAACTCACAGTTGGTGCGTGTCCAGGGCAATGTGACCAGTCTGTCCTACGTGAATGACATCCTGCGACCAGTAGCCATAGCTTTTCTGCACAACACCCCAGACACCATTTTTTAGTAAGACAATGCACGCCCACATGTTGCTGCACGAACGCGTGCGTTCTTGGAGTCGTAGCATGTGAGCCTTTCGCCCTGGCCAATGAGATCTCCAGAACCGTCGCCAATCGAAAATGTGTGGAATATGGTGAAATGGCGGATGTTGCACTGTGTCCCAGTCCCAACCACCACTGACGAACTTTGGAGCCAGGTGAATGCAGCATGGCTAACTACACCACAGCATGCCATTCGTGCCTCATACGCGTCGATGCCATCACTCTTGGAACAAGTTATAAGAGCCTATGTTGGACCCTCTTCCTGTTAGGCAACAGGACACATGCTGAACCGAGCTGACTGAAATGCTAATCATTTCTGCAGAAAATACTAATGTACATGTCCTGTGAATGTAGACCTATCGGCCGGCCAGTGTGGCCACGCGGTTAAAGGCGCTTCAGTCTGGAACCGCGCGACCGCTACGGTCGCAGATTCGAATACGGCCTCGGGCATGGATGTGTGTGATGTCCTTAGGTTAGTTAGGTTTAAGTAGTTCTAAGTTCTAGGGGACTGATGACCTCAGATATTAAGTCCCATAGTGCTCAGAGCCATTTGAACCATTTGTAGACCTATCTAGTCGTTCAAGGTGTTCTATTTTTTCTGAACATGAGTGTAAGTGTGTATGTTCCACATCTCCTCCTTTCAAAAAAAAAAACTTGGCACACCCATTTCTAAATGTCAAGGAACAATAGTTGTGGGAGTAAGAACCACCAACCAATCATGGTTCAGGAGTTATATCATCATAAGCACTGTCATGCATTAAAAAATTTCCGCTTCATGCATTACGATTAAATTACTTCTTTTCTGCTGAGACTGTTAGCAACATATTTCGCAGAAAATATCTACATGCGCCGCTCAATGTACCTACGTAAATATACCATTATTGTACCACACATAGGTCAAGGGATATGACGGCATAAACACTGAGATCCGTGAAAAAATGCTGTATCATGCATAAAGTTCTTATACATTTAATTTTCGCTACTGAGACACTCCTAAAGTCGAGTCAACTTAAGAAAAAACCCTGACACCTAGCAACGCTTTTGACAGCGTTCAAGTTCTAAGTGAAAACGGCTGTAGGCGAAAACAGTCCCCTTCTACAGAACTACAAAGAGGCGTTACCAGAGGGACGTTTACAGCATGGCGTTGTAGGCACGCGTAGCAGCTGCTCCCAGCATACAGAAATTGTCCGTATCCTTGTACGACTGTTTCTTAATTTCAAACACTTTTACACGAATACGTGGAAAGAAATTTTGTTTCGAGATTTCACCACAAACACAATTCATATTCTGTTTCCATTTTTAATAGAATGAAGTCTCTGGCAATGTCTCCTTTGTCAGCTAGTTATGTACACCGATGTGCCAAAAGACATGGGATAGTGTTAAGCACAAATATACAGTGTATTTCCGTAAGAGTGTGCAAAAATTTAACAAGACGTAGAGGGTGCTCCGCTGAACAATTCGATATAGGGAACCTGGGGTCGGGAAAACCAGCTTAAGGAGATAATAGGAATAAAATCACACAACTGTGTACTTTTTTATTTACATAAGTTACGGAACTTCCTGGCAGATTAAAACTGTGTGCCGGACCAACACTCGAACTCGGGACCTTTGCCTTTCCCGGGCAAGTGCTCTACCATCTGAGCTACCCAAGCACGACTCACGACTCGTCCTCACAGCTTGAAGTCTGCCAGTACCTCGTCTCCTATCTTCCAAACTTCACATAAGCTTTTCCGCGAACCTTGCAGAACTAGCACTCCTTGAAGAAAGGATATTGCGGAGACATGGCGTAGCCAGCGCACACTCCGCTGCAGAGTAAAAATCTCATTCTGGAAACATCCCCCAGGCTGTGGCTAAGCCATGTCTCCGCAATATTCTTTCTTCCAGGAGCGCTAGTTCTTCAGGTTCGCAGAAGAGCTTCTGTGAAGTATGTTCGAGTATTGGTCCGGCACACAGTTTTAATCTGCCGGGAAGTTTCATACCAGCGCACACTCCGCTGCAAAGTGAAAATCTCATTCTGGATACGTAAGTTACAGTTAACTGCAAATACCGCCACAGACACAATAAACGCAAAATTTGTACTGTATCTTACAAAATGTGCTGAAGCTGACGGCCATCAACCTCAATGCAAGCATGACATGTGCGAGCAAGATTTTGACGCACTCTGACAAACATCCATGGTGTGTTTCGAAACACATCACAGGCAGCTACAATTCTGGCAACTAATTCCAGCTTTGTATCCACTAAGATCTCATACATAAGTGACTTTAAACATCCCCTTAGGAAATGATCAACGGGATTCAGGCCAGGTGACCTTGCAGGCCATGGAATAGGACCTACCCTTCCATTTCAGAGACCAGGAAATACTTCCTAGCAATCAGGCCCGTCCTCCTGGATTCCTTGTGGGAAGTAAAGAATGTACATGTAAGCAGACAGCACAGTCCGTGTAAATTTGTACGCATTATAGTTGTAAAGAAGCTAGACAAAGCAGTAGACAACTTTACTTCCATATTTCCCTAACTTGCTTTTCCGACCCCTGATTCCCTACCTCAAAGTGTTCAGTGGAGCATTCTCTATGTCCTGTTACATTTCTGCACGCTCTTACGGAAACATCCTTTAGGTGGTACTAATGCCGCGTGACAAGACATAAAAGGACAGTTCATTGACGAAACAGTCATCTGCAGTCACGTGATACATGTAAAATGTTTCTAACGTGATTATGCTCGCTTAATTGAAATTAACAAACTTTGAACACAGAATGGTAGTTGGAGCTAGACGCACAGGACATTCCAATACGGAAATCGTTAGGGAATGCAATATTCCGAGATCTTCAGCATCAAGAGTCTGCCGAGAATACTACATTTCAGATATTAATTCTCACTAATGACAAAGTGATGGCCAATGTCTTCATTTAACGACCGACAATATACATTCTGGACAATTGCAGCGAATGTCTTGGTCACCCATATCGCCCAGTATGGGACATAAGAGATAGGTCAGTTTGTGCACCAAACCCAGCACAGGCAACGCGTTCTCAATTTTGGACGGCTATAGAGGCATCATGGCTCACTGTTTCTGCGGGGGACTTCCAACGACTTTTGGAACCCATGCCACGTCGAGCTGCTGCACTGCACCTGGCAGGAAAAGATCCGATACGATATTGGGTGGTATTCCATGGCTTCTGTAACCTTCGTGTAATGTCTTTAGGGGCGGCATAAAATGGCGACTAATGAAATTGTCGAAAGACCACTTCGAAACGAAGATGTTTCTCGGCTGATTCGTCGAGAACAATTCGTCATCAAAAGATTTAAAACAGTCATTAAACAGGGAATTACGGTAAAGAAACCCGTACAACTTTCTTCAGAACAGAAATCAGCTAAAGATATTAATTCAGCTAAAGATATTAATTCATTAAATAACAAATTACAAGCAGCAAGTATTTTCTGTGATTTGTCAAAGGCATTTGATTGTGTGAACCACAAGATCCTTTTAAATAAATTAGAATTCTATGGTGTCACTGGCAGTGCTGCGAAATGGTTCAAGTCATACCTCACTAACAGGAAACAAAGGGTGCCAGTGCAAGGGACTAGTGAATTAAGGCATCAGTCATCATCAGAATGGGAAGAAATTACATGTGGTGTCCCACAAGGATCCATATTAGGGCCATTGCTTTTTCTTGTGTACATTAATGATCTCTCATCAGTTACACTGCCAGGAGCAGAGTTCGTTTTGTTTGCAGATGACACAAGTATTGCAATAAATAGTATGTAGAGTCTAGTTCTAGAAAGATCTGCTAATGATATTTTCATGGATATTAATAAATGGTTTAAAGGCAACTCACTGACATTAAACTTCGAAAAGACTCACTATATGCAATTCAGAACCTGTAAGAGGTTTCCACCCAGCATATGCATCAAGTATGAAGAAGAGCATATAGAAGAGGTTGACAGTCTTAAACTCCTGGGATTACAACTTTATAATAAATTCAGTTGGGAGGATCACACCACAGAACTGCAGAAACGCCTTAACAAATCTGTATTTGCAATGCGAGTGTTAGCAGACATAGGCGACATAAAAATGAAAAAGATTGCATACATTGCCTACTTTCATTCCATAATGTCATATGGTATAATATTTTGGGGTAACTCTTCAAGTCAAACAAAAGTTTTCAGAGTCCAAAAACGTGTGTAATACGTATTATTTGTGGAGTACGTTCACGGACGTCCTGTAGAAACCTCTTCAAAGAATTGGGTATACTAACTACTGCATCTCAGTATATTTACTCCTTAATGAAATTTGTCCTAAATAATATATCTCTCTTTTTCCAACAAACAGCTCAGTTCATACATACAACACCAGGAGCAAAAATGATCTGCACAAGGACTTAGAAGCACTTACTTTAGTTCAAAAAGGGGTCCACTACTCAGGAACACTCATCTTCAATAATTTGCCAGCAGACATAAAAAATTTTGTTACAAATAAAGATCAGTTTAAAAGGAGCCTGAAAGACTTACTAGTGGCCAACTCCTTCTACTCCATTGACGAATTTTTTAATAGAAACAAATGATGTATTGTATTTATTCATACTATTAGTATTGTTATTTCAGCTTAAAAAAATTCATTCTATTAGTATTGTTATTTCAGCTTTAAAAAATTGACATGTTCGACGTCCACGAGGATGGCCTCAGCACGGATCTATGGAACGAAAAATAATGTAATCTAATCTAAGAGTGCGATTTATTCCGCCGCACAAGATCACGAGGAACATCGGAGTCTAATAACTATTTATAGCTCGTTTCTGATTAAAAAAGTAAGGCTGCCAGCAGATTACAAAATCCAGAACAGGTGCTCAATAAACAGGGCTACTCTCAACCCTTACTGTTTTGTGGCTCCCATGAGAAATGTAACACGGCGTGATTCACCTGCTACAAAACAGTCCCCCCACAGGAGCGGGGATGACCTCATTCGTCCCCTCGTCTTCCGCACAGCCGCAGAAGATCTTCTTCAGAAGTCGAAACATCCACATACGAGTGACACTGGGGAGACGTTCAGACAGTCTCCACAAGTAAACGTTATAGCGATGTCTCAAAGCTAGCGAGGCTCGCACTGAACCTTTGTAGTGTTGAAACTAAGGTGATCGCAAGCACAATCTCAAAACACATTTGAAGCTGCCACTTACAGAGCACACGTATTCATAAGGAGACCAAAAGTTATCCATAGAATCTCGGACTAGTGCTACGCAACGGCACTCGATGCTTCTTGTGATATCGGATAGTTGTGGACGTTAACTTGATGCTACATTAAATAGTACCGCTGAGATCTGAAGACTAAACAGAAATGCTTCACCGGTCACATGTCGGTTATCATCACACACGGAAAGCGTTAGGATGAATCTTAAATATTCGCAGACAGATCTATTTTTCATCTTTCTATGAAATACAGGGACATTTTTCTGCGGTAAGGATAGTTATGTCTGTGGTGAGCTAACGAGAAAATGTTTCGTAATTGCTACGGCATGAAGTGAAGCGCCGGCACGCCACTCGA
Source organism: Schistocerca cancellata (assembly GCF_023864275.1). Taxonomy (NCBI): domain Eukaryota; kingdom Metazoa; phylum Arthropoda; class Insecta; order Orthoptera; family Acrididae; genus Schistocerca; species Schistocerca cancellata. The sequence goes on along the minus strand of NC_064631.1, from coordinate 200,428,068 downwards.
GAACGATAGAACAGAGGAGGCTATGAGAAGGGGTCAGCCAATCGCACACTGACCGGACCTCCCTCCAGGACGACAACGCGACAACAGTGGCCCCTATGTGGAGAGGACATAAGCGCCGCGACCGACTGGCGACTGGTGACGGCCCAGTTGAATAGCAGCTCCAAGATTAATCACTTAGATAGGAGCTTCAATATTAGCTATTTCGATGGCAGTTCAGGACAGACATTTGTCAGTTAGAGATCAGCAGTCACTGCAAAGACTGATTGTTTCGTACATCGCCCTTTGCTTGCGACACATCTGTGTAATAGCCAAAGGTAAGTACAGTATTTGATTGTGTTTCTAGCGAACGGAGTAGGCTGGATTCCTAGACACAACAGTAATTCATTACACAACTACAGACGTAAAATCCTTCAAGTATTAGCAGTATCTGCCCCCATTAGGGAATATTTCATGGATTAGAATTATAGCAGATTCGGTGAGTAATAACGGAGGTTGTGCCGATCTACTGTCAATGTTTGTATTTTTCATTTACTACGATGACAAGCTTTACAACAAACTGTCCAAGAGGGTAAACACATGTATAAACTGTACCATAATGCGAAGTATGCATAAACCTAACTTACCAACAGCCCACGCTGTAGATTCGACAAGAGGTTTGGGCGTCAATCTCAAACCGTGAATTCTATTGACCATTGATGTTGCGGAATCTGTAGAAGCTCACGCCAGTTTTCTATGTTGTTAGCTAGTTACGACCAACAAATCCCCCATTTTGTAAAGAATCGAAATGCCACGAGTAAAACGGTTTCAACCTTCTTATACTTCACAAATGAGTTAATGTGTTAAATACAGAATGCATCATAACTCGTAGCGTAAATGAACACAGTAGAAAATCCACGATACTCAGTAATCAGGGGCTGTACAACGCATACCTTAAAAGTTATACATACTTCTTCATTTTCGATACTGTGAAACAAATCTCCTCTACTGCAAGCTCTTTGCTTTCACTATGAGAGGAGGTAATATGGACCAAAAACGAAAAGAAGTCTGCTGACATGGTCTCAAAGGTGCATACCTTAAGATCTATGAGGATTTGTTCAGCCGAAGAGATCTGTTTCACAGTAGTGACGATGATGAAGTGGTCATAGATCTTACGGTATGCGTTTTACAACCCATGTTTACTGAGTCCTTTTTGCTTCTAGTATCGTGTACTTTCAACTGTACGCGTTTACGTCATTAATTATGACACACGCTCTAATAGACGTTACATTTGTAAGCGAGAAAAAGTTTAGAGAACGTTTGGATTTATGTTTAAAGTATGTTGGAAACCGATAACACCTGTCATTTTGAGACACTGGATGAGCAACCTTTTCACCCATCTCAATGTTTGTGAACGCAATATCTCCTGAATGATAAGTCTTACTACATTATAATTTTGCATGTACCTTCAGTCTACAAAATGTGTTGCCAACATAATTACTACTAATGAAGTAAAAAATTAAAACGTCATGTCTGATGTGGCAGTTTTACTGAATGCACAGCGAATGTAATCATGATTTTGTGGAGAACGTAATTTTCGTAAAGCTTTAAAAGTATATGTAAGGATTATTGCAAGACACAAAGAGCTGGATACTGGATGAGTACAATCGGCATTTTCCTACGCTGTGAGGTACGCTCGAGGCATATACAGCGGCTTTAACTATAATACGAAGAGGGTTCAGTATGTCATGCAGCACTATTTTGTCTAGTCTTATTTCGGTTGAAAAAATGCGGAGTGTGTTGTGGAACATTGTGGATTATTGCCACTAGAGCCACTACAGCTCCACGAAATTCCGATAGCTGGCGGCCCCGTACGCAGCCTTCAAAATGGCATCTGTTGCAGAGGTGCGATCGAAGCGGAGAGGTTTCACTGAATTTCTTTTGGCGGAAACCCGAGCATCGCATATATTCGTAGGCACTTGCAGGATACGTATGGAGACCTGACAGTGAGCAAAAGCACGGAGAGTCGTTGGGCGAGGCGTCAGTCATCGTCGCAACAGTGCACGCGCAGACCTTCTGCATGCCAGCCGGCATCACACAGCTGTCACTCCTGCAATCTAAGAATACACGGACACTCTCATTCCCGGCGATCGAGGAATTACAAACACCTCGCTGCACAACTGGTCGTCTCTGTTGTGCTGACTAGAGTGGTTCAACGCTCCATGTTTGACCGGTCACGGCTCGCCTGTTGACGGGGGGACCGAGCCGCTCGTATCCGGCCCCACACGACTCGGCTCGGTCACGTACTCGCCCCATGTCTGATGTCCGGATTCCGGACACGCGGATAACCGAGCATGACCGGTCACCGCCGACGTCTCACCTCGCCTCGCCCCGGCTCGCTGCGCTGTACTGTACAAATCCAACGCCTCTCTCTCTCTCTCTTTCTCTCTCTCTCTCTCTTTTAAGACAAAAGTAACGTTTCCAAGAACGGGTACGTGACACAGCTAAATTCATAAAGCATTTGGAAAGTAAAATGATATTTCAATACAATCGCGGATAGAAGACGAGTGTCATTTCCAAACAGAAGATCTATTTTTCCTTTCATTAACAGGAAACATTGAATAAGTGCTGTCCCTGTAATCTAAAACACAACCATCTTCACAAAGAAAGCATACAAAGAACATTCAATATTTACAGACGTAACTTGTCATACTTTTCACTTGTCTGCAACAGAAACAAAATTATAGTTATTTTTGATCAGTAAATCACTAACGCGTCCCGGATTTAACTGGCTGACATCTGCCACGTTAACTTCTCCATAATGCGCACCTAGATGTATTAATTCTTTGCCTAGTTCTCTGAAACCTTCACTGGAATCAGCATTAAAAGGTCTCACATCGTTAGCACAGATTGCAACACACTTTGCTGTAATACTATTTTTTATTACTGCCGGTATCCCTGAAGGAGCTGTACCTTTGTGAGGTTTCTTGCAACTATGTTTCTTTAAATGAGTGGTTTCCGACTGGAAACACACTAATGTTGAGCAGTTTATGCACGATACGTACCCAGTAGACGCACTGTTTTCGTCTACAACTAACAGAAATGTACTCCATACTTGGCTTTTTAGACCTTCCCTTTCTTCAATGTGTAAACATTGGTTTCAATCTTACGTCTTAACTGCACTGGCTTCCTCGCGCTGCATGATTGCAGAGAGAGAGAGAGAGAGAGAGAGAGAGAGAGAGAGAGAGAGACCACAAATGAGAAGCCCGTACTGGCTGCAGTCTCACACGGATAATGAAACGTATAAAGTGTTTGAAGTTGCGTGCTACGTATTCGGTCACGGCTTCTATGCTCGGTCACTAGAACTAGTGCGGGCAGCCTATCCAGTTAGGGTGTGCTCGCCCCATCTCGTATTTTGTGCTCGCTTACTCGGTCATGCAGGACTCTACTGCTGACACACTCGTCCATCAGTTGGGGCATTCAAAGGGTGTGCCTGCCGAGCTCCTCGACGCCTAATTGATCATAGACGGCGGCAACGATGAACCACCTGTGCGGAATTGCTTGGCGTAGAGGATGCCTTCCATGGAGAGCAAAAGCAGTTCTATGGCAGGAATAATCATCGTTTTAACGTCTTACTGCGGGTGTTATGCGACAACTATAATTTTCGTATGAATAAGCGGACTGTAATTTCAAATATTCTTATCACAAGGTTACTATCCAAAAGAAAGAATCAAGAATCAATTGGCGACATCTCAGATTTAAATTTGGTCCCAGCGACGTCGTCTACGCTGAGAAAAAGAAATTCGAAGGCAGAATGAGTCGTCAGTTTAACATATCACAACTGGAAACGCTGTAACATTCATGTAAATAAGCAAAATGAAGTTTTAGATATTACAATCTGAACCTATTACTTACAAAAAGACAAAAGTCTGAAATCACTTGCCAACGACCCAAATTTAAATTTGGTGTATGGGATGTCCTCTAAGTAGAGCAAAAGCAGTTCGATGGCAGAATGAATCGCCGTTTTACGACATCCCATATCACCCTGCTAAGGAAACAAACTAGAAAAAGTGTTAATTCGTGTATTAGATGAAGGCTTTAATTTTCATGTGAATAAGCATACTTTAATTTACAGTAATAATACCGCAAGGGTACTTACCAAAAGCAAAAACTGAATTCAGTTTCCCATATCTCAAATTCCTATTTGGCATGTGGGACGTCTTTCAACCAAAGGCAGAATGAATTGTCTCTTAGACACATCCGACTTGAACATGCTAATTTCACTATTTGAAACATGTAATATTTGTGTAAATAAGCAATCAGCAATTTCAGATATGAAAATCGGAACCTATTAGTCACAAAAGTGCAAAACTCTGAATTCTAGTGCCAACTCCTCCAATATAAAAGCAGTTCGGTGGCAGAATAAATCGTCGCTTTCATACATCCCAATTGAACCTGCTATTGAAACGAAATAGAATTAGTGTTACTACGTGCATTTTTAGAAAATTTTAAATTCAAACTTTCAAACCGCAAGGTTTAAGTTTGGTTGGGCAACGTGTTCTATGCAAAGCAAAAGGAATTGGAAGGTTCAAATGGCTCTGAGCACTATGGGACTCAATTGCTGAGGTCATTAGTCCCCTAGAACTTAGAACTAGTTAAACCTAACTAACCTAAGGACATCACAAACATCCATGCCCGAGGCAGGATTCGAACCTGCGACCGTAGCGGTCTTGCGGTTCCAGACTGCAGCGCCTTTAACCGCACGGCCACTTCGGCCGGCAATTGGAAGGCAGAATGAATTGTCTCTTTAATACCTTCCCCTTGAACCTGCTAAAGAGACAAAGGAGAATAAGTGTTAGCATGTTGATTACTTTAAACCAATAATTTTTCATGTAAATAACACAAATGAATTTCAGAAATTAAAAGCAGAAACTATTACTCCCAAAAAACCGTTAAAAAGGACTGGGAATGGCAGGACCTACCCTTTCACCACATAACATGGATTTTCCTCACAACTGCCCAATCAGTGTGACTTTCCCTCATCTAGAACGGAGGACTGAGGTTGAATTTCATACAGATCACATCATACAAGAGCCGTCGGCGCATCAGAAAGGAGTAGGGCCTGGCACAAGGATCGTCTATCTGACTGCGTAAAAAATACCCACAACGATCAAACAAAAAGTACTCATTAGATTTGCAATCAATTTTATCATCTTAAAAGGAGCATTTTCAGTAGGGCGTCTTGCAGTGCTATCATTTCGTTGATATCTCTATAAATTGGGTTAACACTTTTCATTGAAAGTCGGATTAAAAGCACCACAATTTATTATAAATCGAAATTATACTTGTGCAAACGAAGTATAAATATTGAGTATACATATATTGTTAAATATGGACGTTACTACAAGATTGGAGGAAGAGGGGGGGGGGTCGCGTAGGGGGATATGGCCTAAATTCAGCAGTCACCCATACTACTAGCGTTCGAAATGGACAAGGAAAAGTGGGAGCTGACCATTCAGAAAAGAATTTACTCTAATAATTAGTGAAAGGTAAGGGACGGCATCCAGTAGCTGATACGTAAATATATTGAAAATGCAAACTATGAACTACTTGCGGGTGCACGTTATTAAAGTGGCCTCCCGTCCGTAAACTAATAAAATTCATAAAACTCTTTGTGAAACACCTTCATTTACGAATATGAATAACAAGAAACGCGGACTGTCACTTCTCGTTCAATTTAGATATCGTGTACAGAACTACTCGTCAGGTGTTCACACGTGGGCGACAAAGAAGGGAAAACTTAGCACACAAAGTCCGTTATGAAATGTTCACTAATACCACGGAGTATTGAAGAAGGAAAGACATTCGCTGAAGGCGCAGTAGTTGCGAGGGGGGTTGAATTATACCGAACGTGTTGACTGAGAGTCCCACGTATGTTTTGCATTCTGCAACCGACCAGGCTCTTACGCCAAGTCCAACAACAAAATAGCAAAATGAGGACGAAAGAAAAGCAGTGTAACATTTTAATATGTATTCGCGACTCAATCCACTTCTGAACCTAACAAGGGCACCCATGCTTACCAGCTTGCAGCCGTCTTCTTCTGGATCTCGCCGCCGTCTCCTCACGACTGCTAACCGCCTACCGGCCGTTGCTCCAGCAGAGCCGGGCCTTGTGGGGGTGGCAATTGGCGCACTTTTCGCCGGCCAATCAGGGGCATGGATCTGTCACCGAACTAGCTGCCGTTCAAACAGACAATTATGACTTGGCGGAATGACTCGTGATTGGATAGAACTTAGTCAGGGAGTCGTCAGGGAGGCCTCTTTACACAGCCGAACGTGCTGGAGAAACTGAGTTTTGGGTTGGTACTACTACTTAGAAAATAAGGAGGAAGACTACTTTGGCTTTTCCAAGTCGTTCAAACTACCGACCCATGCTTCCAAGCTAAAAGGTCAGCTCGGGAAAAGGAAAGCCTACATGGCTTGCTGATGGAGACAGCTGAATACGGAAGTAAATTAGAAGTACCTTGCGCCAATGCTCTCTCCAGTTTCATTATGCTGTCACACTGAAAAAATCAGCAGAATAGCCGGCATGCTATTGCCGTATTAGTAATGATAATAATATGACTACAAAATCGTAAATCGTAAACAGGTGAAAGAAGTACAAAGTAGATGCACATCTTTCGCCGTATTCAATTGCCCACTACTTACATTTAAATTTGGTGAACGAAATGTCTCCTATGCAGATGAAAAGCATTTCAATGGCAGAATGAATCGTCCTTTTAACACATTCCACATCAGCCTGATAAAGGAAAAAAGAAAAAAAGAGTTTTTACTGTATTATATGAGATATGTAATTTTCATGTGAACAAGCAAACTGTAATTTCAAATGCCCAGACCACAAGTTTACTTTCCAGAAGGAACAAATCAGAATTCAACTGCCCATGTCTCAGATTTTACTTTGGTGTGGGGGCGCCTTCCAAGAAGAGCGAAAGCAATTCGAATTCAGAATGACTCGTCTCTTTAACATAACGCACTTGAACCGACTGAAGAGACACAAGAGAAAATGTGTTACAAACTTCACTATTTGTACCCTGTAATTTTTATATAAATAGGTAAACTGCTGTTTCAGTTTTCGAACCAGAACCTAATACTTACAAAAAGATAAAAATCTGAATTCAAATGCCGATGGCCCAAAATTAAATTTAGTGTATGGGTGTCTTCTATTCAGAGCACAAGAAATACGATGGCAGAATAAGTCACCTCTTTAACACATCACACATGACCTTCTTAAGAAAGAAAAGACAAAACCTTTGACTATGTGTATTATATGAAACGTGTAATTTTCAAGTGAATAAGCAATTTCAAATAATGAAGCAGCAAGTTTATTTACCTAAAGCAAAATCTGAATTCATTTGCCCACATCTAGCATTTAAATTTGGTGTGGGGGACACCTTCTGTGCAGAGTTTGAGGAATTCGACGGTAGAACGAGTCGTCTCTGTAACACATCCCACTTGAACTTACTAAACAGGCAAATGAGAAGAAGTGTTATTTTGTTCACTATATGAAAACGGTAATTTTCATGTAAATAAGCAAACTGTAATTACAGTTATTAAAACCAGCAAACATTACTTAGAAAAGGACAAAAATCCATTGGTGACTTCTCAAAATTTAATTTGGTGTAGGGGATGCAGAGAAAACGCAGTTAGATGGCATAATAAATCGTCGTTTAACACACTGCACGCTAATCCGCTGAAGAAAGGAAAGAGAAAAACTTGTTACTAAGTGTATTATACGAAAAGTGTAATTTTCATGTGAATAAACTGTAATTTCTGATATTTAAACCAGAAACCATTACTTAGAAAAAGATAATAACCGGAACTCAACCGCCCACAAATCAAATTTAAATTTGGTGTAAGGGATGTCTTCTACGCAGAACATTCCACATGACCCTGCTAAAGAAACAAAAGAGAAAATGTGTTACTGCGTGTATTATATGAAACATGTAAATTTCGTGTCATTAAGCGAAATGTAATTTCGAATATTGGAACAAATACCTGTTATCGATAAAAAAAGATTTGAATTCAATTCCCCGCACCACAGATTTAAATTTGGTGTATGGAATATGGGCTATGCATATCAAAGGCAGTTCAGTACCAAAATGAACCTTCGTTTTAACACATTCCACATGAAACTGCTAAAGAAAAATAGAGAAAAAGTGTTGCTATGTGTATTATACGAAACTGGTAATTTCCGTGTGAATAAGCAATTTAAAATATTGAAACCATAAAATTACTCGCCAAAACGCAAAAATTTGAATTCAGTTGCACACAACTCATACTTAAATTTGACGTGTGGGACGTTTTCTATGTGGAGCAAAAGGAATTCAAAGGCAGATTGAATTGTCTCTTTATCACATCGCCCTTGAAACTTCTAAGAAGACAAAAGAGAAAAGTTATACTATGTTCTGTATATGAAACCTCTAACTTTCATGTAAATAAGCAAACTGTAAATTCGGATATTAAAACCAGAAGCTCTTACTTACAAAAATAACAAAATGAAATCCAATTGCCCACGACTCAAATTAAAATTACTATAGGGGGCGTCTTTTTTATCTAGCAATGGAGTTCATTACAGAATGAATCGTCGTTTTAATACTACCTACACGAACCTGCTAATGAAACACAAACGGAACAGTAGTAATACGTGTATAACACGAAACCTTTAATTATCATGTGGCTAAGTAAACTGTAATTTCAAATATTCAAAACACAATGTTACTTACCAAAAGTAAAAAATCTGAATTCAGTTGCCCACATCTCAAACTTAAATATGGAGTGGGGGTCGTCTTCTATGCAGAGCAAAGAGAACTGGAAGGCAGAATGAGTTGTCTCTTTCACATATTCCACTTTATCCAGCTAAAGAGAAAGAGGAGAATATGTGTTAGCATGCTGATTATTTGAAACGGGGTGGGGGAGGCTAACAACAGGCGAGGCTGTGTCACCCGCACCCTGCCATTCGGACCGCGGGGAGCTCTGGAACGACTGAAAACCCACTCCAGGGTGTTCGCCAAAATGCGGTGTATGCGCCCGTAGAGAGACAGGAGGGGCCGAAGGGTCCACCTCCATCGGGCCGGGGCACCCGACGGGCGAAGACGACATATGGTCCGGAGCGGGCAAGAGTTCCATGTCGGAGGACAACTGGTCACGGGAAGCGATCGGCGGCGCGTGACCCAGGGAGGCGCCCGGCGGCTGCAGCGACGCGTCCACTGCGGGCGTCGCCGGCGGGAGAACAGGCGGCGGCGCGTCGCCATGGTGCAAAATGGAAGGCAGCGTTAACACCTGGGGCTGAGACGAGCGAGTAGATGGGTCCCCGGGGCGCTGACCGGACGGCACCGTCATTGAAAGCATACGGCTAGCGGCAGATCCCATGCGACGATAGAGGCGCAGCTGATTGAGATGCCAGCGCACCTCACCAGAGGCCCCCAATACCAGATACATAGCGCGTCTGTGGCAGCGAAGAATGCGCCCTTCGAGCCAACGCCGTGAACCTCGATAGTGGCGGTAGTAGACAACGTCGCCTGGGGCAAAATCAGGTGTCTGCCGCTGCACAGGAACCGGATGCGACGGATGTAGCAAAGACATCAAGGTTCGATGATGGCGACCATGGAGCAACTCAGCCAGCGAGCGACCATCTCGGGGCTGAGAGCGATACGAGGACAAAAAGAGCAATAAAGCGTCGTCCCGAGAATGCGACTCTTTCAACTTCAACATCTGTAACTTGAAAGTCCTGACCAATCGTTCAGCGGCACCGTTTGACTGTGGCGAAAGCGGCGCAGACGTCAAATGTTGAATACCATTGGCCTTGCAGAATGACTGAAATTCTGCGGACATGAATTGTGGGCCACTGTCGGAAACAGTTGTCTGTGGAAGACCTTCAATGCAAAAGATAGCAGATAACGCTCGGATGGTGGCAGATGATGTTGTGGAAGACATCCGGACAACAAAAGAAAAATTACTGAATGAATCTATCATAACCAACCATCCAACTTTCCAGAATGGACCAGCAAAATCGATGTGTAAGCGTTGCCAAGGGAAAATGGCTTTTGGCCATGCAAAGAATTTCCACGGTGGTGCTGATTGTTGTTCGGCACACACCATGCAAGAAGAGCACATATTCGTAATCGCGGCATCGATTCCGAACCAAGTACAGTGCTGACGAGCAAGTTGTTTCGTTCTCACTATACCCCAATGTCCTTGGTGGAGAAGCTTTAAGACAGAGGACTGTAACGAACGTGGGACCACGACCCTGGACTGATCATTATCAGAACGCAACAGCAAAACACCACGTCGAACAAAAAGCCTTCCCTTGTGAGCAAAAAATCGCCTAACCAACGGGTCCCCGATCCGTGATTTTGACAAGGGCCATTGCGTGGCAACAAAACGCAGAACGGTAGCAAGGTCAGGTGAAACGTCCCCTTAGAAAAATTATACATGACTGTGCTTAAACTGACACACAATATTTTTTAGCGCAACACAGTCTGACTTTCAATAATTCCTAGAAGAGAATGGCCCTGACTAAATTAACCTATACGTTTCACATATCACTTACCTCACAAAAATGTTCGTTACTCGAACTACTGCAATACAGCGAGCGCCCCTACCGCCAGCTAAATAAAAGATTCAAACTACTGAAGGCACTAACTACTCATAGGCATAGTTAGCAAATGAAAGATTTTGATAGAGAACAAACAATGTATTTACCTTAATAGTGTTCAAAAGTCATAATATATATATCAGCCCATGATATCCAATATTACAAATTTACTCTTTCTGATGGACACACGTCCAGATTTTCCGCTCTCAAAATTCCGCCATCTCTTTCCCCACATTAGCCACTGCTGGCGAATCACCTCCAACTGCGCAGCGCTACGCGCTGTTAACATCCAGCTGCCCAACACTACAATAGCAAACAACAATGCAAACCAGCCACAGATGGCACACAGCACAGCCAGTGATTTTCATACAGCCTACTTACACAGGGTCGGCAGTTGTGCTGTAGCTGCACGACTCGACCACGTCATCGGTTGCCGAATCAATGAGCATGCAAGCAAGTTCGGAGGAATCGAATGCCCTATCCTCAGCAACAGGCAAACGGGACAACGCATCCGCGTTTCCGTGCTTAGCAGTGGACCGATGCAAGATATCGTAGCGGTACAGCGAGAGGAAAATAGACCAGCGAATGAATTTCTGCGCTGTACGTGGAGTTACAGGCTTGTTCGGATGAAAAAGCGATGTCAAAGGTATGTGGTCTGTGATTATGGTAAAGTGACGACCATACAAGAAGTCAAGAAACTTCGTAACACCAAATACGAGAGCCAATGCTTCTCTCCCGATCTGTGAAGAATTTCTTCGCGCAGACGAGAGCAATTTGGACGCAAAGGCAATAGGGCGATCGTGCGAGCCATCTTTGTGCGCAAGCACAGCACCGATCCCGAAATCCGATGCATCCACCATCAACAAAAGGGACTTCTGGGGATCGAATGGCGTAAGGCAAGTATTTGAAAGCAACGCCGATTTCAACCGGCGAAAGACGCGTTCGCATTACGTCGTCCAGACGAATGGAGCACCTTTACGTCGTAAGCGATGAAGCGGAGCTGAAATGGAAGAGGCATGTAGCACATATCTGTGATAATAGTTGATTTTTCCCGGCACACTCTGTAGCTGCTTCAAATTGTGAGGCGAAGGCAAGTCTTGTATGGCACGGAGGTGCGTGGGACTGGGATGTATGCCTTGGGCATTGAGTACATGGCCCAGGTATGGCAAGTCATGAGCAAAAACCACACATTTGTCCTTCCGTAAGCGAAGACCATTTTGTCGCAAGACCTGAAATAATGTTCGGAGATTGGCTAAATGTTCTTCTTCCGTCTATCCAGAGATCACAATATCGTCCAGATAGTTTGCTGCAGTAGGGACCGACGCACCAACAGTTTGTAGATATTGCTGAAACATTGCAGGGTCAGATGCACACCCGAATGGCAGTCATTTGAATTGATACAAACCAAGATGCGTGTTAACCATTCTTCGTCCACCGACATTTGCAAGTACGCATCTGCTAGGTCCAACTTCGAAAAATATTTGCCCGGGCACAGTTTGTCAAAAAGATCTTCCGGTCAGGGTAAAGGAAAAGTTGCAATCACTAGTTGTGGATTCACTGTTGCCTTGAAGTCCACACAGAGTCTCGATGTTCCAAAGATTTTGGCAAAATTATTAAGGGTGATGCCCAGAGAGAAGCCTGCACACGTTCAATTACACCTTGTGTTTCCAAATCGTGTAATGTTTTGCGACCTCATCACGCAATGCGTGGGGAACATTGCGCGCTCTGAAAAATTTCGATTGCGCGTTGACTTTCAGTTCCAAATGTGCTTTATAGTTCTTAGCGCAACCGAGGCCCGGTGCAAAAATGTCGGCAAATTCTTCACATAGATGAGAAACACTGTCTGAAGGCACAGTCTGGTTCACTGATAGGACCTGATTTACTATAGACAAGTTAAACAACTGAAATAAATCGAAACCAAACAAGTTCACTGCAGAAGTAGAACTAAGGGAGTAAAATGACACAAGTTTTGTTTGTCCTTTGTATGTTGCAAGAAGGCTGCACTGTCCTTACACAGGGATCTCTTGACCTGAATAGCTAGTTAACGTAACATTTGCTGCACGCAACTGAGGTGTGACCAGCTGTTTGTAAGTGTCTTGATTGGTCAGTGAAACTGCAGCTCCGGTATCGAGCTGGAATGGTATCACTTTGCCGTTAATGTCCAAGTCTAGAAAAAGTTTATTTTCCTGCTGATGACAAGAGCGACTGTCCCGTGCAACGTGAACTGACACTGGTACAAAATCACTTGCGACTTGACGGGAGTTCCGGTGATGTAAACGCACACTATTTGTGGGACGAACACAGTCACTGTTAGAGAGAGTGCCACTGGGCGGAGTGGAATGAACGACATGAATTTCCATGGGTGAAGTTTCGCGAGCCTGAGTATCCTTGGTTTGATTCCGATTCTGGCACGAAGCAAAGGGCCTGGAATGGTTTGGAGTTTCCGATCTGAGCTTTTTCTGGCAAACATTCTGAACATTTCTTTTTCATTACAGTAAAAGCAAATAGCTTGGCGTGATGGGCAATTCTCATGCGGATGTTCAGTAGCGCACTGCGGGCATGATTTAAGCACTGCATTTGCTTGCCGGCACGGCACACGTGGCTGAGAGCCTGGCGGCAGCGGCGCGACCGGGCACGAGTGCTGTTTACTGCTCCGTGAAGCTCGTCCGGCGGGCCGGTTAACCTGACACACGGCTGGCGAAGTTTCAAATGATTCCTGAGCAAAGTCAAGTGTGTCCTGCCGATCCAATATTTCCATCACTTGTTGAAGGGAGGGACTGACTAATTTCAAAATCTGTTCCCTTATACGAACATCAGAAACGTTCTGTGCAATTGCATCACGTACCATAGTATCTGAATATGGGAGTCCACATTGACACTCAAAAGCACAATCCCGAGTAAGGCCTTGCAAGGTTGCAACCCACTCCCGATTAGTCTGACCTGCCGTACGTTTTGTACGAAAGAAGGTATACCGTTTCGCAACTACATTGACTGATTGTTTGAAATATGCATCTAATGCAGACAAAATTTCTTTGTAGGACAGAGTTGCTATGTCGCGTCGGGGAAATAATTTGACTATCACACGGTAGGTTTGCACACCGACGGACGACAAAAGAAAAGGCTGCCGCTCATTACCTTGAATTCTATAGGCGGCGAGATGGAATCCAAATTGGCGTGACCACTCCGTCCAGCTTTCCAGTGCAGCATCAAAAGGTCTGAAGATCGGTGCAACTGCGTGTTGTGGCTGGGTTAGCGGTGGAGCGGCGGCTGTCGCATCGTTTTGCATTGCACGTTGGCCCTGGACGAGGTGTCCAAGGGCATCCAGTAATGCCTGCGTCTGCTGATTCTGTAAGCGATAAAATTCGGACAGTACATCTGGAGATTGTGGCGAAGCCATTACACAATGAAGTCAGGGCAGTCTCAACGACATATGTCAGTATAGTTAAGAACACCGTTTTTACTCGTCGTCGCCAATGTTGTGTTAGCAGAAGAGCTAACACCGTGTTATGAGTGGAGGCCGAAATGCACGCGTTTTAGCTCACGCAGGCTGGCGTGAAGAGGGAAGAACTAGACTGACATGAGGTCTGGAATATGACAAGGAATGAGAATTCAGAAAGCGGACGTAATTAGTTTGATACTTAACTTTAATCCATTAATGATGAACGTTGCTCTTGATGGTACACGATTCACAATATTATCTCTTCAGAATAGATTCTTGAACTAATTATAGTAACTGAATAGGATGTAGCTGAAGGCTATGCTAAACTGTCGTCTCTGTAAATGAGAGCATATGTAGACAGTGAACCATCGCTAGAAAAGTCGGCTGTACAACTGGGGCGAGTGCTAGGGAGTCTCTCTAGACTAGACCTGCCGTGTGGCAGCGCTCGGTCTGATGTCACTGATAATGGCGACACGCGGGTCTGATGTATACTAACGGACTGCGGCCAATTTAAAGGCTACCACCTAGCAAGTGTGGTGTCTGGCGGTGACACCACAACTATGACCAGTATTTTAAAACTATAATTTCAGTTTAAATTACGTAACTGTAATGTCAGATTTTAAAACCAGATTTCCACTGGCACATGTGCATGCTTCGGCGAGTTATGACTGGTTCGCTGTGGCTGGATGCCACTCCCTGAATACTAGATACCATAGCAGCGTCTTTTCTTTCATCAACTGGGTCCGTCAAGATGGAAACTATTACACAAAAACTGTTTAAATAATGTAAATTTTCCTACCATTGTTGGGAGGGGGCGGGGGGTAATAGGCTAGCATACTGCTAAAAGCTTCATTTGGTTCGATCACAGTGACCAGGGTTCAGCGTTTACCATGACATAATTGTTTCCAGTAGGACAACACACTCTTTTCAACAAACACAATACGATTCTGATCATAATAATGTAGGACTGAGTTAGCAAGAATTTATGGATCACACTGTTGTATTTCTTCAATATTTAAAGACTTTCTCAGTACACATTTGTTGTTAAATTACACATTTCTGTAATTTGTTAACATCGCATTTAAGACAGAGATGTTAATATTTTGAAAAAATGGGTAAAAATAACAACAAATAAACTCAAAATAGCAATAAATTACAGAATACTTGTGTGAATCCTTATTCTGTCATAGGATGGTGTCTGGACTATGCTGGCACGTCGACTAACGGAATACATGTGATTGGAATAATAACAATAAAATTAATTTGTTATTTATAACAATTGTCAACATTCTCGTCCTTTTCGTATGGACCCCTAAGGTGTCGAAATTCACATAATTTAATTAACAATAACTCTAAATTGTTATTATTTATTTGAAATACACACACCCTTGTCCTCTTCCTACAAAGCATGTCTTCATGTCAAATGGTTAAACGCGCATAACTGGGATAACAAGATATGTAGTTTATTATTATTTAAAACAAATACCCACATTCTGGCCCTCTCCTTATGGAGGCTATACCTAAAATTACTAAAATCGTGTAATTCGAGTTATAATATAATTAATTTGTTAGTACTTTTTGTAACAAAAACGAAAAGCCTGATCCCAAATAAACCTAACCTTTCTCTGTGGTTCACAGACTTCGAATGAAGGCGCCTACACAAATACTCTAGCTATAAACGATCAAGAGGCTCAGGGAAGTCTTGAATCTTATTGACACAGAGGTTTGGGGGATGAGAGGGGAGGGCTGATAGTTGCACAGGTAGGATAGGGTTCCCCTGGGTGAACTTGAATGTAACTCACACTTATTCCTGTGATTCTGAAGGGGACGGGGTTAGTAACCTTGAATATAACTAGTACAGGTGTGTAACCAGACAGCAGAAGTCCGTATCAGTTTCTATCTTGTTGAGACATTGAGATTAGATCATTATCTGGACGATATGCTACAGAAACACTGGATCAACGTAAAAACTGTTCACATAGTGTCACCTGCCAGAAAGCTTCTCAAATAATTTGTTTCAGTAAATATGAAAGGAACTCTTTAATGTGTATATTAGTTCAGAATGTTAATGCTTGGTATGCTTCGATTCCACTGCCAATGTTCATCTGTGATCCAAGATGTGTGCAAGTCAGCTGCACCTGGCACCTACCTTGTGATGTGTGAAGATGGCGAGTGATTAATTTATCTGTTGCAATTTTAAAACAGGTCGTAAGTAATACAGTTTTAGTGTGCATCTTTTTTTTTTTAGTTTTTTCTTTTTTTTTTTATCTGCAATATTTGACATGGAATAAATAATTTTTGAGTAACAGTAAATCGAGACTGAAGTATTAATAAAACTGTGTCGGCTTAAGAAGAATATAAAAAGATGATAGGATAGAGGAGATACTTTTTAGTACTATTTCCGATTATGACTGGTGGTGAATACCTCGAAATGGTTTCTTCGAACTGTTGACCACCAGTCAAAAATAGTTTATGGTTAGTAGCAGGGAAATTATACACTCCTGGAAATTGAAATAAGAACACCGTGAATTCATTGTCCCAGGAAGGGGAAACTTTATTGACACATTCCTGGGGTCAGATACATCACATGATCACACTGACAGAACCACAGGCACATAGACACAGGCAACAGAGCATGCACAATGTCGGCACTAGTACAGTGTATATCCACCTTTCGCAGCAATGCAGGCTGCTATTCTCCCATGGAGACGATCGTAAAGATGCTGGATGTAGTCCTGTGGAACGGCTTGCCATGCCATTTCCACCTGGCGCCTCAGTTGGACCAGCGTTCATGCTGGACGTGCAGACCGCGTGAGACGACGCTTCATCCAGTCCCAAACATGCTCAATGGGGGACAGATCCGGAGATCTTGCTGGCCAGGGTAGTTGACTTACACCTTCTAGAGCACGTTGGGTGGCACGGGATACATGCGGACGTGCATTGTCCTGTTGGAACAGCAAGTTCCCTTGCCGGTCTAGGAATGGTAGAACGATGGGTTCGATGACGGTTTGGATGTACCGTGCACTATTCAGTGTCCCCTCGACGATCACCAGTGGTGTACGGCCAGTGTAGGAGATCGCTCCCCACACCATGATGCCGGGTGTTGGCCCTGTGTGCCTCGGTCGTATGCAGTCCTGATTGTGGCGCTCACCTGCACGGCGCCAAACACGCATGCGACCATCATTGGCACCAAGGCAGAAGCGACTCTCATCGCTGAAGACGACACGTCTCCATTCGTCCCTCCATTCACGCCCGTCGCGACACCACTGGAGGCGGGCTGCACGATGTTGGGGCGTGAGCGGAAGACGGCCTAACGGTGTGCGGGACCGTAGCTCAGCTTCATGGAGACGGTTGCGAATGGTCCTCGCCGATACCCCAGGAGCAACAGTGTCCCTAATTTGCTGGGAAGTGGCGGTGCGGTCCCCTACGGCACTGCGTAGGATCCTACGGTCTTGGCGTGCATCCGTGCGTCGCTGCGGTCCGGTCCCAGGTCGACGGGCACGTGCACCTTCCGCCGACCACTGGCGACAACATCGATGTACTGTGGAGACCTCACGCCCCACGTGTTGAGCAATTCGGCGGTACGTCCACCCGGCCTCCCGCATGCCCACTATACGCCCTCGCTCAAAGTCCGTCAACTGCACATACGGTTCACGTCCACGCTGTCGCGGCATGCTACCAGTGTTAAAGACTGCGATGGAGCTCCGTATGCCACGGCAAACTGGCTGACACTGACGGCGGCGGTGCACAAATGCTGCGCAGCTAGCGCCATTCGACGGCCAACACCGCGGTTCCTGGTGTGTCCGCTGTGCCGTGCGTGTGATCATTGCTTGTACAGCCCTCTCGCAGTGTCCGGAGCAAATATGGTGGGTCTGACACACCGGTGTCAATGTGTTCTTTTTTCCATTTCCAGGAGTGTATTTCTAATTTATCCATTAGTGCGAACCGCCTTGCCACAGTGGTAACACCAGTTCCCGTCAGGTCACTGAAGGTAAGTGCTGTTGGGCTGGGCTAGTACTTTGACGGCTGACCATCCGGTCTGCCGAGCACTGTTGGCAACCAGGGTGCACTCAGCCCTCGTGAGGCAAACTGTGGAGCTACTTCATTGAGAAGTAGTAGTTCCGGTCTCGTAAACTGACGTACTACTGGGAGAGGAGTGTGCTGACAACATGCCCCACTGTATCTTCATCCAGTGACGCCTGTGGACTTAGAACGACACGGCGGCCGGTCGGTACAGTTAGGCAGTTAGGCCTTCATGGTCCGTTTGGGCAGAGTTCAGTTTTTTTTTTTAATTTATGCTTTAACGTTAGGTATTCATCCATGTACAACACTGACTGTTTTCTTGGCTAGACTGCATGATCTAACACTACAATTACTCTAGTATTCTCTATCCTTAAATATTATTTGACTGATATGTACAATTTTTCAGTGCACTGTGGCAAATATTGTCTGACTCATAATTCTAGGCATCTCATTTACTGTTACATCTCATCATCCTACTCCTCCTCATCCCTATACTCAACCTCATCCTCATCTCCTTCACTGTCACTGTCATCGCTGTCACTGTGGGTGTCATTGTTCAACCTCTGGAGACTGTTATTACGTTGCACGTAGGCGTGTCTGTTACGTGGTGTCCACAAGTAGTCTTCGTGCGTTGCTTTTGAAATACTGTCTGTTAATGCATTTAATTGTGCCTCTTGTTCTGGTTCTCCTATTGCTGTGTATATGTTTATTTACGTTTCTTTGTAGTCTTCATGTAGTTCATGTCTATTGATCATGTACTGTCCACACAAGAAGACAGTGTGTTCTGGGGGATCTTGTTCCTTGCATGTGCATGTAGTGTCTGTCTCAGATACACAGGGCTTAAGTGTGTGGTGTAAGGTCCGTGTCCAGTCAAGAAAAGTACCATACCATAGCTATGATCGATATGTTTCATTATCATCCGCTCCCTTACGTCAGGCACGAAGTTGTAAAGTCTTTGTCCCTTATCACTTATGCCCGATTCACCTAGCCTCGTATCGAAACGCCAACTTTTAAGGTGATGTGTCGTCCATATTGGTACACAAATTATTGTGTGTACCTTATGTAGTCTCCCCATCCTTTTCCGGTACCTCCAGCTCTGATCGTGATATGTATCGGACATATTCCAAGCACCACACGCAGTGCATCCACTGAGGTCGTGCCGAGCATTCCGGATAGCTTAAGTAGGACACTTCTCTGTTGTGTTATTAACTACGTGTAGGTCGTGGTTTATGACTCACTTACTTTATGTACGAGGGTTGGACCGTAAGCGGCTACTATTTATTCACAACGGCCACAAACGAGCTACAAAATGGTTCAAATGGCTCTGAGCACTATGCGACTTAACTGCTGAGGTCATCAGTCGCCTAGAACTTAGAACCAATTAAACCTAACTAGCCTAAGGACATCACACACATCCATGCCCGAGGCAGGATTCGAACCTGCGACCGTAGCGGTCACGCTGTTCCAAACTGAAGCGCTAGAACCGCAAGGCCACACCGGCCGGCAAAACGAGCTACATGTTTGCACTTGTTACTGTACTTCAAAGTGGTCACTAGCGTTGTGTAGGACCCGTTTCCAGCGATGTGGAAGGCGTAGTATACCGTCAGCAGAGACTGTTCTGTTGGTGGTGCGAATGGAGCGGTCTAAAGTAATGGTGCTTCTCGGGTACGATGGTGATGATGTTATACTAACACATTACGTTCCACCACGACAGACCGTCAATGCACAGTATTACTGTTCGTTTCTGGAGCATTATCTGCGACCAGCTTTGCGAAAAAAGCGGCGACACTTTCTGCGCAACTCACCCATCATTTTGCACGACAATGCGCGGGCGCGTTTACCGCAGGCTGTGGCTCATCTGTTCGGTCGGCGCGCGGTCTAGGGTGCCTTGTCACGCTCCATGCGGCTCTCCTCGTCGGAGGTTCGAGTCCTCCCTCGGGCATGGGTGTGTGTGTCGTCCTTAGCGTAAGTTAGTTTAAGTTAGATTAAGTAGTGTGTAGGCTTAGGGACTGATGACCTCAGCAGTTTGTTCCCATAGAGATTAGATTAGATTAATTAGTCATTCCATAGACCCATAAAAGAGGGAATCCTCCTGGGTGTGAAACATGTCAGATAAACACATTACAAAAATGTAATTAGAAAAACATGAGTTTCATTAATTTTAATTATCCTCAGTCAATAAACGGTAATATTATGTACATGAATTAAATTTAAACTTTTAATATTTACAGGTTTAATAATTACATCTGCTTTCATTATATCCATCATTCAGACATTTGCTAGTTTCTTGGCTATTACAACCAAGTATTGTCAAAAATTAAAGTAAATTATTCATTTCAGTGATCCTCAGTTAAGAACAGTCAGATTATGTACAAGATTTAAAATTAAACTTCCACTATTTACAGACTTAAGACTTACATCTGCTTTCCATACATCCATCATTCACACAGTAGGTAGTTACTTGCCTCTTACAACCAGGTATTGTCAAAAATTAAAGTGTAATAAATTTTCATTAGAATGGCCTACTGCACTTGTTGAGAAACTCATGGATGGAATAGAAGAAGTTGGCACCAAAAATTCTTTTAAATTGTGTTTAAATTGTGCCTTGTCTGAAACTAAACTCTTCATGGTTGCTGGTAACTTATTGAAAATATGCGTTGCTGAATACTGGACTCCATTCTGGGCAAGAGTAAGTGATTTTAAATCTTTATGTATATTGTTCTTATTCCTAGTATTGATACTGTGTACTAAGCAGTTAGTTGGAAAAAGAGACGTATTATTTACAACAAATTTCATTAAGGAATAAATATACTGTCAAGCTGTGGTTAATATGCCCAATTCTTTGAATAGGTTTCAACATGATGTTCTTGGATTTACACTACTCATTACTCTTATTGTACGCTTCTGTACTCTAAAAATTTTTTCTCTGTTTGTGGAGTTACCCCAAAATATGATACCATATGACATAATGGAGTGAAAATAAGCACTAAGGTGCTTAAGTAGGCGCTTGAACATAATCTTTTCAAAGACTTTTGAAAAAGCTGACAAAAGTGAGATTGGCCGGTAATTTAACAGCGTTTCTTTGTCCCCTTTCTTGTGCCGAAGTATAACTTCAGCATATTTAAGTCAGTCTGGGAATGTTCCTGTGACAAGTGACTGATTACACAAATAACTTAAGATATGACTAAACTCACATGAACACTGTTGTATTAACTTTGTTGATATGTTATCATAACCACTAGAATGCTTTGATTTCAGGGATTTTATGATGGATTCTGTTTCTTTGGGTGAAGTAAGTGTCAATTCCATTTTACTGAGATTGCTTGTGTGCACTGGTCTCAGATATTCCATTGCATTGTTTACTGAACCTGATAACCCCATACTATCAGTAACAGAGACAAAATACTTGTTTAAATAGTTTGCAACACAACATGCGTTTGTTACCAGAGTTTCGCTTATTTTTAGAGCTATTTGTTCCTCCTCATTTCTGGTCCTACCTGACTTAACTATGTCCCATATTGTTTTTATTTTATTGATGGATGTATTTATCTTCTTATCATAATGCAGGTGTTTAGATTTCTGGATAACCTTTTTCAATATTTTGCAGTAATTTTTGTAATGAGCTATAATCGAAGGTGTCCCTTTGTATCAGATAGAGTTTCCTTTTTTTCTCACATGATATCTTTATCGCTTGTGGGATCCATGGTTTCTTGTTAGACTTCTGCTTAATTTGAGTTACCTTCAGGGGAAAACAACTTTCAAATAAGGTGCTAACTTTATTAATGAATGTTTTGTATTTTCAATTTGTGTCTTGGATGCTGTAAACATCCATCCAATTAATTTCTTTGAGCAATCTCCTAAATTTCTCAGTTTTTGACTGTTTTATTGGCCTTCTGTACTCAGTTCTGATAGATGTTTTACCCTGACAATTTTCAAAATTTAGTGTTAGGTGTCGCATGTCATGGTTAGATAGCCCATTTACTACTGGCTTTGTAATGTGGCTTAGTTGCCTAGAATTGTCTATAAATATATTATCAATGGCAGTCTTAGAACATTTGTATACCCTATTTGGGAAAAGTACAGTAGAAATTAAGTTTAATGACAATGTAACTGATTCCAGCAACTGTTCACTGACAGTGTTATTCAGGACATCTACATTAAAATCACCAGCAACCACTAGTTCTTTGTTTTTTAATTTTAGATGAGATAATAAATCTTCAAGACCGTTTATAAACAGGTTGAAATTTCCTCTAGGTGCCCTCTACATGGCTACTATAATAAAGGACCTATTATGAAATTATATCTCTGTTGCACATGCCTCTAAGTGCTGCTCTAAGCAAAATTTATTAATGTCAATATTCTTAAATATAAAACTGTGTTTAACAAATGTGGCAACTCCTCGTTTCTCCATCTTTTGTCTACAGAAGTAGGAGGCTAACTTAAATTCTGTAAGGTTTAACATATCTACACCAGTGATCATATGATGTTCAGAGAGGCAAATTATATCAACTGGGTTCGATGACTCTAATTCATCAATGCACATAAGTAGTTCAAATGGGCCAAACATGCAGGACCTTCAGAACCAGATATAATGAACACCTCAGAGCACTGAAAAGCAATAGCACACACTCAACATTTGCAGACCACCTGGTAGCACACAATCACCACCCAACAAACATTGAAACTGACCTTCACATCCTAAAAACTAGCAGCAGCCTATACCAAAAATTAACTATAGAAGGAAACTACCACATCCAAAACTCAATAGCCCAAGGAAAGAACATACTCAATGAATACACATCACTGTGCAACAAAACTCTCTTCGCCACAATAGAAGAACTATACAAGTAACACACACACACACACACACACACACACACACACACACACACACTCACACTCACACAAATCCTCTCTCTCTCTCTTTTCTTTCTTCATTTCTTTCAGTCTCTCTCTGCCCCAGTGCTCTACACACACACACAACCCCACATAAACCACACACCACTAACACCAAATACAATTCAAACTCGCTCGCCTCACCCAGCATATGACGCTACGAAACAAATGAACGCCACACAGCCACAACAACACGTAATGGTAGTGAAAACTCCGCCTATGTTTTGAGTAATCGGAAAAACTGCATTGCCACGCGAACACAGGCAAAGAAGTAAGCCTATTTACTTCACCAACAACACAGGAAAACGTACTATAAGTTCAAAACTGTAAGTTACAGAAAGAAAACGTGATACAGTCTTATTTCCGTTCGTAAATGCATAACAAACAGAAAATAAATTACGTTTTGCTGTTTGCAGATAACAAGTTGTATATTGTGTAACATAACAGCTACCAAAACAAGAGGACAATAACATAATGTAAGGTATGTTACTTTTCGCCAATTAAGTTATAAATGCAACTTTTACATAATGTTATGTTAATATGTTAACAACAATTTTACAGTTAAAAATAAAAATAGAACCCACTGACGATAGCACAAAAGTGCTGAAACATGTATGGGTGAAACAAAAGAAAAAAAAAGGTGTCTTGCATAAGGCGGAACTTCTCATCCCATCATCCCATTCCCATTCCCATCATCCCATAAGTAGTTCATTAATTTTACTTCTAAGCCCTTGAATATTTTGATGCACTAAAGATAGGTGGCACTTCACATTTACTGAGATGAAATCGGGTGGAAATAAAATTTCTGCTGATTGCTGTAAATTTTTAACCAACAGCTGTGTTCGCTGATCCAATGTGCCAGGATTATGCTGTTTGATTTCTTTCTCAAACTTAATGTTTGTTTCAATCTTTACTTCTCTCATAACTTGACTTTGTTCTATCCTAAAAAAGGTACTGTTGACTTTGTTCTGTCCTACCTATCCTAAAAAAGGTGCTGCTTCAACACCTATGACCACTGGTATATTACCACTCATGGCAGTAACCCCCCCCCCCCCCTCCCTTACATTTCCTGCTATTAGCCTAGCCAATTTACCCTTACCTATCCTATTGAGGTGTAGGCCATGTCTAGTATAGCCACACCTACTGAGAGAATCAACAGGAACCAAACCAATATGTGACCCCACACCCGACCCAAGTAGCCGTTCAAACTCCAAATTAACTCTCCCGACAGAAGAGTTTAAATGAGGTCGGTCATGGCGTCTCAGAACAGACACATACGCGACACTGGTATATCTCGTTACTGATGCAATCTTTGCCAGGTCACACTCTATATTGTACCCAGGATCTCTGTCAGTACTATTGCCCAGCCCACCCAGAATAACCACGGTGTTTTCCTTGGTAAAATCTTTACAGAGTGAACCTAAATCCTCTGTCACCTGATCCAGACCAGCACTTGGTATAAAAAAAATTTGTGACCCAGTATTTTGATTCTAACTGGTACTGCAAAAGTTGGCCTACACCTCTGACATGTGAACTACCTAACAACAAAACTTTCTTTCTCTTTGCTGACTTCCCTACATTCTTATTCAATTTTCTACTGAAAGTTTGTTGTGCCCTCTCTACACCTACCTCTATCTAAGGCTCATCAGCTTTTAACTGAAGCGACAGGTCAAACCTATTCTTCACGTTCACCACAAAGTTGCCTGACAAAGTTCTAGGTTGTCACTCCTGTTGCCTGTTGCCACTTTCCACCTCTCTTTACCCTGGTAAAATCTTTACAGAGTGAACCTAAATCCTCTGTCACCTGATCCAGACCAGCACTTGGTTTAAAAAAAATTTGTGACCCGGTATTTTGATTCTAACTACCTTAACCTGTTCAGATGTTCCCTAGCCTGCTCTAACTGTGCCTGAAGGGCATCAATTTTCCCCTCCTGTTCCACTATTTTCCTATCTCTACTGCATATCCTACAGAACCACTGATGAGTCTGATCCACTGCCCCATTTCCCACGCCTCTACAGTCACCCCAATGGAAAAAACTACAGCACCCATCACACCAAACCCCAGAGCTAACAATTCTACGGCACGTCAGGAACTTTTTACTCGCGGTAAAAATCTTACTTTAGCGAGAATAAGTCAAATTAAATTACAGAAAAACAAGAAAACACGTTAACGAAAGATTAGGTTTAGTCTCAATCCTATGCAAACAAGCTTACTTTAGTGACAATAAGTTAGATTACCGAAAAGAAGAAGAAAAACACGTTTACAAAAATTAGGCCTAGTCGCACCTGTGTGTAAACAAAGCTGCTACCGTATGTACAAAGCTTCCAGATACCGGAATTTAAAATTTACGCCGTGTGTCACAAAATAAGAGTTAAACAACAAAGGGATACGCTTTTCTTAACTTGCTGGAACGGAACATAACAATTAAATGAGTTTCTATAAGTTTTACTGCGCTAAAATGTATGCAATAGTACGATCGTAAACCTACTTTATGTTCCTTTCGCGTTTTCTAGAATAATACGCAAAGAGAAGTGAAAACTTTAATAATAAGCTTGCAAAACACACCAATACACGTATATAATACCTTACCACAAGTTAAGTTCTGTTCGGTCGATGGGACTGGGAAGTACTGTACCATCCACCATTCTCCCCGGACTTTGATTTGATTACGAAGATGAAGGAACCACTTCGTGGCATTCACTTCAGAACTGTTCCAGAGATTCGACAGGCAGAACACCGCTCCATCTGCACCATCAACAGAACAGGCTCTGCTAACGTTATACTATGCCTTCCACATCGCTGGCAACGGGTTCTACACACCGCTGGTGACTACTTTGAAAGACAGTAACAGGTGAAAACATTTAAGTTCCAACCTTCGTATTTGCTGGTTCTGAAGCTTAACATGCTTTGTTGGTGACCAGGTTCAGTCTGTGTGCCCAGGTGCTAGCTGCAAGGCTGAGTACTGATAAGAAAAGCGCAGAGTATATGTCTGTATGACTGGTAAAGGTAGCCTGTACAGTTTTTAATTTAGCCCCAACAGTTTACGTAGTTTTTCTGCAGTGTCCGTTGTTAGCCTTGTGTGTTCGTGGAAATTCAGTTCCCCATCTATGTGTACCTCAGGATAGTATGTTACATATGCTCACTTGATGTTTGTGTCCACTATTTTAAGTGAAGGATTCCTATGGAGTGATCCTTTCAGTATAGTGTATTTTGCTTTGTTTTCGGCTGTCCTGAGTTTGTTGTTGTGGCACCATTGTGTAGCTGTTTGTGGCATTCCACTGGCTTTCTCTTCTAGCTGGGCTCCTTTGTTTGCAGTGACGTCAACTAATAGGTCACCTGCATAGGCGATAATTCCGTCTGACCTCTCATCCCCATGTAAAAGTTGCAGGATGGTTTCTACTGTTAAGTACTGGAAGATAGGGCCACAGATCGATCCCTAAGGATAGCCACTGATATTCTTTTAATTACTTTCTGGTTGTCCATCTTTCTGCAGTAGTCTCATAAATAGTTGTACCTCTGAAACATTTGCTGGCCACCAGAGATTACTGAATACCCCGCAACGTCAATTATTATTGCCATGGCGTATTTCTGTGTTGTGTTATTGGCTATGTGTAGGTCACGGTTTATAACTCACCTGTGTATTTGCCGGTTCTGCAGCTCAACTGGTGTTGCCTCATGCCACTGTGAGCTGTGTACGTTTGCAAATTCTTGCGGCAGCTTCTCTTGACTCTTTATTAGGGTGTTATTATGCATAAATGTCTGCAGGTCTTTGAATCTGGAGGATCCTTGCCTGCTTATTTCTTAATAATGACTACTTTGGAGGTTTTCCATAGTGCAGATACCCTGCGCAGCCCTAAGGCATCGTTCAGTAACATTATTAGGAACTGTTGATCTGTGATGCTAGTTTTTTCAGAGTTTGAGAATGTATACCATCTGGTTGAGCTCAGAGGTTGCTAACATAACCTTTTCTTGGGCAAGTTTACATGTGACAATGATGTATGGTGTGTGTGGGTCTTCTCTTGGTGTTGTTGTGTGATATTGTATGTGTGTATCGATAACGTTGTCAGGAAGCAGTTTATGCAGCAGAAATTACACTGCATTCCTCCATCCACAGGTCATCATGCCGTTATGCACATTATCGTGCCTTTATCTTGCCTTGGCATTCCTGGAAGTAGTGAAGTTTTTATCTTCTCTGTCAGTACTTTGTATGGTTCCCCCATACATAGGGTCTATCTGTATATGTCTTCTGCGTGCCCATATGCCTCAAGTGCTATGCATGTGTCTCTATCTAGTACCACCCTTTCATGTAATTTTCTTTTGCGTCTGGCATCTTGTTTGAGTCTCGTGAGTTTCTTGGTCCATGGTATTGGTGAGCGTTTTGTGTTCTTTGCCGTCGATATTGATGTGTTAGTTTGTGTGCTCTTTAATCTATCCCTCCACTGATGTTTTCTAGATACAGTAGTATTACTTTTGTTAGTTTGCTCCAATAAGCTTTGTGGAACAGTTAGTGCCTGGTATGTGTTTTTTTAAGATGTGTGTGTGTGTGTGTGTGTGTGTGTGTGTGTGTGTGTTATAACATTGTGGTCAATACTGGTTATATTGTGGTGCACAGTCCAGTTTGTTATGCATGTCATTTCTGCGTTACTTGCTAGTGTAAAGTCGATATTACTGCTCGTTCCATTGAATCCCGCATTTGTTCATATAGGTCTCTCTTTGCTCATTAAATGTAATTATGTCTCTTGTAACAGGTCGGTGATTATGCGCCCTCTGTCATCTTTTCTCTCTGAGTTCAAGATGGAGGATCTTCCATTAACGTCAGCACTTATCGCTAACTTTTTGCCTGTTGCATAAATTACTAGGTGTCTGCATAAGGTTGTTCTGCATAAGATTGTATTTGATGGCTGTATTGAGCTGTTCTAGGCGCGTCAGATTGGAACCGCGAGACCACTACGGTAGCAGGTTCGAATCCTACCTCGGGCATGGATGTGTGTGATGTCCTTAGGTTAGTTAGGTTTAAGTAGTTCTAAGTTCTAGGGGACTGATGACCTAAGATGTTAAGTCCCATAGTGCTCAGAGCCATTGGAACCATTTTTGATGGCTGTATTGAGTGTACATGGATACAATCACCCATGTAACCTTTGCTTTGAATGTTTCTAAGGTAACCGAATACTGACTGCAGAACTGTGTTATCTTAATTACAAATTGTGTTTAGCATTACTGTAGCAGTCTTACAGTCATTGCTGCCTGTTATTAGAGTAGCATATGTTGGTAGAGATATTAGTTGCTCATTTCTGTTATGTGACTCTTGAAAGTACATGATATCTGACTGCAGGCCTTACGCTATTTTCGGGGATTTCACCCTACCCGTAGTAGTGCTTCTTATATTATGTTGCAATATATTCGTTTGTGTCTCGTATTCTGGGAGTTTTATATAAACAAATCATTTACTGCCAGTCTGGGTGTAATTAACTATTTTTCGTAGTACATGTACCCTTCCATAATCTCTGTATACGTTGTGCAAGTCGAATGGCTCTGACCTGAGCATGACGTCTAGCAGCGGCTCCATTGATGTAGGAATATTTTCTGTATTTGGAATGATTCTTTCTGTATGCTTTGTTACAGGAAAACAGAGTCACCCTTTCTAACTAGCATCCACTGCGCTTCTGTAATATATATTTTTCCTCTAGACTACTTAAAAGTAAGTTAAATTAGCGGTTATCGTAATTAGGAGCAGCTGGCTTCTTGATGGTGCTGGTTTCTGTTGCGGTTACAGCAGCGCTGCTAGATGGAGTGTGGTTTGGTGTTTGCCTCTAATTGGGAGGCATTTTAAAATCTTTTTTGATATCTCATGTTACACTACATGTCATACGTGTCGTCGATGGTTTTCCCCTCCAAACAGCTTTCACTGATATTAGTGGTGCTTGCTGATGTGCTGTTGACGATGGTGGTGATCTGTGTTGGAGTACTTGTATGTGTTGTGGTGTCTTTGTTGATGTTTGGGGTGGTGGTTGTTTCTAGATACACGCTGATATAGTCGCAAATGTCACATGTGTCTCCCGCAGATTTGTCGTTATTTAATTTATCTACTGTTACAAGCTTGGGTTCGGTAGTTCTGGGATTTATATTGGTTTATGGTCTGATTGAAACAATGGACTCTGAAACAAGTGATTTAGACTCTGTATATCTGTCTATTTGTTCTTTCTTTTTGATTTCAGTTGTGTGCGTCTCTGTATGTCTGATGTGATGAACGTCGGTTGGATGAACGTGTCTATGCATGTGTCGATTTAGTTTGTACATTTTCTTGTGTACAATATACGTAAGCTCGTCTTCCAACGGATCTCTCCTCTGCATTAATGTTATTTCGAAGTTTATCCAGTTCCATATTCGCCTTTTGATTTGCTTCATCACCTCAAGGTGAATGGAGCCACCGATTGTCATGTTATGTACATATTCTATCTAATTGGTATAGGTGTCATGTGATGACATTGAGTGTTGTAGAAGTGGGATGAGCTCATTTTTGTCGCTGTTCTTTAGCAGACGACCCATCTGTCTTCTCCAGGAAACTGTTCGTCAGTAGCTCCTCTGCATTGTGGATGGTGATTTGCATCTATGTGTTGCGGGTAACTGGATTTGGCTATGTGTGTTTATTTTAGTTACCATACTCTGTGCAGCTGTCTGTAGGTTTAGTAATCATCTCTTTTCGTTTTGTTGCAGACACAGCCTCTGTATTTGCAGGGGAAACAGATGGAAGCGTCGGTGAACGAGAACTAAGTGCGCTTGTGGCCTTGGTTGCCACACTTGGCACATGTACTTCTGTCATTTCTGCAGGTTTTAATCGTGTGTCCATTGTCACAACATTGAAAACACCGATTTACTAGTGCATAGCTTTTTACAGATAGTGATTCTAAGTCTATGTAGCCTCTGTCTTTCTGTTATGACACAGTACAGGGGGGTTGGGGGTGGGGTGGGGGGGTAATGACCTGCAGTACCTGATGGTTGAAACCTCTTCCCTTGGACTCTATTTTAAACTTCTTTTCGCCTCCCTGTCGAGCTGTTCTTTCGTGGTGTCACCATTCAGATTCTGTTCATAAAGACATGCTATAAATTCCTTGTCGGTGTGTGTTGCGCACATGATACGCTGCTGCAAGTGGCTTACGTTTTTGCGGGCCTTCACAGAAAATGGTACGGATGTCTTTCTTTTTTTCTATTATTTTTCACCATTTCTCCTTTGTTGCCGTTTATACTTTAACTAGAGACTCAGTGGGTGTTGACTTGAGATGTAAGTTCTCTTCCCGGAGTTTATATTCTTGGTAATGGTCTGTCGTACAGCTTTCGCGTCTTGTTTTGCTGTCGATTTCATGTATAGTTTTGTGACCTATTTTATTTTAGCCAGTTCTGTTCTTAGTACCTCTTTGGTTTTGGGGTTTGTTGTTAAGGCTGCAAGTATGTCAGTGTCTGCGCTTTCCCTTGGGCTTGCTCTGTGACTTTCTCAGTTAATTTTCTAATTTGTTTTTGCAAGTCTTGGTTCACTACATTGAGTTCTCAATTATCGTCCTCTAATTTTTCAGCCTTCTCTTGCAGAGTTTTATTGGTAAGTATTTAGCTGGATTAGATGCTCTCTATAGTTCAAATCTTAATCTCCTGTTTTCATCATTTAAGCAGTTTAATTTCAAAGGTGGTTGTTTGGAAAGCTAAGGGAAACACTGTGTCTCCAATGACAGTTAGCAGGGCAGATGAGCATGCCCAGCATTCAGTTCCTCTCATAGTTCGCTCAGTATTTTGTGTGTGGCTGCGGTCTTTTGACTGGGGGACATAAGCACGAGTTCTTCCTCCACGTGTTCCATTCCGGGTGCGACGATGGTAGATAGAGTCTTATTCCATATTGCCCTCATCCTTCCGTCGGCCTCTAGCGTGGTGATGTCGCTGCTTTGTCTGCAGGAATCCAGGACCCAGCTTAGGCAGGCAGTACGCGGTCTCGCGTATACCACTATTCCAGCGATATTCGGCCCTGCGGGATCACCTGCAGTTGTTCAGCGACAGCAGCGCTGATGCTGACGTCGACGGCGCGACGGCTGCTGGGACTCGTCGGACTGCGCTGCGGCTGGCGGTGGCGAGGTGCCGCAGCGCGGCGTGCTGACGCATCACGGAAACCGACGCGGCTGACTCGCGAAAGCGACGCGCGCTCGACCAGCGGCAGGGCAGCGGCTTCTCGGCTCACGCGGCGAAACAGAGTCGACGGACAAACCCACTACGAGTACTTTAACCACTCTCTACAATTTTTTTATACACTGAAGAGCCAAAGAAACTGGTACACCAGCTTAATGTCGTGTAGGGGCCCCGCGACCGCACAGAAGTGCCACAACACGACGTGGCATGGACTCGACTAATGTCTGACGTAGTGCTCGAGGGAAATGACAGCATGAATTGCAGGGCTGTCCATAAATCTGTAAGAGTACGAGGGGGTGGAGATCTCTTCTGAACAGCACGTTGCAGGACATCCCAGAATGCTTAATAATGTTCGTATCTGGGGTCTCCGGTGACCAGTGGAAGTATTTAAACTCGTAAGAGTGTTCGTTGAGACACTCTGTAGCAATTCGGGGGTTGTGGGGTGTCGCATTGTCCTGCTGGAATTGTCCAAGTGCATCGGAATGCATAATGGACATGAATGGACGCAGGCGATCAGACAGGATGTTTACGTACGTGTCACCTGTCACAGTGGTATCTAGACGTATCAGGGGTCCAGTATCACTCCAGTACCGAGCCTCCACCAGCTTGAACAGTCCCCTGCTGACAAGCAGGGTCCATCGATTCATGATGTTGTCTCCGCTCGATACAATTTGAAACTAGACTCGTCCGACCATGCAAAATGTTTACAGTCGTCAATAGTCCAATGTCGGTGTTGACGGATCCAGGCGAGGCGTAAAGCTTTGTGTCGTGCTGTCACCAAGGGTACACCAGTCGGCCTTAGCTCCAAAAGCCCACATCGATGATGTTTCGTTGATCTGTTCGCACGCTGACGCTTGTTGATGGCCCAGAATTGAAATCTGCAGCAATTTGTGGAAGGGTTGCTCTTCTGTCACGTCGAACGATTCTATTCAGTCGTCGTTGGTCCCGTCCTTGAAGGATCTTTTTCCGACCGTATTGTTGTCGAAGATTTGATATTTTGCCAGATTCCTGATATTCACGGTACACTCGTGAAATGGTCGTACGGGAAATTTCCCACTTCATCCTACCTCGGATATTCCGTGTCCCATTGCTAGTGCGCCGACTGTAACACCACGTTCAAACTCACTTAAATCGTGATAATCTCCCATTGTAGCGGCAGTAGCCCATCTAACAACTGCGCCAGACACTTGTTGTCGTATGTAGTCGTTGCCCACTGCAGTGCCGTATTCTGGCTGTTTATATATCTCTGCATTTCAATACGCATGTCTATACAAGTTAGTTTCTTTAGCGCTTCAGTGTATAACAGCCCTGTCTAATGAGTAAAGGAGAACGCAATGTGTCAGAGAACACTCCCGGTGCCCGTGAAAGTAAATACAACTGCCCACAATCAAGTTTTTGCAAAGGAAAACTGCGTTCGAATGCGGAGCCACACCACTCTTCGATCGGCTCTGCAGCCATATTGGCCTACTTCGCGAGTGATGCTGCGGCCTCCTGTTCCGTCGGGTACGATGTGGCTACTTTTCGTTGTCAAAAATAACGAAATTCCCTGTTAAGATCAGGGATGGTTGGTAAATGTGTGGTGATGGCTGCAGTTTGGCAGTTAGTGGCGGGGTGTTCAGTTGGGCCACA
This sequence comes from Schistocerca cancellata, assembly GCF_023864275.1. Classification (NCBI taxonomy): domain Eukaryota; kingdom Metazoa; phylum Arthropoda; class Insecta; order Orthoptera; family Acrididae; genus Schistocerca; species Schistocerca cancellata. Next base: position 200,395,284 of record NC_064631.1, on the reverse strand, counting down.
TAATGAATTCACGCATACACCAGTTTCATTTGCATAGGTCGTTCATTCAACTTTTATTTGAACAAATGGGCGACCGTCTACCGATTACAAATCACACTGTGTTGTACAAAGTCCTTTAACAGTTTACCTTCAGTTCCAACTCCATTGTGCACCAATAATGAATTATTAATGTCCATTAGTATACGTAGACGCGCTACTATTTACAAATAAGCACTTGGTTGTAAATAAATGGTGATTTGTTAATAACTTCGGTATTTGTTAATATTTTTGTGTCAAATTTGGCATGTTTGCCGATAGGACAAGGGTACATCGATTGTCATTGTTAAATATGCAATATTTTGAATTTCGATTTTTGACGTTATCCCGGCAGCGCATACTAGCCGTACTAGGTATGCGCTGCTAGCTAGGGGTCCGAGCCCCCTAGAACCCCGGTCCAATGCTGTTGCTATATCACGCAGTTGCTGTATACATGTGTCTTGTGTCAATCACCATTTGCATTTATATTATTAATTATTCATATTATTATTAGTATTTTTAAATTAATAATGCTGTTGCATCCTTGAGCAAATGGTTCGTGATGTAGCCTTGTCCGGTTCTCAGCTACACTACAGATCAATAACAATGACGGTTATTCCCATTTGTTCATCAATAACATTTATTATGTTGTAAACCTTCCACTTAATGTCATCTTTCAATGAGCCACGTCAGCGGTGAGTGATAACGTAACAGCTCGGACTTTGAATTCTCGCGAGTAGATTAAGCGCCCGAAGTTAAAGTCCGTATACATGGAGTTCCCTATGGGACTTAGTCTCTGAAATGGTGATTTGTTAATAACTTCGGTATTTGTTAATATTTTTGTGTCAAATTTGGCATGTTTGCCGATAGGACAAGCGTTCATCGATTGTCATTGTTAAATATGCAATATTTTGAATTTCGATTTTTGACGTTATCCCGGCAGCGCATACTAGCCGTAGGGAACTGGGGCACGGGTTTTATGATGTAAGTCGCAGTTAAATTTTTCTCATCAGGGAACTGGGGCACGGGTTTTATGATGTAAGTCGCAGTTAAATTTTTCTCATCAGCTAGGTTCTATCTTTATAACTGACCACACACCTCAGTCCAGTCTACATTGAAAACAGTCCTTTGAGAAGAACACTCAAGGAAATTACATCGAGGATTCTGCAGATGAATGCTGAATATCGGCTCTCTTTGCCAGATTTCTCTCAGCCGCTGAACACAGCTCTCGCCTGGATCTGACAATATCTGGTTTCCACCATGCTAGTAAGGTCTCCTTGAACAGAGGAAGTGTCGATTCGTTACAAATGAAAAAAACGAACAGCAGCGGTCCCTGCGCCATCGTAGCTATGTGAACATAGTATACGAACTGTGCAATGCCTTGCGCTTGGTGGAATCCAGTTCTAACAATTATACCAACGCCACTTAAGAAAACTGTCTTAACTGACAGAAAAACAAGTTGTTTCTTTGAACCAAATCTGTGATTACTAGATATTTTAAGTCGCCGCATGAAGTTTCGATTACGTAGGTACATATATCCCACCAATCCAAGGAGAACCAAATTGAGAGCAACCGAGAATGAAATCGCCGCGAGGAATATTATCCGACTGTGAATCAAGTAATAGTTGCTCGTATTTTCCAAAGAAATACTTGCTGCAGATACTATGCCCCAGGGTATAAGTGCATACAGCACCTGACGACGGAATACCTCATTCGCTTCAGCAGGCAGCAGATCGTTAGGCAGCCTGAGATGTCGAATGCACGCGTACATTTGGTAGCAGAACGAGTTCAGCCAGATACAGCTGAGAAGCGTAAGGGAGCTATCAACCTGCACCGCTGTCGATAACTTGGGGACACCCGTCATACGATACATGACCTCAGAACACAAGATCTGGATTATACCCGTAAGCTGAAAGGACAAGAATATCTTTCCGGGCAAATTGCGTAACTGGGGAAGGTACATGTATACTCCGGCAGTCAAAAAACGGAAAACAATATTTATAGCTATAAATGACATTTCTAAAACTTTTAAGCTGTCGATTCTGAAATCCTTGTATTTCAAGGTAGCACTGTTTAAATTGGCTTTGTAGTTTAGTGTTCTTTGCGTTGGCTCTATATGCCCTTTGAGGAGTTTGATCCATGGTACATTGCTCTTGTTCGAGTAGGATCCGTCTGGGTACAATTTGACACTACACAGCTCGGGATGCTCATTGAGGGAAAAGTCGCGACATTTTAGTAACAGAACAGCTCTGGAGAAAGAGCAGATGGCGCCTGTGACGTTCACTTCCAAACAGGACTCGTTGGCAGGACTACTGAAAAAGCACCGAGCGTCATGTACGGACTGTATCATAGTAAAGGGGATGTCCTGACAAATGCTGAACGAGTTGACAGTCATCCAGGCCAAGAGACAAAGGTTGACGTTCGTCCTCTGTGTGTACGCCAGGTAGCTGGTGACGGGTATGTGGGGAGATCTCTCCACCACGTCGTTCCAGAGCTGCACGCGGCACTGCTCGCGCTGAGTAATGGTTTCCGGTGACAGGTCTTCCAGCGGACACGTGGGGTGGTCCAGGGCGTTAGCCAACAGCTGCATGCAGTCGGTGTCAACGGAGAGCGTAGCGTAGCTTCTGTCCTCCAGCTCCCACTCCTCATCTGCAAAACAATGACATCATTAGGTGCTGATCATACTCCAACGTCAGCTAAACTCAGTCTCCTCTGTATGATAAAACTGGGTGTTGTTTAGCTAAATCATCGATGATCAATGGTTGGAATAGCTCACAACCAACAAATATCCGAGAGTAATAACACGAAATGATATAGTGTGGTGTTTGAACATAGTTTTCTGTAATAAGCAAGGCAGATACCAGAATTTATTGTACAAATGTTACCCGAGTCTGTTTCATATACAGGATGTCCGAAAAGTCTCTGTCTTGCACTTGGCTTTGCACAATTGACGAAATAACTATGGTTTTACTGATATCCCTAATCTGAAGTTGACAAAAAGCGTCCTTGTCGGTATTGTATTGTCTTGTGTTGTGTACATAGTGCCGCGTAGTCAGCGCGTACACAACTTTCCCACTAGAGCGCGCCCCGCTAAGCACAACAGCGCAGGCGCAGCACTCGTCCGTCTCCGCACTATGAGATGGCGCTGCCATAGAGACGCACCAAATTCTGCTTCCGCCGATCCGCGTATTAACATGTAACGCAGCCAATGGGATTGCTGCTAACATAGAACCTTTTCTCCTCGCAGATCACACTCGCGCAGTGATACATGAACGCGCGAGGTATTATAACGAGTGTATAGACCTCCGATTAGTCAGTCTGCATTAGTCTGTACCAGTCTGCATTTGTCTGCAACAGTCTGCACGAGTTCTACATTTGTCTGTACCAGTCTATTGTCAAGTTTCAGTCACGCCCAATAAGATTACCATATTCCTGTACATAGCCATGAAGATAAATGTATAGACACTTTTGTTAAGTATCAGAGATATATGTGAGAATAAGATTAACGTACCAATACCAAAGGAACTTCAGATTGTCAATTGTAAATAGCATCCAGAACCAAGTAAAGTAATTTTTATGCTTGTTATTATTGTAATAAATGTGTGTGAAAATTAATCAAGTTCTGTTTAAAGTTGGTCACCATCAATCTGCTACTCTAAGCGTGCAAGTGGCATTTCTATAGTCTGACCTAACGGCAGAAGATAAACACGCCACGATAAGACGACGAGACATATTGCTGACACTCGCCTACTACGTTAGACCAGTCAAATAATCTGATGGTGTGTGTACTGAAGGTCTAATAGTACGCACACCACATCTTGTTTCAGTATTGTATTGTTCTAGTTGACGACGTAAAGTAGCAAATAATAGCGTGTGTGTATGTGTGTGTGTGTGTGTGTGTGTGTGTGTGTGTGTGCGTGGCAGCAAGGAAGTCCGCATATAAGGCAGGCAGTGACAGAAGTAATAAGAACATATGACGCTGTCCACTTCGTAAATTGACGCTGCCAGGTTCAGAGACATGTGGTGTTTTATCAGGCAGTGTCAAAGGCAAGCCTCGTTGTGGGTGTAAGAACACGAGAGAGGAGGCTTGTGCCGCCATCCGTATCTACACTGAGCAGTCTGCAGTGAAACATATTCGCAAACGAGCAGTTGTACTTCAAACACTACAGTCAACAATAAGTGGCCACACTAAAAAATATTTGAAAGCATTTAGGTTCATAACATGTTGTTTTGTAGGGCGGGCAACCACAGCCAAACTTCGACATTTTTCCAAAGAAAATTCCGCGCTGGCTGTATCAATGATTTTTATTAAATCTGCGACCGCTTTCGCACCACTTATCCTCAGGCAATATACGCTATTTATAACATGGTAACGTAGAACATTGCCCTGTAGCCACTCCCCACCATTCACGTCCAATATACCGTCATCTGGTGAAAGCGATAGTAAAAATTTAAAAATATTTTTTAAAAACTTTTTAAATGATGGGAGCGGCAATGACCGTGCAAGCTGAAAGGAACCGCGCGGCAGCGGACACAGCCTGACTCATTTTTAAATTTTAACTACCGCTTTCACCAATTGACGGCATATTGGACGTGAATGATGGGGAGTGGCTACAGGAAAATGTTCGACGTTACTGTGTTATAAATAGCGTATATTGCCTGAGGATGCACCGGTAAGTGGTGCGAACACGGTCGCAGGTTTAATAAAAATTATTGATCTACATCTATATCTACATCCATACTCCTCAAGCCACCTGACGGTGTGTGGCGGAGGGTACCTTGAGTACCTCTATCGGTTCTCCCTTCTATTCCAGTCTCGTATTGTTCGTGGAAAGAAGGATTGTCGGTATGCTTCTGTGTGGGCTCTAATCTCTCTGATTTTATCCTCATGGTCTCTTCGCAAGATATACGTAGGAGGGAGCAATATACTGCTTGACTCATTGGTGAAGGTATGTTCTCGAAACTTCAACAAAAGCCCGTACCGAGCTACTGAGCGTCTCTCCTGCAGAGTCTCCCACTGGAGTTTATCTATCATCTCTGTAACGCTTTCGCGATTACTAAATGATCCTGTAACGAAGCGCGCTGCTCTCCGTTGGATATTCACTATCTCTTCTATCAACCCTATCTGGTACGGATCCCACACTGCTGAGCAGTATTCAAGCAGTGGTCGAACAAGCGTACTGTAACCTACTTCCTTTGTTTTCGGATTGCATTTCCTTAGGATTCTTCCAATGAGTCTCAGTCTGGCATCTGCTTTACCAACGATCAACTTTATATGATCATTCCATTTTAAATCAGTCCTAATGCATACTCCCAGATAATTTATGGAATTATCTGCTTCCAGTTGCTGACCTGCTATATTGTAGCTAAATGATAAGGGATCTATCTTCCTATGTATTCGCAGCACTTTACACTTTTCTACATTGAGATTCAATTGCCATTCCCTGCACCGTGCGTCAATTCGCTGCAGATCCTCCTGCATTTCAGTACAATTTTCCATTGTTACAACCTTTCGATATACCACAGCATCATCGGAAAAAGGCCTGAATGAACTTCCGATGTCATCCACAAGGTCATTTATGTATATTGTGAATAGCAACGGTCCTACGACGCTCCTCTGCGCTCACCTGAAATCACTCTTACTTCAGAAGACTTCTCTCCATTGAGAATGACATGCTGCGTTCTGTTATCTAGGAACTCTTCAATCCAATCACACAATTGGTCTGATAGTCGATAAGCTCTTACTTTGTTCATTAAACGACTGTGAGGAACTGGATCGAACAGCCAGCGTGGAGTTATCTTTGGAAAAATTTAGATTGATGTTTGTAAACGAATTGTATGTGCAACGACTTCGAGCAACTACTTGCATCCTGCCGTGCATTGCTGCACAATTATTACTGTGCCTCGCTCATGAGTGTGTCTTTCCAATGTCCGAAACATCGCAATTCACACATGAGGAGCCGGCCGTGGTGGCCGAGCGGTTCTAGGCGCTTCAGTCCGGAACCGCGCGACTGCTACGGTCGCAGGTTCGAATCCTGCCTCGGACATGGATGTGTGTGATGTCCTTAGGTTGGTTACGTTTAAGTCGTTCTAAGTTCTAGGGGACTGATGACCTCAGATGTTAAGTCCCATAGTGATCAGAACCATTTGAACCACACATGAGGAACATTATTATATGGTCTAAGGAAATTTTCAATACGTGCAAGAGATGGGAAGGAACACCCCTCACGTTGTATGGGCTGGGAAGTCATTGGGATATTTACATGGACCAAACCTTTTGAAGGGTACATGAATTGAAGTAAAAACTAGTTAGCGCTTAAACTCGCAGACAACTGCTTATGAGGAATAAATAAGTCCCAAGTGGCTCACGTTATAAAACTAATGCAAAATTACGCCAAAGTGTTGAAGAAGCCTTTGGGAGCATAGCTCCAGTGATGCTTCGCAAGATGTGGAATAGGATATGGAGACACACAGATCTCTCTGTAAGGCACCATTGTTCCCATACAGAGCCACTGGATACGTGTTTTTCTATACTCGAGCGCCAAAGAAACTGGTATAGGCATGTGTATTCAAGTACAGAGATATGTAAACAGGCAGAATACAGCGCTGTGGTCGGCAAAGCCTACGTAAGACACGTTGTCGCAGTTGTCAGATCGGTTACTGCGGATACAATGGCAGGTTGTCAAGATTTAAGCGAGTGTTATACTCGGCGCACGAACAATGGGGGACAGTACCTCCGAGGTGGAGATGAAGTGGAGATTTTCTTGTACAACCATTTCACGAGTGTACCGTCAATATCAGGAATGTGGTAAAACTTCAAATCTCCGACAACAATGCGGCCGGAAAAGGATCCTGCAAGAACGGGACCAATGGCGCTGAAGAGAATCGATCATCGTGACAGAAGTGCAACCCTTCCGCAAATTGCTGCAGATTTCAATGCTGGGCCATCAACAAGTGTCAATGTGCGAACAATTCAACGAAACATCATCGATATGGTCTTTCGGAGCCGAATTCCCACTCGTGTACCCTTGACGACTGCACGACACAAAACTTTACGCCTCGCCTGGGCCCGTCATCATCGACATTAAACTGTTCGTGACTGGAAACATGTTGCCTGGTCGGACGGGTCTCGTTTCAGACTGTATCGCGCGGATGGACGCGTACGGGTATCGAGACAACCTCATGAATCCATGGACCCCATATGTCACTGGGACTGTCCAAGCTAGTGGAGGCTCTGTAATTGTGTGAGCCGTGTACAACTGGTGTGATATGGGATCCCTGATACGTCTACATACGACTCTGAGAGGTGATGCTTACGTAAGCATCCTTTCTGATCACCTGCATCCATTCATGTCCATTGTGGATTCTGACGGACTTGGGAAATTCCAGCAGGATAATACGATACCCCAGAAGTCCACAGATTTTTTTGGAAATTTGTGGTAAGATCTTATGGGATCACACTGCTGAGGTCATCGGTCCCTAAGCTTACACACGACGTAATCTAACTTAAAGTAACTTATGCTAAGGACAACACACACACCCATGCCCTATGGAGGACCGATATTATGCAGGAGGAGGAGGAGGAGGAGATTACTGTTAAACGTCCCGCCGACAACGAGGTCATTAGAGACGGAGCACAAGCTCGGATTAGGAAAGGATGGGGAAGGAAATCGGGCGTGCCCTTTCTAAGGAACCATCCCGGCATTTGCCTGAAGCGATTTAGGGAAACACGGAAAACCTAAATCAGGATGGCCGGACCCGGGATTGAACCGTCGTCCTTCCGAATGCGAGTCCAGTGTGCTAACCACTGCGCCACCTCGCTCGGTGATATTATGCAGGTGTACCGGTTTCTTTGGCTCTTCAGTGCATACACATAGGCCAATAAAGAGTATACAGTTTTGACCTAGGGACTCAGAGATATTCGGACATTGTGTGAACTATGACGCTTTCTGTGTTCTCGTCTTTTTGCAAAACTTCAGTTTTGTTCGTCAGCCGAGACACCCCGACATGTTGAATTAAGAGACATGACCAAGCATGTTTAGTTAGCTAGGGAGGGTTAACTAAAAGTTCAAGAAACTCCATTAGCGGACGATTTAAGAAAAACGTATGTCATACTGAACAAGTTATTCACAAGTTCTGTGACAATAACTTCCTATATATACAGTAACAATGCTACAGTAGGAGCAATTGGGAGACATACTACTCAGTTGCCGAATGGTTGTTTGCACTGCAACTCCAGATATCTAAGATTCAGGATGTTTCCTCTTTCACTTATGACTTGCGTTACGGCTGACAATGATTTGCCGATGTCGAAATGCCACAGCTGGCTGGCTCTGAGCACTATGGGACTCAACATCTTAGGTCATAAGTCCCTTAGAACTTAGAACTACTTAAACCTAACTAACCTAAGGACATTACACACACCCATGCCCGAGGCAGGATTCGAACCTGCGACCGTAGCAGCCTCGCGGTTCCGGACTGCAGCGCCAGAACCGCACGGCCACCGCGGCCGGCAAATGCAGCAGCTACACCATGTTTGAGAAGTCTAATAGTTGACTAAATCTCCAGTAGTCATATGGGTAAGTTAGTTCAATATTTGGAAGACAGAAGGACCCATCAACAGAAAAAGGACCGTGGACATTGTAGTGTTATATACCTCTTCAGAGGATTTAGATGCGTCCATATGTGTTGTCACTGATTAATGACACTCGTGAATGAAAACTTTAAAGCCAATTATTGTGTATAGAGGAGAGGAGAAATATTGTATGGAGTTTTAAGTTATTTGCACGTGGACAACCATGCCAAGGGACGTAGCGTTTCTTAAAAGTAGGATGGCGTTATCAGGAACTTCTTGAGAGGGGATACCTGCAAAAACAAGAATATGTGACCTCCTAGCATCATCAGTCTACACTGGACAAGCAAGAAGCCCTCTGAGACAGTGGTCATAATTAGACTCAAATTAATGAACTCTTAACATAATGAAATTCGCATTCTATTGTTTCTTGCACATACTTGTACGTCCAGGTTTACGTTCCTGCTAGGGATTACTTGGACACGGTTGTTGTATTTATGTCTAAGTATGAGAGAGGTCCTCTCTCTGGGATAAATTACTTTATCACCCCACAAAATAATGAATTGGGAGTCCTACTCGCCAATTGCCGAGTAGTAATGCGCCCGTCCTCGCGAAAGACATCAGCTCGCTGCAACATGTCAGGTGTGACAGCCCTGATGGTCTCCCCAACCGCTGCAAACCGTGAAGCTCCGCCGAACCGTCTTCTGATGACCTCACACTCTGTGATAGCGACTAACTATACTTCTGTCAACAGCAGATGCTCCATCGGCTTTGCGCAAGCGTTTGTGAATATTCCCCACAGTTTCTTTCTCTGCAGTGAGAAATGCAGTGACGGCACGTTGTTTGTCACCTACAGACGCCATTTTGGAACTGTCCTACAGCTACGATATCTGTCGGAAGTGACGGAAATTTGGTGCGCTCATTCAGGAGACTTCAAACAATACATACGTACCGTTTCGAATTCGTAGCGTTCAGAAAAAAAAATGCGGTGCGTTACTTTCTGGGCAAACCTCGTAGGTTTCCTACACATCATCCCGCGGCTGCAGTTGGAAGCGGAAGCTGAAGTGCTGCAGAATCTGTCGCTGGCGGCACTAGCGACCGTCGCCAATGCCAAAGTGCCCATCAGTCCAAATATACTCTGAGTCCATACATAACATCTGGGGGGGGGGGGGGGGGCGGTAGGTCGGTGGCATTCCTCACCAGACAACGTAGTCGCTGGACAAGACTGCTTTAATGAAGTTGAAATCTCAAATGGAGAGCTGATTTTTGGTCGAATGATTTCTACCAGGTAGTATCATATTGCTACATTTCGTATCTCTCATTGTATTCAGTATGTCTGCGTTTCAGATTTTGTAAGTGTTGTCAGATCAAATTGCTCCTTAGAAAACGCTAGCCCCGTTCTGTGGGCTACTCCGTCTTCATTTAACCAGTAATGTGTGTTTTATCATTTTACACAGAAAAGTTATCTCACCCTATCCCCATATCTCTCTTTGACCAATGAGGCACACTCTGTCATCGCAGCCGAACGTCTCAGTCTAGCCTCTTGTTTATTTACACCAGGCAGTCCATATGATTCTTATACGGAGTAAGAATGTATAGTTTTTGTCAAGACAACACGAACAGTGTTCTTGCGTTCAAATGCTAGAAACTGTGGGTCCTCATTCCATTTTATTGATGCCTATAAGTGGCGTCCAGTGTGTAAGTAGGCTGTTTATGTTTTCTTATTGGCAACGTTACGTAGCGCTCTGTATGAAAATCACTGGCTGTGCTGTGTGCAGTCTGTGGCTAGTTTGCATTGTTGTCTGCCATTGTAGTGTTGGGCAGCGGCAGCTGGATGTGAACAGAGCGTAGCGTTGCACAGTTGGAGGTGAGCCGCCAGCAGTGGTGGATGTGGGGAGAGAAATGGCGCAGTTTTGAAATTTGTAAAAATGGATGTCATGAACTGCTGTATATATTATGACTTTTGATGACTATTAAGGTAAATACATTGTTTGTTCTCTACAAAAATCTTTCATTTGCTAACTATGCCTATCAGTAGTTAGTGCCTTCTGTAGTTTGAATCTTATATTTAGCTGGCAGTAGTGGCGCTCGCTGTATTGCAGTAGTTCGAGTACCAAGATTTTTGGTGAGGTAAGTGATTTGTGAAAGGTACAGGTTAATGTTAGTCAGGGCCATTCTTTTGTAGGGATTTTTGAAAGTCAGATTGCGTTGCGCTAAAAATATTGTGTGTCAGTTTAAGCACAGTCTTGTATAAATGTTCAAAAAGGGGACGTTTCAAGTGCTTTATGGAGAAAGACCTAGCTCTCTATTTTTGTGCACACCAGTGCTTTCTGCTAAAACATTTTCCGCCTCCAACTTGCCGAGGTTGTAAGCTTATTTCCGGCAGGGGAAACCTGCGCCTGAGGAGGTTCTATCTGTGTTCTCCATTGTGCTTGGACACCATAGTGTGATAAATAAACAGCGCTGTCTGACCTGTGGGCTATTGACTTGTGCCCTCTCAGGTGTCCTGCGAAACAGCTCAGAGTAAGGTGGCCTACATTTACCCTCCTGGCAGCTCGTGTACTTCTGCACTATCCAGAATGGTTTCAACATGCTCTCTTTTATCTAAGGATGTAAATCTGAATCAAGAGTAAGGTTCCCTAAGTCATTTGCCAACAATTACTAATTCTTGATTTCTCATATTCCTCATATTGACTAAATGTTCCAATCAAACAGGTCTTTCATCATGAATTTGTATACGTTAAGTGGCTATTTATGGAGAAACAGTTGCGTAGCACTGAACATTCGATGTTATCCAAGGTATATTGTAGTTAAGACATGTTCTCATGATCATTCAAGAAAAGTATAGTTGCGATATTACATTTCCTTCCAGTAATAAGTAAGTGAGGAGGAGATGAAGTTATTGCTGCATCCAAAGCAATGATTGAATAAAGTAATAGGTTAACAAGAACGATATTAAAACTTCATTAATTAATTCTTGTCTAACCCAACCAGATCACTATATTTGTGGTGATCATGCCACAGGGCACTGAATCTGCCATTGGATCTGAAAGAAGTTAATAACCTGAAAGAAGTTAATAAATTCAAGAAACGCTGCAGCATTTGCAAGCACTAAGTTTAGCGCATCATGTGGACAGGTAATATTACTGTCAGAAGAAAGGCAGAAAAATTATTGTGAAATAATGCTGTTGCTCCTTGCAAACGTAAAAATAATAACTGATCGACAAGTACTGTCCATATCAGTACACAAACTAAAGACCAGATACCAAGAACAAATATTTTACCGATTAACTGCAGCAAAAATTGTTGGCATTCTGTACAACAAAGTAGATTCTTCAGGCAGTGAGACAGAAGACTGGCAGGCAGTAGCTTTTACGGATGACGACTGTTTTTGATGCTTGATCGATGACTCTGCCACAGGTAGCAGAGCAAGCGACAGTAGCTCTACAGTGTCATGACGTCACTGGGCTATGACAATATAGAGCTCGTAATGACGCAGTGCTGTGTGCTGCATGACAGAATTTTCCTGTCTGTATTTATGGCAATTGGTTTTTGTTTATTTAATATTTTGTGACATTGAATGTCAAGTGAAGACTGAGTTGGATTTTTAGTAGAATTTTTAAGAAAGTGTTGGTGTCTATTGTGAATTGTGGAAGGTTCTTAAGGTATTATTATTAGTGTGAGTCTATGCAAACATTAACTATAAAATTGCAAGACATCTGAAAAGCCATTTGTGACTCATGTGGGGAGATAGCACAAAACATTATTGAGCTGAACCAATTAAATACAGATCTCAATATTAAATTAGATACAACTAACGACAAAATAACCCAAACCAAATTTAACTGAGATATTCAATGACTCAAGTCTGGAAAGGTTCTGGCTGACACAACTACTGAAGTACACCAAAAAGCAAATAAATTAGATGAACATATTACTGAATAACTTGAGGAAACAAAGAGATAAATAAAAATGTATTTGAATTAGAATCCGCAGTATTAAAATGTAAGTCAGCTGCCTCTTCATGCTTGTTCTGAGTGCATGAAAATATGTCCTTAGAAAAATGCCCTGAATATTTCCCCATTTGTGCATAATGTTTTTGACCCAAGGCAAAATTTATAACGCAGTCTAACCGTATTTCAGAAACATTTTCGTGATTGGTAGGGCTTACTTTGCAAAAACAGAAAGAAGAAGGAGCATAAATGAATATCAGGAAGAATTTTAAGATCACTGTTACTTCTAACAAGTAGTAGGGACATCAGATCTTTGCTACACAGTTTTAGTTTCCACAGTTGTTGTCGGTGCTTCAGTCATGGCACTACAGGCATGTCGCATCAACAAGATGGTAGATGTCGAGAATTTAAGAACTGAAGATGGTTGATGGTGGAAACTTAAAAACTAAATGGAAATTAAAGTACTGAGGAAGGCAGAAAACTGAAATATTATAAATTTAAGAACTGAAGATGGTTGATGGTGGAAACTTAAAAACTAAAGAGAAATTAAAGTATTGAGGAAGGCAAAAAACTGAAATATTAAAGATGATGATGGGCAGGAAATTTCAAATTTAAAGATGGCACTGGGTGATAAATTAGAAAATTTTGAAGATAATGATGGGGAGAAAATTTAAAAAAGTTAAAGACTGCAACGGGTTATCAATTTAAAATATTGCACTATAGTGAAAACTTTTTGCAGCCAATGACAGTGTAGATTTTTTGCATTATAGTTAATCATTCTACTGCACCTTCCTTGAGTGTAATGTTGAAACAAGTATTTCCAATAACCACAGTATTTTTTGTCTTAATTGTGTAAACTGGAGCAAATCAGCGGGCACACACACACACACACACACACACACACGCACACATACACACACACACACACACACACACACACACAAACACACACACAAGTTCTTAAAAGTGCTCAAAAGTATCGGATAGCTCTTTCGAAATCTTCCTGTTGTCCAATATTCAAAAGCATTTATCAAAAAAATTACGAGTTATTTTCCAGCTACAATTTGACATCTCTCTAACTTTGAATCTGCACTGAAGCTGGAGATGTTAACATAACTTTTCTATTCAACAGTCCTTCCCTATCAAAATTCACGTGCATGCTTTCCTGTTCAAACCTTACAATGCTTTCATTGGGGCTTACCCGCTATACAGCAGACACTCATACGTTTATCGACATAATCATAACCCAACATCCAAACCGCGTAACTCACACTGATTGCATTTCTGCGCCTGACATCTCTGCTCATAATGTAATATTGATGAACTGCTCATTGAAATTCCCAAAGAACAAACCGCAAATGGCGACTTTTACAGATTTTAAGTTCATAAATATGTCTCAGCTTACGATGCACATCTACGACATTCTTCTAAAGACAACAGTAGGAATTGATTTTAGTATAGATAACGAAGTATTTAATTCCACCGAGAGACCCAGTAATTTATGTGACAGACACGCTCATCTGAAACAGTAAGAGTTGCTTCGGCGGCTTTCCCGTCATTGTAGGAGGTCTAGGTGTTGGCAGGGCACGCGCGCTTTTGCGGATCTCCCGTTCCAGCCTCAAGTTGAATAGTTTATTGCCATTCTTTTGGTATGTGCCGCGGCGGACGTGTCGCCACATTAGTAATTTTGAGGAAGTAATTCACCCAGTGTTTCTGCAGGGTGACTTTTTTTTTTTTTTTTTTTGCATCACGTACAAATTCTAGGGATTGATCAATGAGTAAATACTGCAACTGTAATATAGTAGGATGAATTGAGGGCCAAAAGGGGTATGTTGATTGGTAGGTCTGGAAATGGGTGGGATGGGAGGTAACATTGTCCTAGGGAAAGTACTTGATTAGTTGCGGCTGGGGAAGCGAGAAGAAAGGAGGGATCATGGTGGGCAGGATGGTGGATGAGCTATGGAACTGTGGTGTAATGAGGGGAGGGTTCTGGTTGGTATGATTGGTAAATGTCAGCAGGCAGTTCTGGGATCGGAAGAAGCAGTGTGCTGAAGCTTCCCTGAAATAGAATAATGAAGATCAGAAAATCAGGGAGGGGAGAACAAGTTTTCAGAGGACTGGGGAGGAAATGTGGCTCTAACCGCCAATTTTACGGGATGTGTAGAACTTGTGAGAAAATTCGAGAAAGTTCAAAAGAGAAGCATACTGGTAGAAATTATGAGTGAGAGGGGTAAGATGTATATGCAATAAGATACAGAGTATGTGGCGTTGTAGGTCTTGTAAAAAAAGTTGTAATTTTGGGAGTGCAGAACTCCATGCTGAACATGAATAATTGGAGTGAAGGCGTACGAATCAACAGACACCACTAATATCAATAACTCTACAGGCATGACGGCTGATTGATAAACTTTCGAATCCTTACAGGAATCAGAAGTCTGCAAGCAGGGGTTAATAGGTAGGGGATCGTTAAGATGCAGCGAGTGGCAAGTTTGGGTCTAACAGAAAGCATGTCTGGATGGCCGAGGCAGCTAAGGCAACTGTTCTAGAGAAGCGGAGCAAGTCCGAGTCTGGCGAAAATTTTCAACTCACGCCGATACATTTCCGCAAATCTTTGTGCGGCCTTGCTATCTCTTTCCCAGCATGTTTCCTTTCCATTATTCCCGTCAGCCCATTTGTTCATATACATATCCCAGCTGCTTCACCACGAGTGTTGTCTGCCCTGCCAGACATATCCAACAGAACAGACACCACCAATTTCAGTGAGACATCTCACACATCAGTGGCTCCACGCTACGTTAGTGGAGGTAAGATGAGATGATTACGGCTTTCGTAAAAACGAAGAAAGAAGAAACACTAGGTCTGAACGTTCTGTCGATGATGACGCTATTATAGAGAGAGGACAAGCTAGAACTGGGAAGGTACAGGGATTTAACTCAACTGTGTCTCTCCAAAGAAACCAGTAAGGACGTTACGGGGAAACTAAACCTTGATGGTCAAGTCAGGTTATAAACCGCCGTTCTTACCACAGCACAGCTCTACTCAGTATAAGTGTAGAGTATGGTAGAGAGATTCAATCCCAAAATCTGCTATTTTGTAGTTTTCTTCACTTGGGATTTTGTAGGCAGGGGTGTCAGAGAAAGTGAGACTCGTATACCGTCGCTGGCTAGAAGACTTCGAGGAACAGATCCAGCTGCCTTATCGGAAACAATTTTCTTCTTCCATACACAATACCCTATCCTAGAGATGTGTGAGAATTTTGACTTACACCTACGTCTACTGCTACATACATACTACGATGGCCACAGTATGGTGACTGGCGGAGGTTATCTTTCCCATTCCACTTGCAAACGGAGTGACGTAGAAACGACTCTCTATACGCTTCTGTACGTGCCCTCATTTCTCTTATCATATGTTCACTGTCCTTACATGAACTGTACGTTGGTTGCAGTAAGACCTTATTGCAGTCAGCTTCAAATGCCGGTTCTCTAACTTTTTGTACTAGTTTTTTGCAACAGGAACGTCGTCTTCCCTCCAGGGATCCACATTTCAGTTCATGAAGCATCTCTGCAATACTTGTGTGCTGATCGAACCTATCAGTAACAAACATAGCGGCACGCCTCTGAATTGCTTCGGTGTCTTCCTTTAATCTGATGAGCTGAAGGTCCCAAGCACTTGACCAGTACTCAACAATGGGTCGCACAAATGTCCTACACGCAACTTCACTTACAAATGAGCTAAACTCTGCTAAAAATCTCCCAATAAACCGAAGTCAACCATTCCCCTTCATTTGAGTTTATCTGTTGAGAGCAGATGGTTGTGATGAATGTACAAGAATCACTAGCTTAAAGTGCCCATCCGGCAGATAGGTCATGATCCGCAGTGTCTCAGGCCGTACCTCCGTGAGACACCAACGAGACGTCTGCAATTTGATCTCGGACGTTGACGCAATGTCAAATCAGGAACTTTACGCCTCTTTCGCGCCTCCTATTGCTGGAAAAACACTGGCGGTGAAAATTTCTTCTACTACCTGGACTCTGAGAGGCTGCCGCTGCACAGACGTGACTTAGCAACCACGTCTATGGAGGAGACTAGTCCAACATATTTTGATGTGGTAGCAAAATTGATTGCAGGTTTATGTATGGTGTGGTGAAAGTCAGGGAGAGGAAACCAAGGGTAGATTTTCAACATAATTGATTTTGAGGTATCAGAAGCTACACCAACGCGTAATGCTGTTGAGGCAGTTATAGTAGGAACGTCAGGAAACTTGGAGAGGTGGTAGGAGCCAAGGAAGGAAGCGTTGTCGACATAATAGAGCAGATACAGCAAGTATCTGGTACATATCAACTGTGTAGAGAAGACAGAGAATGACAAGACTGCGTCTCGACACCTTCCAGCAGATGGATGAACACACGCTGCTGTGTAAGATTTACAGTGATAAATGGAGGATTATCTGTCAGACAAGAAACTCTGTGGCTGATGTAATGGACTGGAAGATTGCAATTTCATATTTGATGAAACGCGTTTCATAATCCGGGGAAAGAAAAATATACGGAACAGCTTTTGTTCGTTTCACTAAAAGTAGATAAATAAGGCTGAGAAGCTGGTAGCCTGTGGAGTACTTTTGAACGAAGCAATAGTGAAAGTTGCGAAAGCATATGTGGTTTTCTTAATGGTTTAGGTTCGACTGAAGCTTCTTACTGAAGACGGATGTCAGGCTAATAATTCGTCTGGATCAGGATTCACAGGTACATTTCTCAGGTTTAAGGAACAGTAGTGTTCAGGACGTCTTCCACGACATGGGATAGAAACCTATACTTAGGATGCTACTGGAGAAAGTGACTAGCGCTAGTAAGAAGAAAATGTGGGTTCTTTTTAAGGTGGCGGTAGGTATTACTTACTAGATGTTTAGACTTTGTAGATATGTTTTTAGTAGTTGGAAGGCGATATTGATAAGAAATGGGTCTGAACTAAATGTTTGTAATATTACCAGTTGCATTTTTCTTTTTCTGTGTTAAGAGGTTTATCAAACCTTTTGTTAATTTTTTCTGGTGGATCACATTGTGAAGTAGTTCATCCGACGGTAGGAAGGAGAGACTGACGGCCAGATATGTTACCAGGAGCGACCATTGTTGTCACTAACATGCACAAGATCTACCACATTCATGATTCCACAAGAATATAAATAAATTTTCTTTATAAACAAAAGTAGTAGTACAGGTGAGTAAACTGAAATTAAGACTGATGATATTGAAAAACAATGAACTTATACATACTCTCCCAATTGTTGGTCCAATCAGCTACATATATGGGGATAGAGTGGCTACACAGTTACCACCGCGTAAGATATTTTCTGCATTTGGATAAAATAATTTTGGGTATTAGGCTGTATTGTCATGAAACACCAGCAGTACCACCGACGTCTTCACAGGGGTCTTTTTTAGAGCGAGGAACTGCTTCATTCCGCGGAAGGTCGCCAGCGTTTATCATCTTACTCCGGTTGTCAGGCGATTACTGACGTCGAACAGATGCCAGACAGCAGTTCCCTTGTGGCCACTTGTTTGTACTATTGAATATTGGTGATGTGGAGCCGCTGGCTGGCGATCCTACGTGACTTGTTGGAGTGGGATCATGGGCAGCCACAACTACACTCCTGGAAATTGAAATAAGAACACCGTGAATTCATTGTCCCAGGAAGGGGAAACTTTATTGACACATTCCTGGGGTCAGATACATCACATGATCACACTGACAGAACCACAGGCACATAGACACAGGCAACAGAGCATGCACAATGTCGGCACTAGTACAGTGTATATCCACCTTTCGCAGCAATGCAGGCTGCTATTCTCCCATGGAGACGATCGTAGAGATGCTGGATGTAGTCCTGTGGAACGGCTTGCCATGCCATTTCCACCTGGCGCCTCAGTTGGACCGGCGTTCGTGCTGGACGTGCAGACCGCGTGAGACGACGCTTCATCCAGTCCCAAACATGCTCAATGGGGGACAGATCCGGAGATCTTGCTGGCCAGGGTAGTTGACTTACACCTTCTAGAGCACGTTGGGTGGCACGGGATACATGCGGACGCGCATTGTCCTGTTGGAACAGCAAGTTCCCTTGCCGGTCTAGGAATGGTAGAACGATGGGTTCGATGACGGTTTGGATGTACCGTGCACTATTCAGTGTTCCCTCGACGATCACCAGTGGTGTACGGCCAGTGTAGGAGATTGCTCCCCACACCATGATGCCGGGTGTTGGCCCTGTGTGCCTCGGTCGTATGCAGTCCTGATTGTGGCGCTCACCTGCACGGCGCCAAACACGCATACGACCATCATTGGCACCAAGGCAGAAGCGACTCTCATCGCTGAAGACGACACGTCTCCATTCGTCCCTCCATTCACGCCTGTCGCGACACCACTGGAGGCGGGCTGCACAATGTTGGGGCGTGAGCGAAAGACGGCCTAACGGTGTGCGGGACCGTAGCCCAGCTTCATGGAGACGGTTGCGAATGGTCCTCGCCGATACCCCAGGAGCAACAGTGTCCCTAATTTGCTGGGAAGTGGCGGTGCGGTCCCCTACGGCACTGCGTAGGATCCTACGGTCTTGGCGTGCATCCGTGCGTCGCTGCGGTCCGGTCCCAGGTCGACGGGCACGTGCACCTTCCGCCGACCACTGGCGACAACATCGATGTTCTGTGGAGACCTCACGCCCCACGTGTTGAGCAATTCGGCGGTACGTCCACCCGGCCTCCCGCATGCCCACTATACGCCCTCGCCCAAAGTCCGTCAACTGCACATACGGTTCACGTCCACGCTGTCGCGGCATGCTACCAGTGTTAAAGACTGCGATGGAGCTCCGTATGCCACGGCAAACTGGCTGACACTGACGGCGGCGGTGCACAAATGCTACGCAGCTAGCGCCATTCGACGGCCAACACCGCGGTTCCTGGTGTGTCCGCTGTGCCGTGCGTGTGATCATTGCTTGTACAGCCCTCTCGCAGTGTCCGGAGCAAGTATGGTGGGTCTGACACACCGGTGTCAATGTGTTCTTTTTTCCATTTCCAGGAGTGTAACTTGTAGTCATCCTCCCTGTTCATGCTGTTGTGGCCTTTAATTGTATTCTTCCTCAAAGAGGAATCGGAGATTAAAGAGGCAGTAGAAGCCAGTTTCCACATATACTGCAGAATAGTATGCCAAAATCTGATCTAATATACTACCATCACGAGAGAACGTAGTAAATTCTCCCAAATGACAAAGGCCGTTAGCGTCTGCCAAAAATATGAACAGCTGCATCTTCTTCAAAGAGGTGCCTTGACATAAAAAACGTCCTTCCTTACTATAGCTGGCGCCTAGACAGGATGGGAAACCTCTAGCGAACGAAGGCATTATTGCTTGTCAATGTCCCCGCAGGGAGAATTTGGCCGCTGCCATTCTCAACAGTTGGCAGAGGACCTATTTCTTGACGCTAGAGGCTTACTAAAGTACTGGTCATTGCGAGGTCATAAAAGGTTATCGCTTTCAGCTCCAGGCATTTGTCAGCTACTGTGTCGTTACAGTTTTGCTGTTGATTACCTTGGAGACGAGAGGTGTGAAAAAGCCTGCCTTAAAGCGCTGCCGTTTTAACATGGCGAGAAACACAGTTTTGGGCAAAAGCTTTGTAGCAGCCTGCTACGTGGGAAGAAGACATCGCATCCACACGCCCTTGTCCCCTACTTTGTCCCTCATGTGTGCCGTGCTCTCCAATCTGTTTCGTTCCCCACAAAAACTTTTCCCCAGCAGTAGCAAATATCACTTTGAGTTCTGGGCCACATCGCTGACATCAGCATCAACATTCCAGGAATTGGTGGCATCACCATCAGCTTTCCCAGAATCGCTGATGCCAGCATCTGGCACTTGTACGGTGATATCATCCCTCCCCCTTTCCCTGTGGCCAATGGCATTACGTTGAGAGGCCCCATGTCACCAACGGCGTGCTAGCTCAGCTCCCCACTCTTCAAGAAAATTTCAATTTTTATAATTCGATAGCGTACACACTGCCATTTTATCTTCTGTACATATGTCCAATATGAAGCGCCATCAGCAACAGCATTTAGCTACACAGAATATGACTGGCAGTAAGTATTTGTCAATACTATTTGCTATTAACAAAGTCAGTTATAGGTGAGAGCAACAGCTAACAATGGACTGCCTACAAGCAAGACTTGGAGAACGATTGCGTACGTACCTTTTACAGACATGCTAACCTATTGTGATAATTAATAAAATTATTACAATCTCTGTTATAGTTAGGTTGTGTTGTTATTGATACACCCCATAATCCAGTGCTGAAATTCAAAGTTCATATGAGAGAAGTGAACAGTCAATAATATGCACACAATGTAGTATGGAGGAGCATCATGTCCCAGAGTCCGATAAATATATCTGGCACAAAAAGTGGGACACCAGACGAGTGATTGCAGTGAATGTGTGTTCTAGCTCTGTCAAGAGGAAAGAATGGCTTGCTAGAAGAAATTTATGATTCGTATTCACTGTAACTTACATATAAACTGGATGTGTAAAAAGAATTTTACCAAACGTATAGAGCAGGAAGACATTAAACAAAGGAATATGGGTACAGGAACTAGGGGTTGCTTTTTCTGGGGCCACAGATTCTGACATATGGACATCTTTACTCAAAATGAAACCTAATTCACAGAAAATGTATATATAATCAAAATGTTTGGACTAATCAATTGCCACAGGGAGAACAAGGAAAACTTAAAGCATCACATACATGTGTATCGTACTTAGCTGATGGACCATACAGCACTTATTTAGAATTGAAAACAATTACAAGTCAATGTTTCATGTTTCAGTGCGTCCTAAAATGGTCAAAGTACATGAAAAATGAGTACGCTATTGTCACATACTTGCCAACACTTAATTGACGAAAGTATGTGATAGAAAATGTTAAAACTGACCGCCGTCTTCACGTTAGCATAAGGCCATAAATATTCAGTTGCAAGCCCTAGTTCCTGTACTCAAATTCCTTTGTTTGATGCTGGCTTTTTACCCCACACTTTTTTTCTGCGCTCTGAATATGTAAATAAAATTGTCCCACACATTTTCTCTATTTTTTTCAGCACAGTCAACAAGTAACAGCGCGCGCGCACGCGCACGCGCAATATGCTTGGTGATCTGCTATGTTTACACTGGCATATCACTGACATTACACCAGCATAACATATTATGCCAGCGTATATAGCACAATTACATGCTTTTACTCCACTGCACATACATGATACGTGCACCACAGTAAGATACTTTGACAGTATAAAGTAATTACGCCATAGCATAGCCTGAAAACGCTAGTTGAGCGGCGACAGATCTGGAAATTTATAAATGTTGTAAAAATTGGTAAACTCGTAGGATGTCAAATTTGTAAACTGTAAAAATTGCCTGGATACGTCAGAATGCAGATATATCGATTGCAAAACTGTGTATGTTTTTTTTTATCTAGCTACTGTATAAATACAGTCATTCTTGGAGAAGAAGATGATACACTGTAAATAATTAGCTGCCTGGCGTTAAATGTATGTTTTTGCCTAAACAGCACTCGAGTAAGAGCTAGTCACCATACCTCAATATAGCCTGCACCGAGCGGGGTGGCGCAGTGGTTAGACACTGGACTCGCATTCGGGAGGACGACGGTTCAATCCCGCGTCCGGCCATCCTGATTTAGGTTTTCCGTGATTTCCCTAAATCACGCTAGGTAAATGCCGGGATGGTTCCTCTGAAACGGCACGGCCGACTTCCTTCCCAATCCTTCCCTAATCCGATGAGACCTATGACCACGCTGTCTGGTCTCCTTCCCCAAACCAACCAACCAACCAATATAGCCTGCACTCAGTTTCCGAACAACCTGAATTGTTTTCCAGTCACGTGGTGTTGCTTTCTGCGAATAAGTGTAGGGCTCCACTATTCTTACAAAATTTCCTCCCCATTCTAGGTCTGTGTTCTTTGTTGAGGGGAGTGGGGTTTGGGTATTTTGTTATCAGAAATCCACTCTAAGTTCGAGATAGAAAACATTGCTATGAGGAAACACGTCTTTTACTGCCTTCTGTGTGAGTCTAAATTAAATATTCGATTGAACTCGCATTTCTGTGAGTCTCTGCCTGTCCCTATACACACAAATGCATTTGGAGTAAGTGATTGCAATCAGTATTAATTAAGTACGTTTGTGGGACTCAGTTTGTCAGGACATTCCACCCACTGGGCGACTAAGATCTAAGGTCTTAAGATAAAGATACATTGTATCAAATGCAATCACTTATCACAGTAAGTGTGTTAAGCTTCAGTTTATAACAACAGTATTAACCATAGAAATATGACGAATAAGCATTGTACTACTTTGTACAACGGATACATTGAAAAAAATGACGTTATCACGTCCAGTCATTGTCCTTGTGAAGTGTGTCCAGCAGGAGAAAGTGGGGAAATAGACCAAAACGCCGACATAAGAAAATTAGTTGGCTGCCTATCGTTAAGATAACACAACTCCATTAGGATTAGGGGCACTATCTCCAATAGAAAGAAAATCCGACTATCACTACCTACCAAAGAGCTGATGCATTGTCGATAACCAGTTCAGAGCATGACCACTGCCCCTCTTTTACAACTTTGCCCAATTAAGCGATACCTACAACAAAAAAAGTTTCCTTGTATCTGCAACGTGACTTGCACTATCACATAGCAACTCTACTAAGCAAATAGGATATGCCCACCGAAATTGCCAGCTAAGCTACCCTCCTGTAGATGGGCCTCCACATGAGCAACTAAAGTGAAAATGTTCCCCCCTGGATACCAGAATAACGTTCGTCCTGCATCCATTTACATGTCAGAACTACATCTTAGTTCCTAGCTATAAATTAACATGGACAGAAGGTTGATGTGGCACAAGGACGTCACGCACCTGACCACCTCCACATTGAGGTGCTGCCTCCTCCACCTGTGTCCCTCAACTCGTCAGCAGTGCCACATACACACAGAGGTGCTACTAGTCTTGATGATGCATGTCAGATACAATTCGTAGCCGACATGTGTCTTGACACAGTGCGCTCTCGTTCCCACTTAGCATATGCAAATCACATAAGCTGTTAAGCATCAGATCACATATACAAGAACTGAATGTATTTTTTGTATCAAGTAGCCTTCTATATGAATGCAAAATGCGGAATAGTAGGTTGTAGGATGCTCTTGTGTTGGCAGTGCATTGCAACCACATAAACCACGAAGAATGTGTCACATATTTGCAGAATTAGCTATCGTTACAGTCTGACTGTTGTTCAGACACACGTATATGTAAACACAAGACTGGTTTGCCACCCCCCCCCCCCCAGTCAAATACGTTTCCATCATATTTCTCGTGATAATTATACCTCACACCTGTTACTCAATTCTGGTAAGTACACCACACTGACAACAAATGCCATATTCCAAAATGTGTTAAGCACGTGATAAATAATTATAAATTTGATCAAACAAGACGGATAATCCGTTTTTTTTTTTTTTTTTTTTTTTTTTTTTTTTACGAATGGCGCTAGCGTAACATATTGGAACTGTAGCACATTTACGCACGCAGTGTATTCTGTTGTAGCGTTAGAACACTAACCTAACACATCGAAAAGTATTGTCATGGCCATTTGAAGAGCATTTGAGCTCTTTAACAGGTAATTCTTTAAATCTACTTACTACAGTGACTCCTTTAGGAGTCTACATCTTTGGCAGCAAGACAATCCGTTATCAAGAGAAGTAAACCCATTTTTATGGCCCTCTTACTACATTTGCTTAACGCTAGCAAAGAAAACCACCGGAAGGTACTGCTTTTGCCAGCCATAGTAACCTCACATAACCATACGTTGGAGTAATAACCGAAAATGTCGGAATCAAATAGTTTATTGCATTAAGCGACATATGAAAAAATATCTATTTTATAAAGCTCCATTCACACCTGAATCTGCTAAAAAAACATAGATAATTGCATCTAAATGTGGCAGACTAAATGTTGTTGCTCACTTACTTCTAACAAGAGAAGTAGTGGCTTAGCAAGGGAAAAGAATGGATCATGTGTCCGACAATGATTAAAGACCGACAAACAGCATTTATAACTGTACTATGTGCCAACTACTTCCATGTAGTATCAATAACTTACGGACCAGCTGTATTTGGTGTTTAACAGTGTTCTGCAGTCTGTAGGCTGGGGTAATAATCCCCTAAGCACGGTTAATGTGTTATGTGGACGTAAAAAAATAACTGGATATGGAGGACACCAAAGTGAAGTCAAAGTCATCTGTCATTAAGAAACGAAAAGCGACGTCATACAACCAGCTTATATGCGCTTAATAGGTAATGCGTTAGGTCTGCTAGACACATTGACTCGGTTAGGTATCTACACCTTTATCAGCAAGGCAATCAGGTCTCTAGAGATGGGCAGCTATTCTTTGCGTTCCCAAAGTTGCTACCATAAAGGCAATAAATCTTACTAGATTTTCTCCTTATTCTTAACACTAGCAAATAAACCGCTGGGAAGTTGGTGTTTTGGCCAGCCGTAGTAACAGCAAGTAGCCTGACACTGAAGTACTGATCGAAAAATGGTATCAAGACTGTTTGCTGCATTAAGCGATATACGAAGAATCTGTTTTAAAAAAGGATGGCTACATTGCTCCTAAATGTGGGGAGAACGATACAGCTGGGAAGAGAATGGAATGTGTGTTTCACTCTGTACAAAATTCAACAAACTGTATTTACAGCTGCACCATATGCCAATCACTTCAATGTAGTTTCAATAAAATATAACTTATGGAACAGATGTGTGTAGTTTCTAATAGTGTCCTGCAGTCTGTCTGCGGGGTAATAAGCCGCAAAGTATGGTTAATGTCCTATACATGCGAAGGAAGAAGACTGGAAGTGGAAGACATAAATGTCAGAAAACGAAAAAAAGCAGGAGTATACGGCTTAAACAACTGTGACAAAGGAAGAATATAAACTACAATAGGGAAAAAGAAAAGTCTAATACGAAAAAAAATGTGGAATCAAAATTTACGTATTTCTTTGAACAACGGGAGATATTAGAATTTACAGTAAAATAGCAGTGATAGGTAGTCATACGATGGAGTACTGATCGAAAACTGCAAGTATAGAGACTGACACATCAAAAATCTGTTTATAAAGCTGCATTCTCATATGAATGTACTTAAAAATGTATGATTACATCGCATCTAAATATGGCTGACTATAAGTCATACACAAAGCAACCAAATACGTCTGCTGAGTTTAAAACCTAAGGAATAACAGCTTTTAACTGTAATTTGTTTGCAAAAACTGTTAAAGTTCTGAAAACGCCAGAATCAAGACCAAGGGGTATGCAAAAATATCTACTTATAGAGCTCGTTAACAAGTAACATAATATCACTTTTTGGGAAAGTTTAAAATCGATTGAATAACTGGTTTAACGCTAATTCTTTTAAAAAAAATGTTTAACATAAGGGGGTGCGAGCAGGTTGGTAATCCCTCATATGAGAAGTACCTTTTAACAGAATTTATTTGGAATAAATATTCGTAAAAATGTGGTTTGTAGGTTACATACTTCTTGCCAGTTTAACACAAGGATTTCTAAAAATATTCGTTAGTTCTGAGGTACCAATTATTTTTGTAAGAAGTGGACATCAAAATAAGAAAATGTCTACGTTTTTCTATGTACATAAGGCTCTAAGTTCTTTGATATGTACAAAATAGAAAACACCTTTGTTAAAATATGTATAATATTCAGATTAGTCTATCCTGCAGTTGTGAACAACTTCTGGCAGCCGGCCGAAGTGGCCGTGCGGTTAAAGGCGCTGCAGTCTGGAACCGCAAAACCGCTACGGTCGCAGGTTCGAATCCTACCTCGGGCATGGATATTTGTGATGTCCTTAGGTTAGTTAGGTTTAACTAGTTCTAAGTTCTAGGGGACTAATGACCTCAGCAGTTGAGTCCCATAGTGCTCAGAGCCATTTTGAACTTCTGGCAAGTAGAAGCTGAGAAAAGTACTTTAGTCTTAAGAAATACAGCTCTGGGAAACAGCCATTAACGTTAGCAGAATGAGATTTTCACTCTGCAGCGGAGTGTGCGCTGATATGAAACTTCCTGGCAGATTAAAACTGTGTGCCCGACCGAGACTCGAACTCGGGACCTTTGCCGCGAAAGGCAAAGGTCCCGAGTTCGAGTCTCGGTCGGGCACACAGTTTTAATCTGCCAGGAAGTTTCAGCCATTAAAGTTGTCAATGAATTCCAGCACCACAAGATGCGTTGTTTCATCGTCTTCCATCTCATCCTGCAATGACCTTTTTCCTCCTCATCTTGCCCTTGTTTGAAGGTCTCTAATAGCTCTCTCTCACGCCCTAACTCTTTTTTTTATCTGAATTTAACATTTGTTTCACTGTGCAACGACCAACAGTTTGTAGCAGTCTATTCAGGACTTCACACCTTGCAATATTTTCTTCATTGAACGTTGAGACTGCATCAAACACTCCAAAATTCAATGTGATAATTGACATCAACACTGTCTTGGGAATTCTGGCCCAGATTACGCTACTGATTGACTAGTTAGTATTCTGGCAGTGGACACAAAGACATTTCTTCAATACTCTTACACCTAACAAATCTCTGAAAGTTCCTTCCAACCTCTCCACTACAACAAAAGATATAACTGGTTTTAGAATTAATTTCTCGCCATTTTGCTGTGCTTTTTTATGTTTTCACTATGAATCACTTCCTAGAGGATATAGGCCATGAATGAGTTCATCTTGTGCCCATACAGATTTTCTTATACCTTTTACGCTATTAAAATTTTATCTGATGACCATGCTATAATAATTTTGGGTACTATCTATGATAGATTCTGTGAGTCTATTTTTCTAATCCTCTGCCATCTTCGAATTTCTTTCCCTTGTTTTCAGTTTTCAAGTGTCACAGCCTCTGTCGGGGAGAAGTATTGGCCGTCCTATCGCGTTCCATAGGGTAGAACCGGTTAGTGATAGTTACATTTTCTAAATATGGCCTCTCTTCCTCAACTGCTCTGAATCCATTTGAATCCTCATCTCCTAAATAAGCGACAATTCTTCAACTGTTCAGATTCTTGGAAAATAGTCACGCCCACATAGCGTGTTATTCCAGAAATAAGGCTACAATATATATACATTATATATTACTGGAAAGGGGAAATTCTGTAGATGAAGATCAACCGAAAAGCACAAAAATTGAAAATTTCTAGATTTCAACTGGTATGGAGCACGTTCTATATGGAAATACTGCAGAAGAGCTAGAGGTACTACTACTACACCTAGGCAGATAGATAGTAGCCGGCCGGTGTGGCCGAGCGGTTCTAGGCGCTTCAGTCTGGAACCGCGCGTCCGTTACGGTCGCAGGTTCGAATCCTGCCTCGGGCATGGATGTGTGTGATGTCCTTGGTTAGTTAGGTTCAAGTAGTTCTAAGTTCTAGGAAACTGATAACCTCAGATGTTAAGTCCCATAGTGCTCAGAACCATTTGAGCCATTTTTAGATACAAAGTGTTAACAGCCTTATGCAAGGCATGTTCTTCGCAATGTGTTTGGTGTTTGACGTGGATGCTGATGGGCACCTGTGGTCCCAGAATCCTATTCCCACGTTTGAAACTGCTTACGTTCTAAGAAGGCAGGTGTGATATTTCAGTAGTGTGTGAGAGATAGAATTCCCGAAATTATGCCAACGTGTCTTGATGGTAGGCTACTGATGACATCACACAAAAAAATTGCTAGACGCTCATATGATCTCGTATAGTATAGTGACACACTGACAGCTGCCCTGTTTCCCATTACTGTGGGGTTCAGGAGACATCGCGCCATATAGAATGACGCCCTGAATCAACACGCATAGTGAAATTCGTTCTTTTTATAAGGGTTAGAGTACATGTGTGCTTCCCTGCATTTTATCACTAGTCTCGATACAGATCACATGTTTCCTCGGTATTCCGAAACTTAATTATCGCTTTCAAACAGGATAATATTTATTTTACCATGTGGTTGCTTTACAGCATTCATGGCGAAAGCAGTGCTGTGGGCATATGGCAATAGTTGTTTTTTTCCCGAGTAGAATAACGTTATTTGACTGAATGGAGTGACAATTTCGACTTTCATTAGTTCGTAACTTGCCATCAGTTCTGAAACATAAGACTGCATGAGATGAGCTCGCCGAATTGTCACTAGCATGGGACAGCAGTGGTGATGGAAATATTTCACTGCAGTTTGGATGTACAGCATTTTACCCGACATTCTCACGCACCTTGGGAGCACATTGATACAACGTTCTTTGAATGAAATCGCACGTTTGGTATTGCAAGTCACTGATTATTCATGTCCAAAATGAGTTTCAGAGGTTTAAACTTCCATCAGCAGGTTGATTTATATGTCTTTATATAATACAGGGTGTCCCATTTATCTTGACCACCCTAAATAACTGTTTGTCCAGATGAAAATTACAAAATGTTTCAAGCAAATGTTCCTTAGCCGTCAGGAGGACATCAATCAGCATGATTGCCTTCGTTGCAGTTTTGTTTTTTACAAAGATGAACAGCAGTACGACCTTTTTATATGGCACCCTGCATTTTTTATTCGGTAATTCATTTCCTCTCCTAAAGACCTATTCAAAAATGTATCACAGTGTACCATTCACTGAAACACAACACTATTAATTACATAACACAACACTGACGTTGACGCTCCCAGCGCTTAGTGCAGGTACTCGGGGTAATGGAACACATCCATGTGCTGACGTTAACAGAGAACTAATGTAAACATAACAAGAATGCACATCCGTCATTCCGTTAACCATCGTCATTTGAACAGTCAGTAGAATGTACACCAACGAAGAGAAGGCAGAGATGCTACTCATCTATGGGGAATGTAAGTTAGCAGAACAGTACTTGCAGTACCGTTCTCTTACGAACGGGTACATTTAGTACAGTAGTTTAATGCTTTTAAATACCGTTGTGTAGAGTAGGCATACAGTAAAGGCTGTACTTCCTACAAACTGCATCGACATAAGGTTTCTTTCATTGTTGTTGTTGTTGTTGTTGAAGGTAGGCGAAATGCTACGCAGGCAGAGGAGCTGTACAGAGAGCGATATCCTGACAAGAACTCAGCTTCCCGACGGATGTTTTCTCGTCTTGTTGTGACACTTCAGGAAACGGGAAGTCTCAATCCACGACAACGCAATCGTCGTAGCACTCGCACAGACGAAGCTGCCGAAGTTACTGTTCTCGTTTCCGTTGCTATGAATCGACATGTGAGCGCACGACAGCTTGAACACGAGATTGGAATTCCTAAAACCAGTTTACATCCCATTCTTACACGTCACAGGTAAATACAAGGAACATGCGTTATTGGTCCAGCGACAACCCACGCTGGCTTAGACAGGTGGAACATCAGCGTCAATGGAGAGTTAACGTCTGGTGTGGGACGCTTGGTACTACAATTATTGGCCCTTATTTCATCAGTGGTAGTCTAAACGGCACAGCGTATGCCAACTTCCTCGGACGAATTCTTACTCCTTTTTGGATGAAGTGCCGCTAAGAAATAGAATGCTTATGTGGTATCACGATGAATGTCCAGCACATAATGCCTTGCGCGCACGTCTTGTTCTGAACCGAAGGTATCCTGCCAGATGGATTGGTTGAGGAGAAACACTTACTTGGCCTGCAAAGTCTCCTGATTTAAATACTCTGGACTTTTTTGTGGGGATACAACAAAGACGTAGTCTATCTCGATATCCCAACAACTCCAGAGGGCATGCAGGAACGTATCGTGCTTGCTTGTAATTCTCTTCAGCACGCAACACTGGAAGCAGTCAATAATTCTTTCATTCAACGAGTGCACTAGTGTATCGGTGTCTAGGATCACCACTTTGAGCACCACTGAATATTCTACTGCTGGGCAATGGTACAGGAGAGTCAAAGTCAATTTTGTGTTATGTTTTTACTTGGTTTGCTTTTGTTTTCTGACAACTCCAGCAAGTGGTCGAGTTTGTGATCCCAGGCTCAAAGTTAGTGTTGTGTTATGTAATTAATAACGTTATGTTGCAGTGAATGGTACACTGTGATACATTTTTCAATAGTTCTCTAGGAGAGGAAATGAATTATCGAATAAAAAATACATGGTGTCATTTATAAAGGTCATACCGCTGTTCATATGTTTGCAAAAAACACAGCTACAACGAAGTCAATCATGCTGATTGATGTCCCACTGACGGCTAAAGAATATTTGCTTGAAAGATTTTGTAATTTGCATCTGGGCAAATAGCGATTTAGGGTGGTCAAGATAAATGGGACACCCTGTATATGTGGGTTCTGTACGACTTTGGGGTAACCTGTGGCACTGTCTTGTGGAGAAAGAAATCACAATTTCAGAACGGGGTTTTGGGGAGGTTTTGACTAAAAACGAAAAGAATGTAAATGTGAAAATAAAATAACTTAAATAGAATACCTTCAGTGGTCACTTGCTACTTTCTCTGTCATAATACATCACATATAAATTGTTACATTTTGTAAACAAAGATGATGTCTGGAAACTACTATGTGCAAATAACATACAGCAAAAACAGAGAGAGCAAATTGCCTAAGTAAGAGCTGTGCAGTTCTACAGATACAGGCTGAGCGCAACAACGACTGAAAACAAATTCAGATCATCCAGATACTTTTTAGCACAGGCTACATTGTGATCAGTTCTTGGACGAAGACCTACACTCCTGGAAATTGAAATAAGAACACCGTGAATTCATTGTCCCAGGAAGGGGAAACTTTATTGACACATTCCTGGGGTCAGATACATCACATGATCACACTGACAGAACCACAGGCACATAGACACAGGCAACAGAGCATGCACAATGTCGGCACTAGTACAGTGTATATCCACCTTTCGCAGCAATGCAGGCTGCTATTCTCCCATGGAGACGATCGTAGAGATGCTGGATGTAGTCCTGTGGAACGGCTTGCCATGCCATTTCCACCTGGCGCCTCAGTTGGACCAGCGTTCGTGCTGGACGTGCAGACCGCGTGAGACGACGCTTCATCCAGTCCCAAACATGCTCAATGGGGGACAGATCCGGAGATCTTGCAGGCCAGGGTAGTTGACTTACACCTTCTAGAGCACGTTGGGTGGCACGGGATACATGCGGACGTGCATTGTCCTGTTGGAACAGCAAGTTCCCTTGCCGGTCTAGGAATGGTAGAACGATGGGTTCGATGACGGTTTGGATGTACCGTGCACTATTCAGTGTCCCCTCGACGATCACCAGTGGTGTACGGCCAGTGTAGGAGATCGCTCCCCACACCATGATGCCGGGTGTTGGCCCTGTGTGCCTCGGTCGTATGCAGTCCTGATTGTGGCGCTCACCTGCACGGCGCCAAACACGCATACGACCATCGTTGGCACCAAGGCAGAAGCGACTCTCATCGGTGAAGACGACACGTCTCCATTCGTCCCTCCATTCACGCCTGTCGCGACACCACTGGAGGCGGGCTGCACGATGTTGGGGCGTGAGCGGAAGACGGCCTAACGGTGTGCGGGACCGTAGCCCAGCTTCATGGAGACGGTTGCGAATGGTCCTCGCCGATACCCCAGGAGCAACAGTGTCCCTAATTTGCTGGGAAGTGGCGGTGCGGTCCCCTACGGCACTGCGTAGGATCCTACGGTCTTGGCGTGCATCCGTGCGTCGCTGCGGTCCGGTCCCAGGTCGACGGGCACGTGCACCTTCCGCCGACCACTGGCGACAACATCGATGTACTGTGGAGACCTCACGCCCCACGTGTTGAGCAATTCGGCGGTACGTCCACCCGGCCTCCCGCATGCCCACTATACGCCCTCGCTCAAAGTCCGTCAACTGCACATACGGTTCACGTCCACGCTGTCGCGGCATGCTACCAGTGTTAAAGACTGCGATGGAGTTCCGTATGCCATGGCAAACTGGCTGACACTGACGGCGGCGGTGCACAAATGCTGCGCAGCTAGCGCCATTCGACGGCCAACACCGCGGTTCCTGGTGTGTCCGCTGTGCCGTGCGTGTGATCATTGCTTGTACAGCCCTCTCGCAGTGTCCGGAGCAAGTATGGTGGGTCTGACACACCGGTGTCAATGTGTTCTTTTTTCCATTTCCAGGAGTGTGCATTAACGTTGAGCAGTTAATAATTTACATTACACAAATCTTTTTCTGCAAGAATGAATGCATTTGCACAAAAGGCAGACACACACATATCTGCATAAAGTGGTTAATTTTTTGGCTTGTTCATCGGTATTTGGCATATACTATCAATTTTACCAGGAAGATACACACAGATCTGAATAGAGTGCTTAATTGTTTGGTTGATACCCCTGCATTTTGGCGTATTTTTACCAGTTTACAGTTTGGGAGTCCCGCCAGATTACCAATTTTTACAACAAACTTTACCAATTTTTATTTTTATCTCCACTTGACTCACATTTCGAAGAGTATGTTAGGGTACGATTGTGTTATATTGTCAGACTATCTTAGTACGCTTTATGCGTTATATATGTGCAATATATGTATGACATTTGTGTGGCGTAATTGTAGCATATGTTACATCTATCTAGCTCTACATACATACTCCGCAAGCCAACGTACGGTGCGTCGTGAAGCGTATGTTATACCACAACTAGTCATTTCCTCGCAAATAGAATGAGAGATAAAGAGACTGTTTATATGCTTCCATATGAACCCTAACTTCTCGTATCTTATCTTTGTCGTCCTTACGCATAATGTACTTCGACGGCAGTGTACTGGTTCTGCATTCATCTTCCCCAATAGCATTCCTCGAAGAGAACGTCGCCTTCCCTTCAGGGATTCCCGTTGTAGTTCATAAAGCATTCCCATAATACATGTATGTTCTTTGAACCTAACCGTAAAATATCTAGCAGCCCACCTTTGAACTGCTTTGATGTCTTCTGTTAATCCGACCACGTGAAGATCCGAAACACTCCAGCAGTCCTCAAGAGTAGGTTGCATTTGTGGCCTATATGTGATCTCCTTTATAGAGTAGCCACACTTCCCAAAATTCTCCCAAATCGACCATTTTCCTTTCCTGTCATGATGTAACACTGGTGTTATTCCAGACCAGAGCACACACTGCAATTATGCCGAGTGTGTGTGTGTGTGTGTGTGTGTGTGTGTGTGTGTGTGTGTGTGTGTGAAGATAAAAGAAAATGTTGGATATATTTTATTTACATACATATATCGTTAATACGCAATACGTACACATCATAAATTACATCTGCTATCACTTCTTTCCTCTTTGCAGTGCCAGCCACACGAATTCGCTGCATTCACTTTCTAGGTGGCCTTGATTTCCACATATTGTGTAGACTGCCTGCCGTGTACACTGATGGCACTCCAGGGCATGGTGATTGTCCAAATTACATAACGTACATCTCGTGGGATACAGGTCACTGTCTACCTCTCTCATATTGCTTCTAAATTCCAGCACCAAAATGGGAGGTGTAACAACAACATCAAAACCAAAATATAAACACAAAATGTCATAATGTTATTAATCAATTGCAATAGACTAACGAGTCTGGAAAAAATACACATGCAATAGTTCTCGAAGTCTTGCGTGGAAGCAGTACAACGTTAGCTACAGCTCTCACACAAAATTGACTTTGTTAGTAACAAATAAAATGGAAAAATACTTACTCCCTGTCTCCTTCTACCTGGCTGATTATGCCTGCTGGGGAGAGGGCGAGGGATATCATTGCACGAATGCCCGATACTGGTGTCAGTGATTTATAACAAACTTTACCAATTTCCATATTTGTCTTTACTTGACTAACATTTTCCATAGTATGCTATGTGTAGGGAAGCAGCCTACTCACGCTGTAGTAAATTCACATCAGTTTCCATTGTGTGCCAGCCAGTTTGCTGTAACTAGCTCTGACGTCATAAATGTTGCGCAATACCTTAAAAATCAAGCAAATGACCTAAAACTTTTCTAGCATGTCAGGAATAATACTAAATTAATGTGTGTTAAATATCAGTTCGATAACTTCAGCCATTTTCGAAATTTGGACGTTTTTCTAAAAAAATCATTGGCGCAACAGAAAAGAGCTAGAGACTTCAAAATTTATATTTAGATTCATCTTTCATAATGATTTAATAAAAACAGTACTTTGGATTTCACAAATTAAGACTTTAGTGGAAATTCATGATTTTCTGGTTTTCATCTCAAAACTGAAGGAAGCAAGATAGATTAAGTAGGCTAATAAATAAGGCTAGGATGTTTAGATTTAAATAGGTTGGAGGTCCGCTATGACTGTGAAGATGTGAAAAGTTTCTTTTGAATACCTATAAAATTATAGCGATAGCGGATCTCAAAAGGGCCAGTTCAGAGCTCATCTACTGCGTGCAGTGTAATTTAATTAATTCTCTCGCCCAAAATATTTAACTTAGCCACGTCAAAATTTTATTATCAATACTTATCTGCGTGCTGAATGCACGTTTAAATTAAGAGCTTCATCGGCCATCAGCAAAAGAAGCTATAAATTATTATGTAACTTGAAGTGGTGCGTTACTAGCCCAGCGGCTAGTTGGGAGAGCCGATTTGATCAGGCGTTCCCTTAGCCGTCCGCACCGCGGCTATATATATAAGAACGCTGCGCGAGGAAGGAAGGCCCCAGTTCTCTCCAGACGCTAAATAGCACGCCATCTGTGTCAGGAGTGGCGTCGCATCGGTATCACTGCTACAAACAGCCTCGGGTGCCGTATTAAGTTACTAGAGATATGCGGAACCGTGAAAGCATTTCAAGTGAAGGGTTAATTCTGGGATGATTTTCATTATCTAGCCTCAGTTGGCGTATTGTCGTATTTTCACGTGCCGTCGCGGGACAGACATTCTATCAATTATTTAGCGTGGCGTTTGATGAAATATTCTCATCAAATTTGGGCGAGCATTCTTTTTAACATTTAATTCGGACATTTATAGTTGCATCAGCGCATTAGACTCTGAACTGCTCTGTTAGTTAGGTTGTAGGGATACTTGTGTTTGTTATCAGTGAATTTCAGAATATACTCAACTATTTTGGAAAATCGTTTTTGATTAGAAATCCCGGACAATCTCCTAATTCCTCAGAGCTATAAGCTGCAGCTATAATGGTATTCTCAGATGAAGTGGGCACTAGGAACTCTAATTACAGGCTCCACGTTTTGTTAAATCACTTTCTGGGTGCTAATAAGTAAATAGAGAGCCAGTGTTGAGAACGGCGAAAGACAGCATTAACAACATTCTAAAAGCCTGAAACTGATTCAACATGCAAGCATTTATACAGCAATTATTTTAATTTTCACAAGTTACTCGCCGCCCCACATATGGTATCATTGTTTTATATTTTCAGACTATCTTACAACACTTTATGCATGATGCATGTGCAGTTGTTGCCGATGTCATCAGTTTATGGAATGCTGATGCTGATGTCAGCAATTTTGCCCTAAAGTCCCATTGATTCTGTACTAACGGTATCAACATGCAGAGGCTAGAGTTAGCTTCCAGAGTAACGACACGTTCACCCTAACTGTGTAACCGCTACTTGCTTAGAAAGTTACAAACTACTAACAATTAACTAATGTATTCACTTTAAGTGACAGTGTGTTGCTTATTGTTGTCTGTAGTAAGTTATTGGCGGAAACCTCATTGCTGTATGGCTGTTCTTAGCAATTAAAATATCCTGGCTCTGATACGTTTGAATTTCCCAATGATAACGTTTTCCTTTGTATAGTGCATCACCTGTCCATCTCCTCAGTTTCTCAATTAATCGGCCTACAATCCCTGTTGCTCCGCAAGCAGAGACGAAATCGATTGCCTGCAATGATACTTAATTTTTCCAGGGGCAGGGTTCACGGTAGATACACTCCCCCGTTTTCATTTCAGCGGTGTGACTGTCTACCAGACAAGAAGCTACTCGTATAAAACAATTACAAAGACAGAAATGGAACGATTAGAAATCGTCTTGAATCTGGCACACTATAGACAGATAGAATGGTCGAGCAAAGAATGAAGAAGTCCTGCAAAGACAAAGAATAAATAAATAATAACAAAATACGTGAAAAATGGAAGAGACAGAGTTTTTCGCCACATAGTACGTTAGCATTCGTTGCTGAAAATAGTAGTTTATGTAATGAGGGAGGAAGTCATCAAGGGGCCTAGTCTCCAAAGAACACTGACAAAATTTCGGAATTTGTTTGGGGATATTTCATGAGTACTTAGTCAAAATGGAGCCGTCGACTCCTGTGGCTTAATTTTTCCGTTGCATTCAGTAAAACCAAACACGCATTCACATTGGCCAACTCTCCATCAGCAAATATGTCCACCCTGCTGCGTATCGCTGTTAACATACGGCTATCGATGCCGGAAAATCACATATGAGCAGTGCTGAACGCAAGCCTGAGGGCGTAACGAAAAGTGGGCATTGCTTTTCTCAACAGCAGGTAAAGGTAGTGAAAGAAACAAGCTTGCTTCCAATCAATGCACACGGCGAATACAATCGACATTTGCAATGATGTGCAGATATTTTGTGTGCAATACAGATACTAGGATAAATGGGGGAAAGAAATGAAACAAAGTGCAATCACTCTGTTAAAAGCCACAGGAGATCGAAAGTCCGCTATAGAGAAATACTTTGAAAACATTTCAGAAAAACGTCACAGAGAGATTTTTTGGATGGAGCTCCGGTTCACTGTGCATGTGTCAGATCACAGATTATTAGGGCTGTAACGGCGATTGCTTGAATGGAGAGAGTAGCCGATGTGCAACAACTACAGAAAACTGCATCGAACCTACTTCAGGTGTGATGCCCGATACAACAGCACAGACAAACTGCTTTTCTACACGTTTTCATGGCTCACTATTCGGCTGACCAAAAAGACAGTTTGTCTAAAAATATCTACCTTCTTTGTCTCGCCAGAATATACGTATATTACAAACTGCGTGTTTCGTGGAGATAATGGTTTTTCTGGTCCCCCAGATACTAGCGACTTTAGAAAAAATAATCGAAGACAAAATGAGTGGATTGGCCTCACAATACGTCACAATTCGGTCCATGAAAAATTGTAGAAGGTACAGTACATGTAAGCAAAGAGTGGCGAAGACTTGCGACAGAATAGCAATTATAACACATCGTATCTGTAATATAAACTACTTTGTTAATGGACAGTGGCACTGGCTTCATTTCTTATCCAAATGCCTGCTGAGAGCTAAAGTAGCGCAAAACGTCTTTTACTAATGTATCTGTCTGCCTTTCTGGAAGTTCTTAATGTTTAAATTGTTTGACGGCAGTTACTGTCTGAACTACTCATGAACACACACACACACACACACACACACACACACACACACACGAGTGTGTGTGTGTGTGTGTGTGTGTGTGTGTGTGTTCATGACTAGGACAGTTTGTGTGTGCGTGTGTGTGTGTGCGAGTGTGTGTGTTCATGACTAGGACAGATTGTGTGTGTGTGTGTGTGTGTGATACGAGTCTGCGCGTGCCAGCGGCCTTACCGCTGTGGTAACACCGGTTCCCGTCGGATTAACCGCTGTCGGGCTTGGCTAGCACTTGGACGGGTGACCGGCCGCTCTGCCAAGCGCTATTGACAAATGGGCTGCACTCAGCCCTTGCGAGGCCAATTGTGGAGCTACTTGATGGGGAAGTAGCTTCTCCGGTCTGGAAAACAACCAACGGCGGGAAGAGTAGTGTGCTGGGGACATGCCCCTCCATATCTGCACCCACTGACACCTGTGGGCTTAGGATGACACGGCGGTCGGTCGGTACCGTTGAACATTCAAGGTCTGTTCGGATGGGGTTCATACGGGTCACGCAGTCAGCCGCGCGAGTGTGGCGAACCTTTACACCTTCGCACATCCACCTGGCTGGCGCCTGCCCCCCATCCCTCCCCCGCCCTCCCCCGCCATACACTCCGCCCCTCAAGAGTCCCCTCGCCACAGACTGGAGGGCTGTAAGTTTTACGTACTGTGCGACCACGTATACCGTACAGTGCCGTGTATCGCGCATGACTCTCTCGCTTGCACGCATCGCATTGAGAGTGAGCTGAAAGTAATTCTTTACCACCAATGCTATTGTCAACAGAGTTTTCAGAGTCTTATTACAGTTCATGGTATTAATATTCATAAGACCAATACTGACAGTTTGCCTTCTACAACTAACCATTCAATTAAAAGATCGAAATATTATTCACAAAAAAGAAAAATTATGGGTAACGTTATACACATCTGATGTAAGAGAAATTTAGAGCGCTACACTGATTACAACATTAACAAAGTATTACTTTCCTTCTGTAGCAGTTGCGTTACAGACTCAAGTTCTCATTGTAAAACATACCATATTTGTGGTATCAAAAACACTAAATATTGTAAATTTTAGAGTGTTTAGCGGATACGAAAAGAAGTACTTTTTTATCTGACACAATTTTCACATGTGAATCGTTTCCTCTCTCTGAATCCACAAAGATTTTGACGACAGTGATGTTCAGACGTGGTGTTTAATTTTCAATGTGTTGAACGTTGTTTTGGAGATGTTGTTCAGCTCCTACGGATTTATTTTTGTGGAGAGACGCGAAGCGTCTGGTGTGCGAGAATCCGACACGCATTCCAGAAGGGATCCCTGAACGCTTGCCTGAAGCTGCAGCCATTATTCGTGAACACTTGGTTGTTCTGAGCGTGGCAGACAATCATTAGCACGGAGATGGAAGTTGTGCATTATTGTAATCGTACGACGTTTTGAGTAACATCTTTAGAACAACATTCATCACACGGCACTTTGAACACCGTCTCAGAACGTCAGTAGTGTCGAAACCTCCCTGGTGGCAAAACGGTGCAACTGTGAAATTGTTATCACATTAATAACTGCTTGTTTTTATATTCTCTGCACAAATTACAACTGTTTTGTTGTAGCCTGTGTAGTACACGAACCAGTAATCCGTTGTGTTGAAGTAGTTAGCATCAGAAATTATCTTGCGTGGCATTGAAAATGACGGAAGATCCTAAACTAGGTACCCAAACAGATTTTTGAAATTCACACCTCCAGTTAGAACGCAGTGGAAAGTCATCAGTGAATTAATATGAAATGATCAGTCCCAGTGATAAACTTACCTACTGTGTAGATATGGGATGAATTGCCTTCGTTAAATATCCGAGCTGTTTCGATCCAGTTGTTACGACAAAGGGAGTACAGTGCGTCGGCGAGAGCGAACATTTGTGATGACTTCGGATGTTGCTGCTCGCATAGTGCACTAAGCTCGTCATGAAAGGAGAGGTACCGCTCGTGATAGGCTAGTAGCTGATGATTCAACAGCGGTCGCCTGCAACATACAAGTTTAAACGTTAGAAATAAATAAAATTAGCATGTGAAATGGTATTGTACAGTGTATGCATGAATTTATAAAGGTCTAGAATGAATTTTCACTCAGCTGGGGAGTGCGCGTTAATCTGAAACCTCCTGGAAGATGTATTGCGTTTTCTGTCGTATGCAGATGTGAGGATGTTACACCTACATCTACATACATACACAGCAAGCCGTCGTATAGCGCTGAACGTAGGCTACGTTATACCACTAGCAGTCATGTCCTTCCCTGGATGAGATTTTCACTCTGCAGCGGAGTGTGCGCTAATATGAAACTTCCTGGCAGATTAAAACTGTGTGCCGGACCGAGACTCTAACTCGGGACCTTTGCTTTTCGCGGGCAAGTGCTCTACCAACTGAGCTACCCAAGCACGACTCACGCCCCCTCCTCACAGCTTCACTTCTGCCAGTTCCTCGTCTCCTACCTTCCATGTCCTTTCCTGATCCTCTCACAAATATGAGGGAAAAAAGGCTATCTATATGCCTCCATATGGGTCCTAATTTCTCTTACCTTATCTTCGTTGTCCTTAAGCGAAACGAACGTTGGGGGCATTACAATCCTTCAGCAGTAACCTTTAAATTTTCTAAATAGTGTTCCTCGAAAAGATCATATCGTCCCCTTTAGAGATTCCCATTGCAGTTCCCAAGTCACCTTCATAACACTTTCGTGTTCATCGAACCTACTGGTAACATATCCAGCACCCCGCTTCTGAATTGCTTCCATGTCTTCCTTTAAATTTAGAGAACTAGATTTGAAGCTGACTGCCGAGTGATTCTTCTGGTGTTACCGCCAGACACCACACTTGCTAGGTGGTAGCCTTTAAATCGGCCGCGGTCTATTAGTATACGACGGACACGCGTGTCGCCACTGTCAGTGATTGCAGACCGAGCACCGCCACACGGCAGGTCTAGAGAGACTTCCTAGCACTCGCCCAGTTGTACAGCCGACTTTGCTAAAGATGGTTCACTGACAAATTACGCTCTCATTTGCCGAGACGATAGTTAGCATAGCCTTCAGCTACGTCATTTGCTACGACCTAGCAAGGCGCCATTATCATTTGCTATTTATCTTGTGATGCCTGTACCGCCAGACCGATGTACACCAATTATGGATTAAAGTTAAGTATTCCAGCAGCAACGTACCTTATTGGCTATATTAATTACATTGTCCTGTTCCAGACCTCACGCCAGCCTGCGTGAGCTTAAATGCGTGCCTTTCGGCTAGCAATCATCGTGGCTTGGCTGTCTTGCCAAGTCACAACAAATTGACGACGAGGATTTTACGATCG
This sequence comes from Schistocerca cancellata, assembly GCF_023864275.1. Classification (NCBI taxonomy): domain Eukaryota; kingdom Metazoa; phylum Arthropoda; class Insecta; order Orthoptera; family Acrididae; genus Schistocerca; species Schistocerca cancellata. The sequence continues at coordinate 200,353,990 of NC_064631.1, read as the reverse complement.
TATTGATTTTCCTAAATTACTTGTGTCATGGCTTCGCCACAATCTCCAGATGTACTGTCCGAATTTTATCGCTTGCAGAATCAGCAGATGCAGGCCTTATTGGATGCCCTTGGACAGCTCGTCCAGGGTCAACGTGCACTGCAAAATGACGCGGCAGCCGCCGCTCCACCGCTCACGCAGCTACAACACGCAGTTGGACCACCTTTTCGTCCTTTTGATGCGGCACTGGAAAGCTGGACGGAGTGGTCACGCCAATTTGGATTCCATCTCGCCGCCTACAGAATTCGAGGTAATGAGCAGCAGCCTTTTCTCCTTTCCTCCGTCGGCGTCCAAATGTACCGTGTGATAGTGAAATTATTTCCCCGACGCGACGTAGCAACTCTGTCCTACGAAGAAATTTTGTCTGCGTTAGATGCATATTTCAAAGAATCAGTCAATGTAGTTGCCAAATGGTATACCTTCTTTCGTACAAAACGTATAGCTCCTCCTTTTGTGATTCTTCAACGGAGTTTTCGTTATTACTAGCTGAAATTTATTAAAGAACTCAGTTAGTCTTTCCCTTCCCTCATTCCTTGTCCCAAGCCCATATTCTCCTGTAACCGTTTCTTCTACTCTTTCCCCAACGACTGCATTCCAGTCCCACGTGACTACTAGATTTTCACCCCCATTTACGTACTGTATTACCGTTTCGATTACTAACGCGAATTCTTTACAACCGTTTGGAAAAACTGGTAGAAGCCGACCTTGGGGATGATCAGTTTGGATTCCGTAGAAATGTTGGAACACGTGAGGCAATACTGACCCTGCGACATATCTTAGAAGAAAGATTAAGGGAAGGCAAACCTACGTTTCTAGCATTGGTAGACCTAGAGAAAGCTTTTGACAATGTTGATTGGAATACTCTCTTTCAAATTCTGAAGATGGCAGGGGTAAAATACAGGGAGCGAAAGGCTATTTACAATTTGTACAGAAACCAGATGGCAGTGATAACAGCCGAGGGACATGAAAGGGAAGCAGTGGTTGGGAAGGGAGTGAGACAGGGTTGTATCCTCTCCCCGATGCTATTCAATCTGTTTATTGAGCAAGAAGTAAAGGAAACAAAAGAAAAGTTCGGAGTAGGTATTAAAATCCATGGAGAAGAAATACAAACTTTGAGGTTCGCCGATGACATTGTAATTCTGCCAGAGACAGCAAAGGACTTGCAAGAGCAGTTGAACGGAATGGACAGTGTCTTGAAAGGAGGGTATAAGATGAACATCAACATAAGCAAAACGAATATAATGGAACGCAGTCGAATTAAGTCGGGTGATGCTGAGGGAACTAGATTAGGAAATGAGACACTTAAAGTAGTAAAGGAGTTTTGCTATTTAGGGAGCAAAATAACTGAAGATGGTCGAAGTAGAGAGGATATAAAATGTAGACTGGCAATGGCAAGGAAAGCGTTTCTGAAGAAGAGAAATTTGTTAACATCGAGTATTGATTTAAGTGTCAGGAAGTCGTTTCTGAAAGTATTTGTATGGAGTGTAGCCATGTATGGAAGTGAAACATGGACGATAAACAGTTTAGACAAGAAGAGAATAGAAGCTTTCGAAATGTGGTGCTACAGAAGAATGCTGAAGATTAGATGGGTAGATCATATAACTAATGAGGAGGTATTGAATAGAATTGGGGAGAAGAGGTTTTTTGTGGTACAACTTGACTAGAAGAAGGGATCGGTTGGTAGGACATGTTCTGAGGCATCAAGAGATCACCAATTTAGTACTGGAGGGCAGCGTGGAGGGTAAAAATCGTAGAGGGAGACCAAGAGATGAATACACTAAGCAGATTCAGAAGGATGTAGGCTGCAGTAGGTACTGGGAGATGAAGAAGCTTGCACAGGATAGAGTAGCATGGAGAGCTGCATCAAACCATTCTCAGGACTGAAGACCACAACAATAACATTACCCTTTCACTACCCTCATACACTTTCTCTATCTCTTCACCTTCAGCTTACGACGTCGGCATGTATACCTGGACTATCGTTGTCAGTGTTGGTTTGCTGTCGATTCTGTCAATAATCACTGAACTGTTCACAATAAAGCACTCTTTCTCCTACTTTTATATTCATAATGAATCCTACTACCGTTATACAATACACTGGGTTCTATTACTTCAGAACGTTTTCGGTTGTCGCCAGTGATACCGCATAAAGTCCAGAAACAGGTGATATTGTCATTTCCTTTTCTTTCCTTTCTCCCCCCTCTACCTTCAGTTTACAAAAAATGTGTCACAGTTGCGGTTTCCGCGTGGTGTCTGTTCTTTCAGACATTCATTTACGTAAGAAGTCTTCGACCAACTCACGTATCTGGGAATCTATTCCATATGCTCGTACCTTCGTTAATTGTCTGCAGTGGCTTTCGGAAACCTAGGAATATGAGATCTGCCTGTTGCTCTTCAGCAGTAATACGCAGAATGTATGTGAGTTGAGGGCAAGCTGAGTTTCGCATGAGCGATACGTTCTAAAACCGTGCTGATTCGTGGACGAGAGCTTTTCTATCTCAAGCTACTTAATTGCATTTGAACTGACAATATTTATTCTGTACCAGACCAATGCCAAGATTTAGCCGGGTCCGTTCTTTTACACTTCCTATCAACAAGAGTTACCTGAGCTCTTTCCAGTCGCTTGGGACTTCGCGCTGGGCGAGAGAGCCTCGATACGTGCAGGCTAAATAAGGGGCCAGAAGCCGCTTCTCTGTGCCAGGAACGCCAGTTACTACTAGTATGTCCTCCAAAGAGGAGTCCATGTGATGGTCAAAAGCCAGTATGCGAGAATGAGTTTTGAAACGCAAAATTTAAAACTTCAGTTTTTCTTTTACTATCTTCTATTGCCGCGCCAGGCTTGTCAACGAGTGACTGGAGAGAAGCCTTCGACCCACCCCGGGATTTTATGTAGATCCGAATTTTCGCGGGTTCTCGACTAGATCTATTGTCAAGGTACGGCGATGGTAGTTGTGTATTTCTGGCATAGCTCTTATTAAGGGGGGGGGGGGGGGGGGGGGTAGGACGTCAAACGTGCCGACTTGGAGCAGGAGAGGCACCACAGGACATTTTAATTTCCACTGTCTATACTTTTACAAATGAATTCATAAAACTTTGTCAGCATGACCAGGAAGGATTCAGAATTCACACTCATAGCAGTGGAAGTTCGAAAACATAACGAAATAATTTTTTTACATGTAAAATTTCATCATTTTTTTCACTTACTAATGGCAGCATTCTTCGATGAGGTGTATGAAACTCTAGAATTTTCCAAATCTATTAAAAACTGTGGTAAAAATTGAGGTAATTAACTACATAATTTGTGTTTTTTCTAAACATGAAGTTTAAAATACAACAGACCATTCGTTTTTTCATAAATTAAATAAATTCTAGAGTTTCATACACCTAAAAGTATGGTATGTATGCTGTGCAAAATTCATCGAAGAATGTCTGTAAGTTATGAAGAAAAGTGTACCTATAGCAACAAATGCAGCCATTAGTAAGTGAAAAAATGATGAAATTTCACACGTAAAAAAAATTATTTTGTTATGTTTTCGAACTTCCACTGCAATGAGTTTGAATCCTGAATCCTTCCTGGTGACGCTGACAAAGTTTTATGAATTTATTTGTAAAAGTATAGACACTGGAAATCAAAATGTCCTGTGATGCCTCTCCTGCTCCAAGTTGGCCCGTTTGACGTCTTACCCCCCTTAAAGGCAGCGGAATCTGTACTAACGTTTGCCTGTCATCACTTGCATCTTCTCTTTTGAACTGAGAATGCAATAGCATTTGCTTCCTCAGAATTTCCCACGGCGGGTCTCTTCCGCTCTTCATCCACTTACTCTGCACGTATTTCTCGTGAGCGCGATTTACAACCCGTTTAAGCTTTGCCAATAACTCCTCTACGTCCATTACACGGAACTAAATAATACCCATCCACGAGAAAACGAAGTAATTACTTTCCAAGAGAACTAAAATTTTTCCCCTAGAACCTTCCTGTTGAGGCACGCGCTAAGCTACTTGCTGTCTACTTCGTCTGCAAACTGACTTGGACAAGGCGTGTTGCTGTGCTGCGTATCTCATGGATAAGGTGGAACACACTGCGAATATATTGCGGATGCTTGCTAGACTATGGTGGGGAGCAAAACTAACAGTCGTCTTAATTATGTATCAGGTCTTGATCCTCCCTGCCTTCGATTATGGCGGCATCGCGTGTGGCAACGCGACGAAATCGACATTGTGTAAACTCAATGTCCTCCATTACAGGTTGCTTCGTCTTGGTCTTGGGACCATGATGTCAACGACCGCCAACGCACTGGTGGTGGAAGCGTCTGCAATGCCTCTCACCATACGTCGGCAGATATTTTCCGATAATTTTCTATTTAGTCGGTCTTACATACTTGTTGTGCCTCCATCAAGACAGTGGTTCAGTTCTGGTGGCTCACGCAGGCATCTCACAGAAGACAGACGAACAAAAGTCTCTTACTAATCCGCAACTATGAGAGGTGGAGACATCGTTTACTGCTAGTCCTGCAAGACTCGAAACGCTTGTTTTCACTCTCTGTTTGGGACTTTCTTCGCCAAAGCCCCAGTGTCGTACCTGTCATCAGATTTCAGAACGGGGACGAAAATTAATAAAGACCAGGAGCACTTCCCTACCCAATGTTGGCCACAGCACGCTTTCATTTATGCAAATAGCTCTAAAAGTGAGGTAGATGTGGGTTACGCCATCTCCAGCCTCTCTAGCGACATACCATGTACTGGTGTAACCTGGTGCCAGCACACCAAGCGGCAAAGAGGTTTCGAGAAGCTTGTAGAGGCCAAAGACAAACTTGCGAGAAGTGCGCCGCCAACGCCCTCTCGGCCATCACTATTTAGATCGCCGCTGCGGACTGGAGGGACCAGTCAAAAATAATTCAAACGGCTCTGAGCACTATGCGACCTAACTACTGAGGTCATCAGTCGCCTAGAACTTAGAACTGCTTAAACCTAACTAACCTAAGGACATCACACACACCCATGCCCGAGGCAGGATTCGAACCTGCGACCGTAGCGGTCACGCGGTTCCAGACTGAAGCGCCTAGAACCGCACGGCCACACCGGCCGGCGGGACCAGTCATTTCCAGTCTGTCATCCAGGGAGTCACCGACACATCAGTCTCACTTGCAATCGCAGAAGTCGCAGGTAGCACATAGCGAGTAGAGTAGTGTGTACAGTGGACATGTACTTCATCAGCGTCGAGGCTAACATCGTCTGTCACGGAAAGCTTGTACCATAACACCTGAAGTATCTTGAGTTAACTGATTTTCTCCTTTTATGAGTAAAGAACCAAATAATACATGCAAGCAGTTTCCGTTATACAAAGAAGATACCTGCTACCAGCCAACATCCTCTCCTCGCTTCCCAAGATACACCTCTACAGTGACAACGATGCGATAAAAAATACTAAACGTTTGCACCGCCGCCTGAATCATCTGTCTACATAGTGTAGTTGCTGGCCATCAGGGAGGCAATTTATTTTGACACGCAGGCTTCAGGCTAGTGTTGACTCTCAGAGACACTAAAACGTGTTGAAGAAAGTACAAAATCCGGCTTTTGATAAACAAATTGATGATCGCATCACACAAAGCTTTACGCCTCACCTGTTCCTGTCAACATCGACATTGGACTGTTGATGACTGGAAACGTGTGGCCTGGTCGGAGGACTCTAGTTTCAAATTGAATTGAGCGCATGGACGTGTGCGGGTATGGAGACAACTACATGAATCCGTGGACCCTGCATGTCAACAGGAGACTGTTCAGGTTGGTGGAGGCTCTGTAATGGTGTGGGGAGTGGGCAGTTGGAGCGATATGGGACCCCTGAAACGTCTAGATACGGCTCTGCCATGTGACACGTACCTAATCATCATGTGTGATCACCTGCATCCATTCAGGTCCAACGTGCATTCCGACGGATTTGGGCAATTCCAGCAGGACAATGCGACACCCCACACGTCCAGAATTGCTACAGAGTGACTCGAGGAACACTCTTCTGAGTTTAAAGACTTCCGATGGCCACCAGACTTGCAACGTGCTTACAGATTTATGGACAGCGCTGCACGATTCACGGTGTCAGTTCCCTCCAGCTCTACTTCAGACATTAGTCGAGTCCATGCCACGTCGTGCTGCGACACTTCTGCGTGCCCGCGGTGGCCCTACACAATATTAGACAGGTGCACCAGTTTCTTTAGACTTACCGCCAATGTCAGTACAGAGACATGGTGTAGTGATCATGATGTCATCATAGCGCCAACAGTTAATAAAGTTAATAAATCAATCAAGAAATCTTATAGCATATTTTTGCTAGAAGGAGAAGGTAAGCAGTTCCTAGATCCCGCTAACAAAACGAATGAATATCACTTATTCGCTTTTTTATTTTGACTTTGCCATCGAAGATCGTACAACCAACAATCGTTATAGAAGTGTCATTGTAACATACTAACAATTTCCACAGTATAACTATAAAAGAAAGACTAAAAGACGAAAACCCTAAAACCACCAGGTGTCACAGCAGTGTCAAGTTAACATTAGTGAAATTTTCACACTAGAACAATGATAAGAGTGTGGAGTACGAAGATAAGTTCATTATATAAATTTGAAAAAAAAAGAAAACAAAATTATGACCCAGGTTTGAATTGGGCCGTTTCCAGGGGAGAATGACGTTCACAGCAGCTTATAACTGAAAGCTGGACAACGGCTTCGTTCACAGGGATGAGTTCTTAATGCAAAGTAAAACGGAAACGGATGTCGCAACTTCTGAACCGGGATGGTTCCAAGGGAGGACAAAATCCGCACAACGTGCAGGTCAAAGCTGGATACCGATGTTTTTTAAATAGTTCATGAGCAACTGACACCTATATGTATCAAACTGGTGAAGTAATGTTTGTAGAGAGGGGGTACATGTCACTGTGATGTGGTTCAGATCCACTACCACTTTTATGTCCAGATCACAGTTCCCAGAAGGGATGACTTCCAACTGATACAGGTGAGCGGGATAATAACCGTGTCCCAGCCACATGCGGATGAGAGAGGTCACATGACGTCTACTGAGCCTCGCCGCAGTGAACCATGGCCGTAAGGTGACGTTTGGTCGTATGGCCGCCAGGTGGCCGCCCTTACAGTGCTGGGATGCCTGCCATTCACAGTTCCAGTCACGATAAGCAGCCTTCTTGACACTCGCATTGTGGTCCGTACCAGGTATTGGTGTTGACTGGATCTGTCCTTCTATAATTCTCCTCTTAGCGAGGGGAATTCGTTGTGGAGAGTGCCTTGATGCACTTTTATCCAGAGTAAGCGGACGTCAATGACTAATGTTTAAATGGTTCAAATGGCTCTGAGCACTAAGGGACTTAACTTCTGAGGTCATCAGTCTTCTAGAACTTAGAACTATTTAAACCTAACTAACCTAAGGACATCACACACATCCATGTCCGAGGCAGGATTCGAGCCTGCGACCGTAGCGGTCGCGCAGTACCAGACTGTAGCGCCTAGAACCGCTCGGCCACATCGGCCGGCCCCGATTAGCAAGATAGTACAGTAGCTCGATCTTTTGTTAACAGCTGAATGCTTAAATTTGCATAGTTATGGATCAGGGAACGAATTTTGTGTCACACTTGGTAAAACAAAACAGTTTGTCATGCATTTCATTTCCGAAGTTCAGGCTAGCCCATTCTATCCACAAAACAATAGAATATAATGCATTCATAGGACTACCTCTAAAATGAGTTACTGTATCAATAGCCGGCATACTGACCATGTCCCAAATCTACAATATGTAGTTTGCCCTAATACCTCGATAGTACATATTGGTGCAGGTGTGCCCAAGTTCGTCGGAATGCACGTTGGACCTGAATGGATGCAGGTGATCACACATGGTGGTGTACAGTCGATAAATGCTGTCCCCCTTCGAAGTCATGATTCCTAAGTTAGGACCTAACTGTGAATAGGTTGAAAAAATTTACAAAGAGAATATGGGAGCTCTAGTAGAAAGTACAGCAAGCCAGCACTACAGTTGTGGAACGATGGGAACAGTCCATGCAAAATGTGGGACGGTGAGTGTTGGACACCAATCCCCACACGCCTAAAGGAAAGACAAAGAAGTTCTTGGCTAAATATTAGGGTTCTTATGAAGACAATGAACGTTTAAGTGCAGTTTCCGACAAAAGTTCTGTAGTTCATATTAGTAGGTTTAAACCTTTTAGAGGAATGGTGGATGTATTGCCACAAATGCCACCGACTGTGGTAGGGTGCATGAAAACGGAAAAAGTCAAGTATCGTGGTTCAGTGGACAAGCACAGTGGACATATCCTATCCTACGCATTAAGGCCATGTGACGAGTAGTAGTATTTGAATTTAGTTGTGTTATTTCTAAGAGCTTTATAATCCATGTGTTGTTCTATTCTTGTTTGTGTGTACTGTGAATTTGTATCAGTTACTGCAGATCGTTAGAGTTGTACATTGGTTAAGTTTTATTTCTGAGTCGTTTAGTTTTGTATACGTATTTGTGAAGGTGCGGATGACAAAAGTTTCTCTCCTCAAGTGCTGCACCACTAGGAAAAACCAGGTGGTTTGCGGTAGGCCTGTTGTTGCAGCGCGTCATCAATGGAAGAGCAATGCACATTGTTCGCATCCAACTGTTATACTCAGGTGTGTTACTTTCTAGACACACAAATGTGTAGCTAATCAGTCATCAATGAACATTGATATTGGGCGTGGATGTGTGGGAGGTAAAGAACGAAGTATGCAGATTGCATGAAGCATTCATAGAATTTGCGTGGGGAAGCGCAGAGGAAAAAATTCTCACTGAGGTGGAGGGTGAGTACCAGGAATTGAGGGTATTCTATGGCAAACTGAATGCCTGAATGACACAAATCACTGACGCACCACGGACGCTAGTTCGTAGGAGAAGAAGGTGGTTCGACGCAAGAGGACAAATATTAAAATCAGTACTCGATATGGAGCATTACGAAGATATTCAGGAGCTGAACAACACGATTAGGGAAGTGCAAACAATGACAGACAGAAACAAAAGCACAGTAGATGGACATACCACACAGCTGTCTAATTTGCCACAGGGCGTTGTGAATAACCAAAAGGGAACGTAATTTATTAACAGAGTTAACCAAGTACACCTGGCATACAATGAAACCAATGAATAGTGACTTGGGGAAAACATAAAGACGACCGAGCTTATCGGGCAGTGCACTAGCGGTAACCACACTATTATGGGTATCATCAGATAGAATTTGCAATGCGAGAACTGCAGTGGGGTCATTACAGGAAACAGTTTACCATGTGGTAAGCAGGCAATTGTATTCTCTATAACTACAACCACAACAATTCTTGACAGGGCGGGATATAGCTGAAGAAGAGTTTTTGTGGAGCTACAACGAGTGGCAGAGGTGTAAAAGAACTCGTCAATGTTTTACCATACAGCAACGGTGGAAGTAAATGCGGACAAAACAAAGTTGTGCATACTGGTCTGATAAGCGCCGGTAGTGATGAACGCACACTACTTGTTTTATATGGGCCACCCATATCTAGTAAGATGGGAAATGATGGATAAATGGGTACAAAGAAAGGCGAGAGAGGTCTCAGTATTTATGAGCACGGAGAAGATCATGCTCTTATGTCATTAAGACACCTACAATAGCGTTTGAAGGAGATTATCAGCATTTGTTCAACGAGAGAATTCCAAACTGACGCACACACAGGACAAATGCAGCTGTTTCTGGGAAAAGTGGAACGTCAGAAAGAAATATTAACACCACATCCTTATTTTCAGAAGGTAAGAACAGACTGGACATAATATTTGCTCCATAAACTGTGCTCATGAATCGCTACAAGAATGGAACACCTCAGTGCATGACAGAGTTCTCATTAAATAATAGCGGTATTTCGGTGAACGACGCAGCTTGTGAGACAGACTCCCAGCTACATTGACAGGTATAACTGTACTCTAACTACCCTACTCTGCATTGTATTGACCAGAGAAAACACTGGAAGTTCTACCAACGCAAAACATAACCTACCTTAAGAACACTCTGAATCCTGATCTCATACACTCTTCAGACACTCATGTAGCGTGACACCGAGGCAAAATTTTCACGGGAAAAATGTTTGAATACATTAAGGAATATCAAGAGAACCAATGCCAAAATCTAACAATACCCATTAAGAGCACTACTCTTGCCGTGTTTCTGATAGTAAGCTGCATACTCTAGTTTGGTCTCAGGCACAGAATTATCCATTATCCAGATCTACCGACACATCAGACTAAGAAAACGGTAAATTTATTGTAGCTTGTAAACACAAAAATAGAAACAATGTAGTATAGCTTCAAAAAGAGTTCAGTAAATAAAAACTTAAGAAGAATAGTATAAAATTGAAAATTAAAAGAAAATTCATGTGAGTCGGCTCTCATGACAAAACAGTTGGTGCAATGGACACAATATGCAATTATGGTTCAAATGGCTCTGAGCACTATGGGACTCAACATCTTAGGTAATAAGTCCCCTAGAACTTAGAACTACTTAAACCTAACTAACCTAAGGACATCACACACACCCATGCCCGAGGCAGGATTCGAACCTGCGACCGTAGCAGTCCCGCGGTTCCGGACTGCAGCGCCAGAACCGCACGGCCACCGCGGCCGGCATGCAATTATGTATATAAAAATATGACACTAAGGTATACACATATTCTTCTTAATTTTGTCATGGTAACCATGCTATTGGTTTCTCTGTAACTAGTTGAGTTCAGGGTTTTTTTAAAATTTTGTCTTATTTGATATTTTTTCTATAAACTCAATCCAGCAATGGCGGCTACCACTTCACGTTTCGCGCCAACAGTACGGTTTTCCCGACCACGAGACCAAAGCACGTCTTCTATTGACATGCGGTCTTGGTAATTCTCGTGCACAGAGTATCCGCTAATCATAAGGGTCAAAGGGTGCTGCCACCTGTTGAGGATACAGTGAAGCTAGTGCGGCTACCGTGCTGCCCCAGGCCCAGTCCCCAAAGCCCCCTCAGCTGTCAAAATACTCACACCGGCACGTCCGCACCCTCCCCTCACCACAGAGTTTTGACGCACGGCCGTGTCCTCTTCTTAAAGTCTGCCGGCGTTTACCGTCAATTACTGGCGTTTACCGCCTCTATACTTCATTTCAAGGTAGATCGTGTTTAACTGAACACGGCCGAGAGGAGGGGCCGCGCGGTTTGAGGCGCCACGTCACGAAATACGCGACCTCTCCCGCCGGAGGTGCGAGTCCTCCCTCGGGGATGGGTGTGTGTGTTGTCCTTAGCATATGTTAGTTTAAGTAGTGTGTAAATCTAGGGACCGATGACCTCAGCAGTTTGGTTCCTTAAGAAAAAAAACCGAAAGAAAAAAAACTGAACACTGGTTTGCACGTGTGTAAGAAGCTTAAGGGTAGATTTTATAATAATCTATGCATCCCATCTGGTGCAATAAATTTTCAGAATAGTTTCCATTTACTACTATCTCTCATAATACTGAACTTGCCCTTTGGAGACAAAGACTCGTTTTCAAATATTAAATTAACATGCTATATCAGTACAAAAGAACATTTAAAATATTACCACTACGTGTTTCAAGTAATGATAATCTGACTGGATATCCTGCGTAATAAATGCAAGATCCATTATACCTGCGTTATGGTGTAAGAGAAGAGTGTATTTAAATTGTCCCCTCCTGTCCCTACATCCATACTCTGGAGGTTTTTTGTCCGTCAGAACCAATTCTGTTCAATCCAATGTTAAAAGTCAAACTTTCTCAATAGCTCCCTCACGACTGGTGTCTTTACCAGTGATACCCAGATCCAATTTTTTATAACAGCTCCCTTACACATGGCATCCCTGCATGGTTTGTTCTATGAATTCTTTAAATACCACCCTTACGCGACAACCGACTGTAAATCGTGACACCATAACTGTATCAAATGCATAAGTTTCAATACTCAAAAATACTACCAAAGCAAATATGAATATATTTCCAAACTTACAAATTTCCCAAACTATACCAAGAAAAATTCTATCATTATGAAATCCAAATAAGTTCCCACTTCTTTACTCACCTGCTCTGCAAACCTCCTGCCACCCTCACCTCTTTTCCCCAGACAATAGCGTGTTCCAAACTGCCCATCGAAACTCACTATTATTGTCAAGAACGTCAACCTTGAGGTGACTGTGGAGGAGGGCATACAGAAAATGAATTCCTCCACCCTCTAAGAAATCCACAGTGCTACCCACGTCCTTAACAACCATGGGTGTAATAGTTTTGTCCAACTGAGATTTTTCACTCTTCAGCGGAATGTGCGCTGATATGAAACTTCCTGGCAGATTAAAACTGTGTGCCGGACCGAGACTCGAACTCGGGACCTTTGCCTTTCGCGGGCAAGGTAGGAGACGAGGCACTGGCTGAAGTAAAGCTGTGAGAACGGGGCGTGAGTCGTGCTTGGATAGCTCAGTTGGTAGAGCGCTTGCCCGCGAAAGGCAAAGGTCCCGAGTTCGAATCTCGGTCCGGCACACAGTTTTAGTCTGCCAGGAAGTTTCTTTTTGTCCAACTGTTCTCACAGTCCTGCAGCAGCATCGACCAACTAGTCCAAAACAGAGCATTTACTTAACACCACAAAGTACAGTAAAATCATCCAAAGCCCAGCTGGAAGCTATCCACTGTCTCGAGTACAATGTGTGCCACACAGTCAAATGTGATAACCGCTGACCTGTTTCCATTACATACCTCGTCATCTCCACAAAGATGTAGTCAAATTTGTTACCATAGTCCTCAGAAACTTACATCTTATCAAACCATGCCTTACACCAACTCACCCTAGCTGCATAGTCTGTACCCCACTTCAATAAAACAACCACCTACTCCCACAATCAATTGTGCATTCAACAGTTCATCGACCTCAGTTACAGCCACCCACTTCCATATCCCACTTTCTAAAATCCAAATGGCACAACAGCAGTAGATTACCTGTCTCAAAACAGTGCAATTCACCAACACGATTGCCCAATGGAATATAAATGCTCTTACCACCCCGGAATTAAACGGATGCCTTCCTACAGCATACAGCAAACCAATAACCTACATGCAGTTGCAATGCCAGATGTAGAGCAGTGAACGAATAACCCGATTGTTCTGACTTCCTCTGTGCTGCAGCCACCACAGACGCCTACTACAGCGGCAGCACAGCAGACAGACCAGAGATGCGGGTTGCCTTCTTCGCCACGAAATCTGGCCGACGCAAGAGTGTTTGCAAGTCCATACACGTAGGTGCGGCCAACGTCCATCAGAGGGCATCTACCAGCAGCAGAGGAAGGAGGCGCGACGATCGACGAACTATTTCCTGTCGATTACGTGTGTGCAAATAGTCCCGGAAATATTCTTCCGCCAGGGGCAAAATAAGCCGGCGCCCGGCCGTTCAGTGGGTAGTTCTCGACTCTCCGAATGCGGAGAAGATCGGCCGGTCAGGCGGTGTGCCACCTCGATCATCCTCTCTTCCGCAACATTTGGGATACGTCGCTTTCGTCCGATTATGCTTTGTATAAGCTGCTACCACCCGACTTGAACAGTTGTACGGGTGTAGAGTCGAAGGGAACTCTGATTGTAGGAATTAGCTGTTCTTTGCTTGATCCGCAGAAGGGATCCTTATTGTTTTGTTGGTTTTGAATAGTGTGTTAGTGTTAGTGGTATATTGTAGTTTCCTTAATAAGTAAGACGGCAAAACGAGTTGGTTCTTGTTCTGTAGATACAGCACTTTGCATGCTGTGTGGTTCTTCAGTGGATACAGGAACGAGGAATAATTGCCGTTCATGAACAGAGAATTCAGATATTAATTTAGTCTACAACTAATGTCAAATATTAAAAATAATATGCTGAACTTGCAGCATCTGTTGCCAACAGTAGACTTGAATGTAGAAATATATACAGATAGAAATGACTTATAAATCTCTCACTTTTCAGTACAATGTCTATTCGAAAGAAGTCAAGCCCTGGCCGTAAAGAAAGTCTTCAAATGTTATTCAGTGGCAAACACACAAAAACTGGGTGCACGAATGTTAGAATGTAAGTACACCCGCCGCTAGAGCAACGGAGAGGGGATTCTCGCGTCTCATTGGCAGCGGCGTAATCGTTTGTGGTAGCGCCCTCGTGCAGCCGTGGCGGCTGTAGAAAACGCGGCTGCGCAACTGGCTGCGAGCGTATTTGAAAGTGCGGCCGATCGGGTAGCCGCCGATACCGCATCCAGCAAAGTAGCCATATATGTAGTACCAACTAGATTGCTCAAAAAAAGGCTACAAAACCAGTGTAATCATCCTGTGCAGCACTTTATCCTGAGCACGTATTTAGTACCCTAACATTCACCTGTGCACCGTATGTATCTATCCGAGTCGTCCCAGCCCATACAATTTCGTCTCTGCATTGTTGTTGTTCCTCTGCTGAACTCAACTGCGGATGTCAGCTGATGACCTTCCTTTTAGGAGACTTAATATGCTGCCTTGACACACCGATATCAAAGTGTCTCCACTACCAACCTCGTCAGATGCTTAACTGCACATGTCCATCTTATTGGAATAACGACTCATTTCAAAAGCCAATCCTATTTCTCACTTCCCTCTTTCACCGCCATCCCACAATAACCAACCCAAAATAAACCTACAACACCACTTTAAAACTGGGAATTTGTCTATACACAAATCGGAAGCCACCTCGTCACTTTCCACCCCACTAAAATATTTTCAACACTATTCCTTTCCTACAGCAGATTTTGACAGCAGCTGCGACCATCTTCCCCCCCCCCCCCCCCACACACACACACACGTCTGATCTGTTCAGCTGACTTCTCCTCACACCATAAGTTCTTGAAATGTTTAAAGAATCCCACAGATACAACCACTCCTTCCTCTGTAACTATCACCAGGACGCACTAACATGCCACCAGCAACTACAGGGAGATGTCCGAGATATCCTCAATACAAAATAGACGCCTGGACTGGCGACATACATGCTCTTAATACGGCACCTACCATATACTCAACTAAGTATTAGAAACCTTTCCAACGAGTTACTGGCATAATCTTGCCTACACTATCCAATTATTCTCAACAATCGACGCCTCCTTAACAACCTAATAAAAGTAAAACTTCTCGCCTTCTACCTCCAAGATACACTCGTTACTGTGACTGTCCTAACTTCACTACTTCATGCCCCTTATTTCCACGAATGAGGAGACATATCTGTTGCACCTCTCGCTCCCAACTTCCAGTATTTACGCTCTATGCTATGAACGGGTTTAGAAACACCAATCATAGCAAGAAGAATAAAACCATGGTCAATGCCCTTCTTCCACCCCACACTCCGTTAACATCTCCCCATAGTTCGTTTAATCCTCATCAGTGCTTAGCCTTTTTCTTTGTATATTGAGATTAACATGACATTTGAACGCTTTTCCTTACCGAATTGTTGCCATTACCTAGGCTAGACGCGTTATTAAATGATATTAGCGTGGTATACCCTGGAGTTGACTATTTTTTCCCCATGTAACACGTATACTCAGTTTTTGCGTCAAGTACAGCAGTTTTATCCAAGTTATCAGTGTTCCTATGAATTATTAAAACTTTGTAATCACCTGGTAGCAACAGTTTTTCTCTAGTGAAAGGGATAACACCGTTCATTGTAATGGTTTGTCTGACCAGTGCGTAATAATATGTGCCACATTATAGACAAAACACAACCCAAAATTTGAAGACGAAACAGAATCCCCAAATTTCGTAAAACTTTTTCACTATTGTCCACCAGTCACATTTTGTACTCCACCGCGAATTTCATGATCTCAGTTCCCTGTATAAAAGTAAAGAATACGCCCCAGGGGAAAAATAAAATAAATATTTATTAAACATAATGAGTATAACAATGGCTTGAATGTACACTGACTTATACCTTATTAGATAGTTTCCTGGATTGTTCTCGTCTTTTTCCATCTTGTAGTTCACCATCATCTCGCTGACAGATTGCAAATCATGAACCAAACCCCTAAATTTCGTGTGAAGCATGTCTCTCACACGTTCCACGTCCTTAATCCATCCATGCAGTTGCTGATCATTCGGGCGGGTATCCTGAAGCATACAGAAAATCCTTTATGTTGCTTGAATAATATTCACAAGCAGCAGCTAGTCATTACCGCTCGAAAATAACATTTAAATTATTTACAGCGCTTGACTACACAGTTGGTTAGTTTCATGTTAAGTGGATCATTTGCATGATGAATCTTAGTGTGGAATGAGTTATTTTACATTCACACTGTAAATTCATGTGCAATTATGGCTGTATGCTGAAAGCTCCAATTTTTTTCCTACAGATTTTAGTTAGTAAATCCTTTTCCCTCTCTCTCTGTCACTCCGCCCCTCCTCCCCAACTGGCCATGAATGCCCTACGGTACCGACCGGCCGTCGTGTCATCCTCACCCCAGGCATCACTGGATGTGGATAATAAGAGAGCTGCAGACATTTCTATGTAGTTAAGTGCAAACTGTTGAATGAATGCATATTCTTTATTTTAACACTCTGTAACTGACTTCAAAAAGCTTTACTAATTAGATTATGATTGATTGGTTTCTGTTTATTTGTTTCTCACATACATTAGTAGAAAGTGGAAAAATTCCTTTATACTGTTTAGTTTCGCCACATTTGAAAATATCAGCTTCATTTTCAGTTTTAAAATAAGGTAAATGATCCAAAAGATTTTTTGGAACATTATAGTGTTTAACAATAAAAGCAATGAAGTAAGTTTAATTTGCTATATCTAGTCAGTTTACTACTTGTGCAACAGTCATGATGCTAAGCAATCATAAACTGTATCAATTTGATCACTATTTATCAGAAAATATTTTCATATGAACAAATAAAAAATAGTGGTGAAGGAAATAAAAATGTGTTGCTTCACTAGATTATAAATAACAAAAATCCAGTAGCAATACACAAGTTTATTAAGCTTTGACCGTAGTTTCGATGGTTTTAAACCCATGTTCTTCAGAAGATATTGTACATACACTCCTGGAAATGGAAAAAAGAACACATTGACACCGGTGTGTCAGACCCACCATACTTGCTCCGGACACTGCGAGAGGGCTGTACAAGCAATGATCACACGCACGGCACAGCGGACACACCAGGAACCGCGGTGTTGGCCGTCGAATGGCGCTAGCTGCGCAGCATTTGTGCACCGCCGCCGTCAGTGTCAGCCAGTTTGCCGTGGCATACGGAGCTCCATCGCAGTCTTTAACACTGGTAGCATGCCGCGACAGCGTGGACGTGAACCGTATGTGCAGTTGACGGACTTTGAGCGAGGGCGTATAGTGGGCATGCGGGAGGCCGGGTGGACGTACCGCCGAATTGCTCAACACGTGGGGCGTGAGGTCTCCACAGTACATCGATGTTGTCGCCAGTGGTCGGCGGAAGGTGCACGTGCCCGTCGACCTGGGACCGGACCGCAGCGACGCACGGATGCACGCCAAGACCGTAGGATCCTACGCAGTGCCGTAGGGGACCGCCATGCCACTTCCCAGTAAATTAGGGACACTGTTGCTCCTGGGGTATCGGCGAGGACCATTCGCAACCGTCTCCATGAAGCTGGGCTACGGTCCCGCACACCGTTAGGCCGTCTTCCGCTCACGCCCCAATATCGTGCAGCCCGCCTCCAGTGGTGTCGCGACAGGCGTGAATGGAGGGACGAATGGAACCGTGTCGTCTTCAGCGATGAGAGTCGCTTCTGCCTTGGTGCCAATGATGGTCGTATGCGTGTTTGGCGCCGTGCAGGTGAGCGCCACAATCAGGACTGCATACGACCGAGGCTCACAGCGCCAACACCCGGCATCATGGTGTGGGGAGCGATCTCCTACACTGGCCGTACACCACTGGTGATCGTCGAGGGGACACTGAATAGTGCATGGTACATCCAAACCGTCATCGAACCCATCGTTCTACCATTCCTAGACCGGCAAGGGAACTTGCTTGTTCCAACAGGACAATGCACGTCCGAGAATAGCAGCCTGCATTGCTGCGAAAGGTGGATATACACTGTACTAGTGCCGACATTGTGCATGCTCTGTTGCCTGTGTCTATGTGCCTGTGGTTCTGTCAGTGTGATCATGTGATGTATCTGACCCCAGGAATGTGTCAATAAAGTTTCCCCTTCCTGGGACAATGAATTCACGGTGTTCTTATTTCAATTTCCAGGAGTGTATTAACAAGATTACAACATTGTGTGTGGAGCAAATATAGTAATATTACAACACGCAAAATTGAAGGAAATGTAAACAACAAATTTTTTCGTGAAATATACTCACATGGAATCACGTTATCTATAGCCAACGTGGGAGTCATTGATTCTGTGTAGAACATGTCAGCCATTTAATCACTATTTAATACACATTATATGAAAGTATTAGCATCTACTGTACGGCTTTTTCTTAATAAAACTTTTTAAAATATAACATATTGGCGCTCGATGTAACGTATCGTATTCCACTTGAAAGATATATATAAAACTGAAATTCAAATATAAAACTTGGGATCGGATCCTATAGAGCGTAAATACATCACGTTCAGAGCTAGTACCATGAGCCGACTCACTCAAGAGTAGCGGCACTAGCCTTAAGTCACATCTGGTAAGCGGCACTCCTACGCATTCTATATGCGTCTAGCTGCATTGAACAGCGTACGCGATTCCACTACTATGTATTATTAACAGAATTAGCATATTAATTAAACAGTTGAAAGTAGGGAAAGGAGAGGGGGTGGAACGTGTGTCATTAACGTCACATTGCTTACAAAGAACCCGCAGGCTCGGGTAAACGCAGCGTAGTATTTACAGAATGTGCAAAACATACGAGAAGCACTTGTGCGTGATCACGCAACCCTAAAAAGCATGAATATCAAAGCAAAAGGGCTTCAAAGAACACCATCACCACATAAGAGACCCAACAATAGACTACCCAATTGACCTCTGTGATGCTGGACTACCGTAAAAGAACACACTGACAGAGAAACTGCAAATATTAAGACTAATGCAAATTGGGAAAAGAGAAGGGCGGAGCAGAGGATAGATTGGTTCAAATGGCTCTGAGCACTATGGGACTTAACTTCTGAGGTCATCAGTCCCCTAGAACATAGAACTACTTAAACCGAAGGACATCACACACATCCATGCCCGAGGCAGGATTCGAACCTGCAACCGTAGTGGTCGCGCGGTTCCAGACTGTAGCGCCTAGAACCGCTCGGCCACCCCGGCCGGCAGGGGATGGATGATCACCTGTAAAGCATCATACAAAGGGAAGTGGTTGTACTGATTAAACATGCTACATGGACAAAACTACTAGAAGGGGTTGTGTTGTAAAATAACCAGTAAAATAATAAACGAGGCCTGACAGAGACGTGTATGTCTAGAAATGATGTTAAGGGCAGAATAAAAACACACCCAAAACAGAAAAGGGAGGAGTAGGTCTAAGATTTTTGATTACTAGGATGTTGGAACGCAACTTAAAGGCGGATGACAAAGTACATTTTAAAATAAAAGGTGTATTATTACTGAACACGGAATTACGAGGAAAACAAACATGACACCCAGGCCACCACTGAGAGAGGTAATCTAGACTGCTCAACCAGAAGTAGAACTTAAGGCCTTCCAGACAATGTCAACTTGTTAGTTTATGCCGATTGTTTAAAATGTAGCCATCGTTTCTCTCTAAGTGCTCGAAAATGTCAAGCTCTTCTCATAAATCTAATCTAAGTCCTTTTACTTCTTTGAATAAGATTACGGTATCCTCTAAATCCTTCGGAGTATGGCTAGCAATAAATAAATGTTCTACAAAGGTGGGATTGTGTACATTACTTCCTTCGTTTCGCAACAGAGGTTCTTTCCATCTCACCTCGATTGCTCTACGAATTTGTCCCATATACACTGGTGTCCAAAATTTAAACAGGAAAAGGAAATTTTGCAAGGTTGCATTCACTTTGTCACAAAACATTATAAACAGGTGATAGTAAAGTAAAAGCAATGTGAAGTATACAAATCGTAATCAACTGCAACATGCCTAACGTTAAACAAAAATGTTCTTCGTTTTTTTTTTCAACTTAATGGATTTGCACACACATTCTGACAACTGGTTAATGTCCTCAGTGTGTAACCACCTCTGACACCAACACGGACCTGACAATGATGGAACAGGCTGTGAATGATGTCATCAGTCTCATGTTGAGGCAATAACGCCCAGTCTTCCTGCAGAGTTGCCCACAAGTCTTGGAGAGGGGTTGGTGGATGTTGACTTGATGCGACCAGTCTCCCTGGTGCATCCCAGACGTGTTCTATGGAATTCAAATCGGGAGAGCAACCAGGCCACGCCATGTGTGCAGCATCTTCCGTTTCCAAAAAAATCCATCATTTATTTATCGCTGGTCATACTCTATAAGTTCTAGCATTATCGTCCATCAATTCCAAGTCTGGGACCACAGTAACTCGCAAGAACCGTGCATGAGATCCCAAGATCTCGTCACGATACCTGACAGCAGTTAAACCTTACCGATTCACCCGCAATTTTCATGGAGAGGTGTTTGATTAGTCAACACAATCCCTACCCACACTACATTCCTGGAAATTGAAATAAGAACACCGTGAATTCATTGTCCCAGGAAGGGGAAACTTTATTGACACATTCCTGGGGTCAGATACATCACATGATCACACTGACAGAACCACAGGCACATAGACACAGGCAACAGAGCATGCACAATGTCGGCACTAGTACAGTGTATATCCACCTTTCGCAGCAATGCAGGCTGCTATTCTCCCATGGAGACGATCGTAGAGATGCTGGATGTAGTCCTGTGGAACGGCTTGCCATGCCATTTCCATCTGGCGCCTCAGTTGGACCAGCGTTCGTGCTGGACGTGCAGACCGCGTGAGACGACGCTTCATCCAGTCCCAAACATGCTCAATGGGGGACAGATCCGGAGATCTTGCTGGCCAGGGTAGTTGACTTACACCTTCTAGAGCACGTTGGGTGGCACGGGATACATGCGGACGTGCATTGTCCTGTTGGAACAGCAAGTTCCCTTGCCGGTATAGGAATGGTAGAACGATGGGTTCGATGACAGTTTGGATGTACCATGCACTATTCAGTGTCCCCTCGACGATCACCAGTGGTGTACGGCCAGTGTAGGAGATCGCTCCCCACACCATGATGCCGGGTGTTGGCGCTGTGAGCCTCGGTCGTATGCAGTCCTGATTGTGGCGCTCATCTGCACGGCGCCAAACACGCATACGACCATCATTGGCACCAAGGCAGAAGCGACTCTCATCGCTGAAGACGACACGTCTCCATTCGTCCCTCCATTCACGCCTGTCGCGGCACCACTGGCGGCGGGCTGCACGATGTTGGGGCGTGAGCGGAAGACGGCCTAACGGTGTGCGGGACCGTAGTCCAGCTTCATGGAGACGGTTGCGAATGGTCCTCGCCGATACCCCAGGAGCAACAGTGTCCCTAATTTGCTGGTAAGTGGCGGTGCGGTCCCCTACGGCACTGCGTAGGATCCTACGGTCTTGGCGTGCATCCGTGCGTCGCTGCGGTCCGGTCCCAGGTCGACGGGCACGTGCACCTTCCGCCGACCACTGGCGACAACATCGATGTACTGTGGAGACCTCACGCCCCACGTGTTGAGCAATTCGGCGGTACGTCCACCCGGCCTCCCGCATGCCCACTATACGCCCTCGCTCAAAGTCCGTCAACTGCACATACGGTTCACGTCCACGCTGTTGCGGCATGCTACCAGTGTTAAAGACTGCGATGGAGCTCCGTATGCGACGGCAAACTGGCTGACACTGACGGCGGCGGTGCACAAATGCTGCGCAGCTAGCGCCATTCGACGGCCAACACCGCGGTTCCTGGTGTGTCCGCTGTGCCGTGCGTGTGATCATTGCTTGTACAGCCCTCTCGCAGTGTCCGGAGCAAGTATGGTGGGTCTGACACACCGGTGTCAATGTGTTCTTTTTTCCATTTCCAGGAGTGTATTAGGGATCCCCCATCAATATCGGCCTGTTCCACAACATTTGGGTCCCTAAATCGTGTTCCACGTGCCCTCCAGATGCGAATCCGTCAAGAATCACTCTCCAGTCCAAATCCAGATTCATCTGTGAAAAGGACATTGGCCCACACTTCGACCGTCCAGGTGGCGCGTTGACGGCTCCACTCTACCTGTGGCTTGTCTTCGTAGAAGGGAACATATAAACAGACAGCAGTTCTCTGACAATGAAAGCCCCTCCGCTAAACCCTTCCGACATCGATTGCCTCGGTGCAACACGTCCAGGGGATGCTGCGAGGTTAGATTACATTGCAGTGCTATAACAAGGCGGTACCGTCGTGCGTGCCGTTACAGCCAAATAACGGTCTACTCTTTCAGCTGTCTCATGTGATCGGCCCTGTACTGGTCTCCAGGATACAGTTTCTGTCTCTATAAACTGTCACCTCAGCCGAGAAAGAACAGAACGCATAAAGCCATCGAGCCGCATCAGTTTGCTACTCTCCTGCTTCCTTCCTTCCAATGGCCCTCCACAGCAGAGTCTGTTGTCATCTTCTACGTGCCATACTGTACCGTCTGTGACGGCGTACACAGCGACTGTGGATGTGGGGCTACCCTGTTAAGACTACCCCGCTTGATGGGAGCCCTGACGTCATTGTTGACGTGGTTGTCCGTTGATCAGAATGGCATATTCCGTGCAGAACACGATCGTAACGACCTCTGTTGACAGTTTGTATGATTATATCGAGAATTAGACACAGGAAGGGGAGATAGCAGTTTGTTGCTTCAATTTTGGACACCAGTGCAGTCGCTGGGACAATTAATGCAGACCATTTTGTAAATGCCAGAATTTGAGAACGGATCCTCAGCATTCTTAATAGTGAGTGCAAGGCATTTTGTAGGATATTAGAAGTAGAAAAAGTGAACTTGTATTTATATTTGTTCACTAAAGGATTAAACGCATCTTGGTGAAAAACACAAATTCAAGGTAAGTTTTTCTGTTAATAATAACTTAAATAAACATGACACTGTCTCTGAACGTAACATATTTACACTCTATAGGATCTGATGCGACGCTTTATGTGTAAATGTTAGGTTTTTCTTTCTTTCAAGTGGAGTACTGGTTGTTGTTGTATCCAGTATCAAATAAGTGAGATTTTAAAAAGTTTTAAGACAAAACTCTACAGCAGACAGCTAATACTTTATATTATGTATATTAAATGGCGATTAAGTGATTGACATGAACTAGACAAATCAACGACCGCCACATTGGTTATAGATAATGTGATTCTATATGACTCTGCTTCACCAAAAAAAAATTTGTATACATTTCCTGTAATTTTGCTTACTGTAATGTTACTGTTTTGGTTTCACACACAATTTCGTTTTCTTGTTTCACACACAATTTCGTTTTCTTGTTAATAAGAACAATATCTTCTGAAGAAGACGGTTTTAAGACCCTCAAGATCATAACCAAAGTTTAATAAACCTGTATATTGCGGCTTCTTGGCCGTTATTTGTAATCCACTGAAGCTATTGCACGCTCAGTTGCTCAAACGTAACCACATTCAAAATCTCAATAAGTATATTGATGATAAAAAATATATAAATTTAAGAAACTGCAGAGAATATTGATTATTTCGTCAGTTTTCTTGAATTTCTCTAGCAGCATATGTTTGGCTGACAGCAAATTTTTTTCTTTTGACAGTCCTTACAGTTATTTAAATTTTTTTCTCCTTACAATTGGTCTGAATGGAAACAGTAATTATCTTTTATTTCTTGACAAATAAAACATTTTATTGTAAAGTTTTAAGATAGTTATTATTCATCATTTTTTCTGCGATAGTTATAATGTCAAAAATTCATAACTGTAAACTATTTTTAGATGTTAATCACAATAATAAACTGAAGCGTATTTTCGAATGACACAAACAACTCACATTTCATTATATTTATGGTATTTATTATGACATTCACTGCATATATTCCTATCTTTATCCTTTATGTATTTATGCGGATGGAAGTTACTTATTTATTTCTCCTCTTCACAGATTCTACACTTCTCGGATTTAATCACTTCCATTTACAAGCAAACAATCTTTAAGACAAATATTATACTACTGTTATTCTTAAAATGGTTATTGAAATCAGTATCATACCACTTATTAGAATTATTAATGAAAGATTGAGAACATTATACCCTACAATAACTTTAAAAATTATTAACATACAAAGAAAGTTCCATTTATTATTTATGCTGATTTTGAAAGCTTTCTTTTAAAGATAGATAATTACTAATCTGATCCAAATGTATCAAATACAGTGAATAATCAATGACATGAACCAATTGGTTTTTGTAATTATATTAACTATATGAATGGATATTATAAAAATTCTGTTGGTTACAGTGGTCCAGATGAACATAAAATATTTATTCAGTGTATTTAGGAAGAAGTTTCAGTGGTTGAGAATTCATATTATGAAACTGAACTTCTGAAACTTTCAATCACAGAACAACAAATAAGACAGAATAAATTGTAAACTTGTTCACCTTGTGAATGTCATTATTCAGTAAAAAATAAAAAGGTTCATCATCACAGTCTTTTAACTGAAAATATATGGGTCCATTGTGCAATAATTTTGATGTACAACTAAAGCAACCACACCTTGATCCAATTTATTTTAATAATCCCTCAGAAATTTGATACTCATTTATTTGAAATGTAATCTAGTAATGATGAAAAAGAAATAGATTTAATACCTAACAATGAAACAGATATATTATTTTTATAAGAGGAAAGAAAATTTGAAAATGACCTTCAGTAAAACATTTAAATTTATGACTTCATTGTTCGAACTTTCATCAAATTTGAGACATCAAATCACAAACATTAGAAAATTCTTTCCAGGTAAACTATGAGATTTAGACCCTAAAACAGTGTACATTCTTATGATTACATAGGTAATTTGAAAAAAAAATTGAAGAAATAGATGTTCCACTAGAAACGGTACAGTACTGCCCAACATAGAAAAGATGTACAACAACATACTTTGTTGTTCTTGTCAGAGCAGCGTTTTTGTAGAATAGCACCATTTTATTTAATACACTGAAGCTGGATACCAATGTAGGAAAGAAGGGCAATTTTTATGTTTAATTATTCAGATGTGCACTTCTTTAAAATAGATCCCTCAATCCAGTTTGGTAATGTCTGTGAATTGAATGAATCGCTGGTCGTCTTCTGACCACAGATAGTGAAAGCATGTTACATAATTATCTTTGAGGCAGTTCTCTAGTCATCTTTGGCTGAACCAAAGAGATGAAGTATGCCAGAGCACCAGAGAGCCTGGAATGTGGCTGACCAATATGGTGACAATGTCCTCCCCCACTTCTGTGGAAGTGCGGGATGACTGGATGAATGGCCATGTTTCAGCACTCTGTCGCTGGTTCCTAAGGTGTGAAGACATGCTCTATGTGTGCTCCAAGAAAACAAAGTTAAATGAAAATGGTATGCATCTAGAATATTTAGGAGTAGATGAAATAATAATTTCTCGTTTCAGAAACTTTTGGTGGGAGGCTGACGTAAATTGTTCTGAAAAAGATAGGCAGGTAAAAATTCATGGGGAACATAGGATTCTTCGGAAGTGACAAAGATACCACGTGTTTAATCATAAGACGAAATACTATCGTGTGGTAGTATTAAGATGAAATACTTGTGTGTGTAAATCTAAGTTGAAAATAATTAAAAATTCCGTTTGCCGAAATTGAATTAGAGACAAGCACTTCTAAGTGGTGAGTACAGTGTGAGTCTCAACCAGACTATGAGACAACAAAAAGAATTAGAAGTGCTTGTCATAGCATTTAGTTGAGGATCCGTGTGAAATAAATAAGGTACCAAAACTTCCATTATGAGGTACATTCGTGTGACGCCAGCATGATATTGAGATACTTTGAGAGTGAATTAAGGTGATTCAGCCATCTAACCGGCAACTCCATGAGCGTTATATTGCACAGGGAGATGTGCATAAATCCTCCAGAGTTTTTGGTTGGACAATTATTTCGTGGGTCAGTGATGTGTGAATCTGGGCTGGCTATTGTTTGATGTGGGAAACCAGAAGGAGTAGAAAACCAAACATTTTGTTTTTAGAGATATGTTTTATACTGTCAGTATGATTTATTATGTGTATTTAATCTGTACGGTTTGCATGAGACAGTAGCGAATTTAGTGGGTCAAGCATGATTTTTCCCAATACAGCACGAAAGTCAGTAAATTCGTTATGTTGCTAAGGAATGAGATTACGAGAGTGTGGGAGAGAAGAAGTAGCAAAAGATTCCTTACCAATCCAGAAAGTGCACAGTAGCAATAGACAGAAACATTACGAGATCATGGAGTAGTAAAATTCTTATGGTATATCATACACATTAGGTGGAGAATCACTTGTTTTACTATTGTGTTTAAGTGTAATGCAAGAAATTTTGCAACATTAGCATGAAAGAATTTATTGTAATAAAACAGGAGATATATGAGACAAATAGTGGTCTTGATTATTTAGTTGTGAGTAGCCATTTTGTTGAGGTATTTTAACATAACCTCAATTTTCGTGCTGGGTTGTCCAATCTTTGGATAAAATATATACGACAGGAAGGAAATGTGGCCTTGCTACAGTGGAGTGAGTCCATCAGAAATGTGTAATAGCTCTTAGATGCGTTATCAATTCCGTTGCATTAAAAAGTAAGGACGAGAATAAATTATAGCTTAACTGAAAGGCACTAGGGCTCATATTTCAAGCATAGTTGCAGTGGGTATGATAATCATGAAACTATTTCTGATGTACGAATAATAATTGCACTTGCTTGGCAAGCCACTCATCTAGTAGGGCTGACTATTAGATGCCACAGAATGGGGTAGGATCCTCCCGCACTAATACAAGTAGTTCATACTAAAATAAATGCTTGTAGTGGGTCAAGGCAAAATTAAGCGAGTTGATCTTGGAGAATGGATAACAGCTCCATATCAGAGAAAGAAGCCTTCATATCATGCATGAACAAAATGGAAATGGCATTCCATTTAAATAAAAATATCTACAACAAAAGATCAGTATTGTTCAATGCAAGTTAATGCGTTACTGCAGTGTTATCCATCTGGAGCTATTTAAGCTTCTGAATGCCTAGTTGTTGTTGTGGTCTTCAGTCCTGAGGCTGGTTTGATGCACCTCTCCATGCTACTCTATCCTGTGCAAGCTTCTTCATCTCACAGTAAATACTGAAACCTACATCCTTCTGAATCTGTCTAGTGTATTCATCTCTTGGTCGCCCTCTACGATTTTTACTCTCCAAGCTGCCCGCTAATACTAAACTGGTGGCCCCTTGATGCCTCAGAACTTGTCCTGCCAACCGATCCCTTCTTCTAGTCAAGTTGTGCCACAAATTTCTCTTCTCCGTAAATTCTATTCAATACCTCCTCATTAGTTATGTGATCTAACAATCTAATCTTCAGCATTCTTCTGTAGCACCACATTTCGAAAGCTTCTATTCCCTTCTTGTCCAAACTATTTATCGTCCATGTTTCACTTCCATACATGGCTACACTCCACAGAAATACTTTCAAAAACGACTTCCTGACACTTAAATCTATACTCGATGTTAACAAATTTCTCTTCTTCAGAACCGCTTTCCTTGCCATTGCCAGTCTACATTTTATATTCTCTCTACTTCGACCATCATTAGTTATTTTGCTCCCCAAATAGCAAAACTCATCTACTATTTTACGTGTCTCATTTCCGAATCTGATTCCCCCAGCATCACCTGATTTAATTCGACTACATTCCATTATCCTCGTGCATAACATCGGCGATAGGCTACAACCCTGTCTCACTCCCTTCGCAGCCACTGCTTCCCTTTAATGCCCCTCGACTCTTATAACTGCCATCAGGGTTCTGTACGAATTGTAAATAGCCTTTCATTCCCTGTATTTGACCCCTGCCACCTTCAGAATTTGAAAGAGAGTATTCCAGTCAAGATTTTCAAAAGCTTTCTCTAACTTTACAAATGCTAGAAACGTAGGTTTGCCTTTCCTTAACCTATCTTCTAAGATGAGTAGTAGGGTCAGTATTGCCTCACGTGTTCCAACATTTCTATGGACTCCAAACTGATCTTCCCTGAGGTTGGCTTCTACCAGTTGTTCACCAGATAGTAAAGTTTTGTCAGGGCTGGCTCTCCCAAGGCTATCAGTAGTTGTAATGGAATGTTGTCTACTCCAAGGGACTTGTTTCGACTTAGGTCTTTCAGTGCCCTGTCAAACTCTCCCATTTCAATCTTCATCTACATTCTCTTCCATTTCCATAATTATGTCCTCAAGTATATCACCCTTGTATTGACCGTCTATATACCCCTTCCACCTTTCTGCTTTCCCTTCTTTGCTTAGAACTGGGTTTCCATCTGAGCTCTTGATATTCATACAAGTGGTTCTCTTTTATGCAAAGGTCTCTCTAATTTTCCTGAAGGCTGTATCTATCTTTCCCCTTGTAATATATGACTCTACACCCTTACATTTGTCCTCTAGCCATCCCTGTTTAGCCATTTTGCACCTCCTGTCGATCTCAATTTTGAGACGTTTGTATCCCGTTTTGTCTGTTTCACTTACTGCATTTTTATACTTTCTCCTTTCATCAATTAAATTCAGTATTTCCTCTGTTACACAAGGATTTCTAGTAGCCCTGGTCTTTTACCCCGTTTATCCTCGGCTGCCTTCACTATTTCATCTCCCAAAGACACCCATTCTTCTTCTAGTGTATTTTTCCCCCATCCTTGTCAATTGTTGACTAATGCTCTCACTGAAACTCTCTACAACCTCAGGTTCTGTCAGTTTATCCAGGTCCCACCTCCTTAAATTCCCACCTTTTTGCAGTTTCTTCAGTTTTAATCTACAGTTCATGAGCAATAGACTGTGGTCAGAGTCCACATCTAGTTCATGACCAATAAACTGTGGTCAGAGTCCACATCTGCCCCTGGAAATGTGTTAAAATTTAAAACCTGGTTCCTAAATCTCTGTGTTACCATTATATACTCTATCTGAAACGTTCTAGTACCACCAGGCCTCTTCCATGTATACAAACTTCTTTCATGATTCTTGAACCAAGTGTTAGCTATGATTAAGTTATGCTCCGTGCAAAATTCTACCAGGCGGCTTCCTCTTTCATTCCTTACCCCCATTCCATATTCACCTACTATGTTTCCCTCTCTTCCTTTTCCTACTATCGAATTCCAGTCACCCATGACTATTAAATTTTGATCTCCCTTCAGTATCTGAATAATTTCTTTTATTTCATCATACATTTCATCAATCTCTTCATCATCTGCGGAACTAGTTGGCATATAAACTTGTACTACTGTGGTAGGCGTGGGCTTCGTATCTATCTTGGCTACAATAATGCGTTCACGACGCTGTTTGTAGTAGCTTACCCGCATTCCTACTTTGTTATTCATTATTAATCCTACTCCTGCATTACCCCTATTAGATTTTGTATTTATAACCCTGTATTCACTTGACCAGTAGTCTTGTTCCTCCTGCCACCGAACTTCACTAATTCCCACTATATCTAACTTTAACGTATCCATTTCCCGTTTTAAATTTTCTAACCTACCTGCAAGATTAAGGGATCTGAAATTCCACGCTGCAATCCGTAGAACGCCAGTTTTGTTTCTCCTGATAACGACGTCCTCCTGAGTAGTCCACGCCTGGAGCCCCTGCAACTACTGAAAAGGCTGCTGCCCCTCTTCTACATCTACATATCTACATATATACTCCGCTAGCCACCAAGCGGTGTGTGGCGGAGGGCAAAATTCGCGCCAAGGTCATATTTCATTCCCCCTCCCCCCACCCCCCACCCCCCACCCCCCTGTTTGTTCACTCGCGAATCGCGCGAGGGAAGAACGACGCTCTGAACGCCTCAGTACGAGCTCTTATTTCCCTTATCTTTGAATGATGATCATTACGCGACCTTAAAGTTGGTGGTAATAATATATACTCTACATCCTCAGTGAAGATTGGATTTCGGAATTTAGTGAGCAGCCCCTTGTGTCTAGCGCGTCGGCTGTCTGCAAGTCTGTCCCACTTCAAACTTTCTATGAAATTTGTAACGCTCTCGGTATGGCTAAATGTACCAGTCACGAATCTTCCCGCTCTTCTTTGGACCTTCTCAATCTCTTGAATCAGACACAACTGGTAAGGGTCCCATACAGACGAACAATGCTCCAAGACTGGATGAACTAAAGTATTGTAAGCTAATTCCTTACTTGAAGGACTGCATCACTTCAGCATTCTACCAATAAATCGCAATCTACAGTTCTCCTTACCCGTTACTTGTGTAATCTGATCATTCCATTTGAGATCATTTCGAATACTCACACGCAGATACTTGACTGATTTACCGCTTCCAAAGACTGATCATTTATTTTGTACTCATACATTAATGGGGATTTTCGCCTTGTTATACGCAGTAGATTACACTTACTAATATTCGGAGATAACTGCCAGTCATTACACCACGCATTTATTTTCTGCAAATCATCATTGATTTCTTCACAACTTTCCTGTGATACTACTTTCCTGTAGACTACAACATCACCGGCCAACAGTCTAAGGCCGCTGTCAGTACCATCAACCTGATCGTTTATGTGAATCGTAAAAAGCAGAGGACCTATAACGCTGCCCTGGGGCACACCTGAAGTTACTCTTGTTTCTGTTGAAGTTACCCCGTTCAGGACGACATGCTGCTCCCTGTCTGTTAGAAAACTTTCAGTCCAACCGTATATGTCATTGGATAATCGTAAGCGCGCACTTTTTGTAGCAAACGACAGTGCGGAACTGAGTCGAACGCCTTTCGAAAGTCGAGATATATGGCATCAACCTGGGAGCCGGTATCTAGAGCCTGTTGTATATCATGCACAAAGAGGGCCAGCTGTGTCTCGCATGACCGCTGTTTCCTAAAACCGTGCTGGTTTCTGCAGATGAGCTTCTCAGAGTCTAGAAAGGTCATTATGTCTGAACACAAAATATGTTCCATGATTCTACAACTGTGGTGTCACCGCCAGACACCACACTTGCTAGGTGGTAGCCTTTAAATCGGCCGCGGTCCGTTAGTATACGCCGGACCCGCGTGTCGCCACTGTCAGTGACTGCAGACCGAGCGCCGCCACACGGCAGGTCTAGAGAGACTTCCTAGCACTCGCCCCAGTTGTACAGCCGACTTTGCTAGCGATGGTTCACTGACAAATTACGCTCTCATTTGCCGAGACGATAGTTAGCATAGCCTTCAGCTACGTCATTTGCTACGACCTAGCAAGGCGCCATTATCATTTGCTATTTATCTTGTGGTGCATGTCCCGTCAGACCGATGTTCACCAATTATTAATTAAAGTTAAGTATTCCAGTAGTTACTTACGTTCTTTGCTACTATAAATTCCCTTAACTGTTCCAGACCTCGCGCCAGCCTGCGTGAGCTTAAACGCGTGCCTTTCGGTTTCCTCTCCTAGTGGCTTGGCTGTCTTGCCAAGTCACATCAACAACAAATCGATGTCAGTGAAATTGGCCGGTAATTATGTGCATCCGATTTTCTACCCTTTTTATAGATTGCTATGATCTGGGCCTTCTTCCAGTCCTGTGGAACTTTCCGCCGTTCCAATGATCTATGATAGATGACGGATAAGAATAGTGCTATATTTGTAGCATAGTGAACATAAAATCTTACGGGGATACCGTCCGGACCAGATGCCTTTCTGGCGTCTAAGGATCTTAACTGTTTCACAATCCCAGATACACTAAACACTATGTCAGCCATCCTTTCGTTTGTTCGATATTTGAAAGAGGGAATGGTGCTGCAGGCCTCTACCGTAAACGAGTTTTTGAAACCTGGTTTAGAATTTCGGCCTTCTGTTTATCATCATCAGTTACATTACCCGTACTGCCAGCAAGAGAAGGTATTGAATTATTTGCAGCGTTCATAGATTTTACATACGACCAAAACTTTTTGGGGTTATTTTTAGAATCTGCAGATAAAATATTGCTTTCAAATTCGTTGAAAGAGTCTCTCATTGTCCTTTTGACAGCTGCTTTCAGTTCGCATAATTTCTGTTTGTCAACGAGGCAGTGACTACGTTTAAACCGTCTGTGCAAAATTCTCTGCTTTCTCAGGAACTTCCTAATATGTCTGTTGTACCGAGGTGGATCCTTTCCCTTCCCTGTATTTTTGCTAGGCACATACTTATCTAGCACGTGGTAGACAATACCTTTAAATTCCGACCAAAGATGCTCAATATCTTTGTGTCCCGTGGTGATTGCTTGGAGCTGACTATGAAGATATTCATTAATGACACTTTCATTCGCTTTCCGAAACAAGAAAACTCTACGCTGTTTCTTTCGTTTTTTTTGTAGCTTCCACTGACATAGAAGCCACAACGACATTATGGTCACTAATACCTTCTTCTAGATTAACTTCCTCAAAAAGATAAGGTCTGTTTGTCGCCAACATATCTAATATGTTCCCATCTCGAGTTGGTTTTCTAACCAACTGCACAAGGTTGTATGTTGAGAGCGCTCCTAGAGTAACTTCACACGAATCTTTGCTTCTGCCCCCTGTGGTAAACGTGTAATTTTCCCAGTCAATGGATGCTAGATTAAAGTCTTCACCTATAACTAATGGATAATTTGGATATTTACTTCCTATGTACTCAAGACTTTCCCTGAAACGTTCTGCTACGTTTGTTGCGGATGCTGGTGGTCTATAAAAACATCCTAATACAATGGTCTGATTGACAGCTTTATCCAGACTATTTCACAGTCCTACGCAGTATCGTTCTCAACTGCGTTTAAACAGCTTTTAACTGCAATGAACACACCACCTCCCATAGCATCAGTCCTATCGTTCCTAAACATTTTCCAGTCAGAGTTCAAAATTTCACTGCTTTTTATGTCTGGTTTCAACCAGCTTTCGGTACCTAATACAATATTGGCATTGCTACTATTTATTTCGGAGATTAACTCGGGGATCTTGGTACAGACACTTCGACAATTTACTAACATGAGATTAAGCATATTTAAATCCTTTGAAATGACCTGTTTAGGCGAACTAACAATTTTTACAGGAACCACACGTTTGTCTAGCCTCTCAACTGATACCCCTCCATTGTGGTTGCACCTACGGTATGGCTATCTGTATCGCTGAGGCAAGAAAGCTTCCCCACCAATGGCAAGGTCCATGGTTTATGCCTAGTAATGAACAATAAAGGCCTAATCGAAGAACTGGAGGCCAAGGAAAAGAAGATTTTGAGAAAGATCTTAGGTCCCATCAAAGAGAGTGGGGAATATAGAAGGCATCATAATCACGAGCTGTATTCCCACATAGGGAAAATAACCGATACCATCCAGAAAAGAAGGATTATGTTTTATTGATAAATGACCTGCACGAGCCCTGGAAGACTCACCAATCGTATGACCACCTACTTTCAGGAGAAGAAAACAAAATGGGCCTGGTTCACAGAGGTGGAGAAAGATCGTAAAGAAGTGAGGATCACTCATGATGACATCTTGGAGCATATCCCACTCAATGAGAAACTTATGGTGTGGCAGGTTTTCCAAGAAAAGCCAAAACTATAAACAGGAAAGGCTTGTACCCAGGAGAGGAATGAGCAACTCTGAGAACAAATGCTGGAGCACTGGACAAACATCAGAACACATAAAGCAAGACAGTAAATAATAATGTGGTCCAAAGATGGCCTATATGAAATGAATGAATGAACGAAAATGAATTATTGTAGCTGAAGTGACAAAGATTATGAACATGCAAAGAAAATTTGGAAAAAAATCTAATATTGTTGTCTGAAGCACTTGAGAATTTTGGAACTTGCACATAAACATACAATTTTAATCCAGCTTGGTATTTTACTACACCTGCTTTAGCTCAGGATGCAATACTAAAAATGACTAATGTTAAATTAGAATAATTACACTATCATTGTATGACAATGACTGAGAAAAGAATTTGAGATGGAATTTCCCAATATGGTAAAAGATCTGTAAAAGCAAATAAAGAATATTTCAATGATTATGATCTGAACAAAAATCTAATTATTTAATTTTTTTAGATACAGGTAATTTATAAAGAAAATTCGATTATTGATATGACGAAAATTATTGATGATTCATGTACAGGTTATATACTTAAAGTTAATTTATAATATCTAAAAAATTATACAATTTACATAAAGATTTACCACTTGCACTTGAAAATAAAATTTTTCATGCAACAAATCAAATAAAGCTATTAACAACTTCGAATATGTTTTCCATTATTGAAATCTTAAAGAATACCTAAATTCAGGATTAAAATTAGCAAAAGTACATAAAGAATTAAAATTTAGACAATCTGATTTCCTGTAGAATTATATGTAAATGAATACAAAAATGAGGACTAAGCAACAAATGGTTTTGAGAAAGATTTTTTAAAACTCTTGAATACTTCAGTACTTGAAAAATGATGGAAAATATAAGACAGAGAGTGGATATAAAATTAGTTTCAGATGTAAATAAGTGGAAAACTTATATGAAAACCAAATTTCAAAGGAAAAACAATATTCATTCAACATCTTGCTACAATTCACATGAATAAAACTTAAGTCACATTTGACAAACATTTTATATTAGTATAAACATACTTGATTTATGTAAAGATGAGGTGTACAATTTTTACTACAGTGTCATGAAAGTGAATTATAAAGATAAAATAAACTTTCTTATCAAGATACGGGCAGCTACAGCTACAATATGAAGACTGAAGATGTTTGTAAAGATATGAAGAAGATGCATCATAAATTTGATATGGGTAATTACCGAAAAGACGATATTTACAACATTCCACAAGTAACTATGAAAGTGTTATGTAAAAAGAAGTATGAATGTAATGGGAAACAGTGGAAGTACTTTGCAGTTCAAAATAAAAATTGTGTGCTTACAGAACTGGCATTGTTATTGAGTAAAAACATCAAAAAGATTTAAAAATTATGTTTTAAAATTAAACAATATTTGAATATTATAAAGATCGCTCATTTGCAAATATTCAGTAACATTGATCTATGAATTTGATTTGAAGCAGTAAACATGAAATTCATTCAGCTGATGTTAATAAAAAGCATTGTGTCCTAAATGATGACAAATGTATATATTTTATTTTCTAAACTATCTTTTTATTGTTACAATATAGCTAATGGATGACAGGTTTTTACATTTTCATTGTGGCTTTCATTGTTTTTCCCTGCAACTTAATGAGTTTCCCTTGAAATGTTAGGGAAATGATTGAAAAATAATGGGACAGTTTTTGTAAAATGAGAAAAATGGAATAAATGGTGAAAATGCTTGCAAAATAGTGAAAATGTTTGATAAAACCGGTAAGTTATTCCCTTAATTTCACATTTTTTTGTTATAAAATTTAGTAAACATCAGAGTTTTTGTGAAAAGTTATGTTTTCTGATATCTTTGTCCTGAATTTTCATTATTATTCCTTAGAACCTTCTGATTTTTCACGTTTTATGTAAAACTGCACAATGACTGCAACATATACATATACATTATATTACCGATTCATACTGATTCTTCCTTAACGATTATTCTATCGACTCAACACTGGTTGCACCCAGATAAGAGAGGGATCTATTTTTACACAGCTACCAAATCGATTAGGCGAGGCTGGCTCCCACCTTTATCCACAATGACATGCTAACTACTCAATCCATTCTTTGCCTTAATTAACAGACTCTTCCTCCCAGAAGGTGTTCTTCTGCAAACAGAACATGAACGATTAATGTGTGCCGGCCAGTGTCGCCGTGTGGTTCTAGGCGCTTCAGTCTGGAACCGCGTGACCGCTACGGTCGCAGGTTCGAATCCTGCCTCGGGCATGGATGTGTGTGATGTCCTTAGGTTAGTTAGGTTTAAGTAGTTCTACGTTCTAGGGGACTGATGACCACAGATGTTAAGTCCCGTAGTGATCAGAGCCATTTGAACCATTTTTTGATTAATGTGTTTATTCATCTCTGTCTGCACTGAAGAGTACTTCTTCTCGTACAGAGGAGTCACTGGGGATAACGCCACATGAAACAGCTGGCACACAGTCATGCATTCTGCTCAACCATCGACATGGATATCGAGACCATGGTACAGTTTTGCACTGCATGTACCGAGCAGCACTCTGCTCCATTGGAAATGCTTTTGCCATGGCCCCACATCAGGCCCTTGGGAGTGCCTCCACATTGACCTCACTGGTCCTTTCTTGACTCGCATGTGGCTGGACTTATAAAATTCCGTATATCTGGTCCATGACAATGGTGAACATATTCACGGTCCTTTTACAAGTCTTTACCATCAAAGGCCTTCGGAAAGACTTTTGTCTCCAACAGTTACCCCCATTCATTTCCACCTATTTCTCTTACTTTTGTGAGCAGCAAGAGATAAAACACCTTCTTATGGAACCGTTCCATCACCAATCCAGTGGGGAGGTGAAACAGATGGTGCAGACCATGAAACATAACAGGGGGGCCATGGAAAAATCCGCCTCATGGGGCCCTCACCTTGTTCTTGGGCTCCCTGTAGGGCCACGCCAATTTCTGGACGAAGTCTGGCCGAATTGCTCCATGGGACGCAGCATTGGACAATTCTGTCTTTGCTCTTGCCACTGGACCCTCATCTGTCTCAGTCTCCACCCCATGGCCAGTACCAGACCAGTGCCATGGTGTGTGTACCACTGTTTAGATGCCATCTGACTGGTTCCAGTCATCATCCGAGATTGATGACGTCGTCAGATGTATGAGGTCACCAGCATGGACCACCTGTAGAAGTGCCACCAGAACCAGCTGCCTCCCAAGGACACTGCCAGTGTACCTATCTTGTCCACGCGAGCTGTGGCCATGGCCTGAGAAGCCACTGCGACTTTCGTCCTACATCACTGCCAGTTTCCAGGGATCAGTTGGTCATCGAATGGACACCAGCACACTTCCTCTATTACAGCACCAGCAGCCACAGATCTGACTTCCATGAGTGGTGTGGACTCTGTCATGAATTGCCCCATTCAACCTGAGATCATCAAGGCCGAGATACAGGCTCTCCAGGAGGCAGTTCAAGCTGTTGTGCACCCAGACCCAGCTCTAACAACAGTATATTGTGTTCAAGGCAGTGCCAACGCAGGCAAGATCGTTTCTGCCCCTATTCGTCGTCTCAGGATGAAGAAGGACGCCTAACCGGCTCTGACAGTAACATGGAGGTATCACAGGGGTCGGAGATCGACTCCTACCTATAGCCCTCACCAATGGTATAGCTGTGATCTGCAAACAGTCACAGCAAGCGGCACTTGGGGAAGAAGCCATATCTCCAGAGTTCGCATCACAACACCTGGTGGAACTCTGTGACCACTGACCAGCTATAAGCATGTGCCTGCAGTTCAGAACATTCATTCTCTTGTGTGTTCACTTACATGGAACTTTCACTTTGCCAGCTTCTACCAGTGGAATACATTAGCTTTGAGTCTGTACAGTGCGTGGACTTCACTTTTGTCTAGCTTCCTACTGACTGAGTAACTCCGAACTTTCATGTGACTGTATTAACTGTGTGCGTCAACTGTGTCATTGTATTCTGCTCAGTGAATTGTGTTTATGATTGTAGACTTAATCAACTAACACATTCAGAATTTCTTTTAAATAAGTAAAAGCCAAGAATAATTTTGTGAAGATTTTAACACATTCTGAAAAGTAACTAGCATTTTCTTTAAAAAGGTCATTTGTCAAATGCTATCCCATCAAGTTTAAGAGAATATCCCCGGTGGTTGCAATTAAATTGCACCTACTTACTGGGGACCGGTGTGCGCGGTAATTATAGTATGACAGCGAAACTGGTAACACATTTTAAAGCGTTAATGTGGAACTAATTTACGGTGGAAAAACGTAGTTCCAATTTTCCCCACGAGTTGCAAACTGGCACTGTGAATGCAAGAAAGGCAGATAGGAATGTTTCCATATGTAATGGCGATACTATCTCAGTGCAACAATGTAATTTACCCTGTTCACATAAAACAGTTTCACTAACATCGCACGGGCTCTCTTCTCGATATCCACACTGCTCACTCACGTTATGGCTTGTCTAATGACAACTTGGATACCATACCACCATATAAACAGTGTAACAGTGCCAGATTTGCACATCATCACCATCATTATCATCATTCTGAACGGTTCCCAGTTTCTGTTTGGACCATAAGCCTCACTATCCAGTCCTGTTTGCTCACCATCTTTCTGTGTTCACTCCGATCCAGACCTCGCCTCTGTTTTAAACACATTCATTCGCACCTTTCAGCCTTCTATCCCTTGGTCTTCTTTTTAGTCGTTTTTTTCACATCTCCCTTTACGTATCTTCTCAGGAACCCTCTTTTTCTCTTTAGAATACCCATACCAACTTAGATTTGATGTTTCTGTTCTGATCTGTAAGGGTTCCCCTTTCGCTATTTCTCTTACCCTTTCATTCCTCGTCGTATCTCTCCTTGTTACTCAAATCCTACTTCTGAGGAACTTCATTTCACATGCATGTAATTAGTTTTCATGTTTTTTCTCTATTACCCATGTTTCAGATGCGTATATCACTATTGGGATGCAGTAACTTGTATGTATTATTTCTTTGCTTTTTTGTGCGACGTCTTTGTTCTAAAACCAGGCTTCTAACACTTCGCAGGAATGTTTCTGCTTGTGTGCCACATTCGCTGATCTCTTTCCCATTTCTTCCAGTTTCCTTTGTCACACATCCCAAGTACCTAACACTTGCCACCTTCTAGAATCGTTGACCTCCAATCCTTATTCTGCGAGTTGGTGTATGTTACTATCTAGTAGCAACCAGAATCTCACATTTGTTCGTATTAAATTTCATTCCACATTGTCTCACAATATCTTACCAAGCAGCCAGCTGTTTCTGAATCTCCCCCTACCTCTCTCTCCAGATCATTAAGTCATTCGTGAATCCCATTCCTTTCATCTTGTCTTCTCCAGCATTTGCCACTGCCTTAGTCATTATCTCATCCCAGACCACAATGAAGAGGAGCGGTTGGCACTGCACTGCCCTCTTTCACGTGACTTGTTTTCTGAAATCATTCCGCCTTTCATTTCCCACTTTCACACTACTCACACTCCACACTACATCTTCTTCACCTTGCTTGTCGTCTCTTTTCCTGCTCTCTACTTTTCTTGTGCTTCCCAGACCTTCCTTCTACAGATGGTATCAGATACATTTTCTGTATCGAGTTCGGCCATCACATAGTGGTGCTCCTGGAGCTGTCTCACTGGAAATATGAGGACAACAGTTTACCTCCAAAGTCTGAAGCCATACCGTTCCTCTCTCAATTTGCTCTTGACCCTTGTTCGGATTCTGCTCTCCAGGATTTTTTCATATACCTTGACAGAATGTAGTATCAGTAGTAGTTCCTACAATCCTTCCTACTACCTTTATTGAATATAAGGACAGTTAATGTTTTCTTCCAGTCTTCTGGAGTCTTCTCATTCCACATCTCCACCATACAATACAGCCACTGTTTCCCAACCTCTCCCCCAGCCTTCACCATTTCGACATTTATTTCGTCCATAACTGGTGCCTTCCCTCCTTTCGTCTCTTGCAGTGCCATTTCCATTTATTTCCGTGTCAGAGCCTTTCCCTCCACCCCTCCTCCAAGAGTTCACTTCTACCTCCTTTAGTCTACTACCCTCATCTCGAAGCCTGTTCAGATTCTGCAAATGCTCAGAGTACTCTTTTACACTATCTTAAGTGTCTCTTCGTTATTAACCTCTTCACAATTTTTATCCATCCTTGTTGCATGCTCGCTCAGACCTCCCTTCTTACTTTCGACAATTCCATATAGTACGTTCTTACTCCCTCTCCTACCTTCGTCTATCATCACTGTCCATTTTTCCATCCACTTCCTTCTCTCCTCAGCCACCGTCTTATTTGCCTCTTTCTCCTTTCTCTTGTATTCCCGTCTTACCAATTCAGTCCTTTCTTGGAGTCACAGCCTGTAGGACTTTTTCTTCCTTCTTACTACCTCCTTGACTCTTTCATGACACTATGGTTTTTCCTTCCACCGTTTTCTGCCACTTGTCCTTCCGCACACAGCTACTTCAGCACTTGTAAACTGTACCCATTTCTCTTCTCCTGTATCTGGTTCATTCTTTGGTAACATTTCCCTTAGTATCTGGTGGTATTTTCCCTTGACTTCCTTTTCCTCGAGTTCCTACACTCTAAATCTCCTTTCGTGGTTCTCCGTCTTCCTCCATTTCTTCATAATTCTCACGCTCATCACCGGTAGCTGGTGGTCATTATAGAATGCCTCAGATGATAGCATGTTTACGTTCGTTTGAGTCCTCTCCGTTTCCCACTCATTCTTGCCTCGACTGCTGCTGTATCATATTATTTTGAGGCTCTCTTTCTTCCGAAACCATGAGTCACCTATCACTAGACCGTTTCTCTCGCAGAATTCCAACACTCTTTCCTTCTTCATTTCTACTTCTCCATTCTCCTGCTACCACTACATTTTCATATCCTTGTCTTTCACTCCCTACATGTACATTCAAGTCTTCCATGATTATTATGTTGTGCGTATTCAATTTATTTTGTAGTTCTTCTTCAAAATCCTCCTCCTCCTGAGATTTACAGCCCACTTGAGAGTCATACGCCTGGACGACCTCAGTACTTCTTCCCTTTGTCATTATTTTGATCTTCATTATACGGTGGCTTACCGATTTGCACCTTGTGGTCATAATTGGAACTAATTTTTTTCAGCATAAATCGGTTCCTCATTAACGCATTAGTATATCTACCAAGTTTCGCTACCGTATGATAATTTTGGCCGACACTGGAACTCCATGAGTGGCTGCACCTTAGTTATAGCCACTCAGTGTTAGTCTCTTCTTTCCAAAGGAGGAGTTTTCATAGCTATAAGGTGCTGAGTTATTTGATGTCAATGGAACGCCTGCTACCAGGAAGTCAGATGTGCATAATGAATTTACTCAATTTCTTGGCAATTTAGCTGAAAGAAAACGTAAGTGCTCCTTGCATCGTCAGTGGCAACTCAATTTACACTAAGTTACAAAACCTCGTTAGAACTACGATGGATGGGAATATTCCTTACACCATCCATACCAGTACACAAGAATGTCTTCATCTGTTTGTACTGACTACTGTAATTACGGTGGCTATGTAATATATAAACCTCGCCCTCCTGCCACTTCTCTTTGGAATAACTGATTCCGAAGAAGAAAATGAACAGATTGTGAGATAAAATACGAGACAGTAGAATCCAGACTTGTCTGCACTAAATGTAAAGCCAAGGGCCTTGTAAGGAGGATCAGATACGAAGTTTCCCAGTGTGTAAGGGACATGTAGACCCGATAGGAAGTTTCCCAACCTCTTAAGAAAGCTTCCAGAATATACGAGAAAAATGGTACGGACGACACTCTTCTCTATTGTTATATGTTCCGAAGTTGCGTTCTTCGTCTAATAACCACAGCAGGATTACTGTTGCAGAGGTGGGTCAGAACTCAAAATTAACATCACAGTCTGATAGTGAAAGATAAAAACAGTGTGAAACGGACTCCGCGCATTGACCACTTACATGAGCATGCTCGTGTCATTTTCTCATCTCTCGTACGTCTAATATATCTAAAAAGGATAAAAAGGCATCACTTACCACATGTTCGAATGCGAGGGGTACGAAAAGTTGTGACACATGCGTCACACCGAGCGAAAGCAGCTGCGCAGCGTCTCGTGAGTAGTTGGACAAGTGTTCCAAGAAGACCGAGTACTCAGCTAGGATTTCTGCAAAAGAAGGCAGGTGACATGCCAGTGAAGTATCAGGTAGAACAGATTTCTGTTGTAGTACCACAAGATTTTCTGCCCTCAACAGCTTACAGGTTGTGTGAAAGTAGAATGTACTTTTCGAAACTTCGTCGTTATACACGGTGTGGTTTACTTCAAGGACACTTTTACGGAACAATACTGAACTCATACACCAGTAGTTTTATGCATGTGGGATGTGTTGATCGAAATTTGATCCTTATGCAAGAACATTTTTAGTAGGAATGATAATTCAATCAAGACCATACGCTGCCGACAGGCGTTGATCTACATCAACGAGGACAGTTGAAAATGTGTGCCCCGACCGGGACTCGAACCCGGGAACTCCTACTTACATGGCAGACGCTCTATCCATCTGAGCCACTGAGGGCACAGTGGATAGTGTGACTGCAGGGATTTATCCCTTGCAAGCTCCCCGTGAGACCCACATTCCCAAATTAATGTCTACACACTACATTCGTAGTACCCCGGCCCATTACATTCATTACTCGCGGCAGACAATCGTACCAAGTCTCGTAAGAGTTCGGACAATACGTGCGCATCCGCACAGAAGAAGAAGGTCATGGCCGGTTAGCCTTAACTGTATATGGAGATGGTATCTGTTCTTTCGGACATATCCATATACAGTTTTAGTAGTTCCAGTACAGAAAAACCACATTCCTACACATGAAGGATGGTGTGAATACGTGGTGGCTACTGTGTCTAACGCTACCGGAACTGTTCAAGGGAAAGATCGTAAGACAGAACGTCCAGCGGTCGTGGACGTGAGGTTTATCGTCTACTTTCCGACAATGAGAAAGGTCGAGTCATCGGTATGAAGGAGCTGAGGGCGTAATACAAACAGATCGGACAGACTGCAGGTTGTAGTGCGGTGACTGCAGAACGTGTGGTGGCGAGAGGGACTCGGGACAGCAGAGTGGCTGGGAGACCAGCGACCGTCGTCAGGAAACCGCCAGTGGAAGCTGGATTGACATCTGGAGCAACACGTGTGGTTTACCACTGATACCACACCACAAACTATAGAGACATGCATGTTGCAGGGCCAGAGTCAAGTGGCAGACTGACTGGCATTCTGTGGCGTTCAGCGATGTGTATCGCCGCTGTTAGTGGCAGTCAGATCGACGCTGCTCTGTCCTCAGAGGACCCAGTGAATGGTCTCAGGAAGACGTGATACCCGACACACATACTACTCGGACTTCCGGAATCATGGTGCGAAGGTGTATGGGATGTAACAGCAGGAATGATTTCGTAATTCGATAAGGGCAGAAGCTGAAGTAATGAATCAAACTTTGTGCCAAGGCAGGTACTTGATCACGAGTCTCCTTGTTACTAGGCAAATGTGTTATCCGCTACACCACCCACGCATAGTGGCTAACACAGCTGTAGACTACCACACCACCTACGCCTACAGTAAAGATAGGATTTCCCCATTGTGTACAAAGCGGGGGTGTTATTCCAATACATCTACATGTAAATACATACTCTGCAAGCCACCGCAAGGTGCGTGGAGGAGTGTACCCTGCACCACAACTAGCCGTTCCCTTCCCTGTTCCGCAAGCAGATAGAAAGGGGGGGAAAACGACTGTCTATATGCCTCCGTATGAGCAATAATTTCTC